>NW_019175704.1:1072344-1182344 GCF_002260705.1 Seriola dumerili
TGCCTAGCCTCTGCTCACGGCGTCTTCCAGCTCCCTGCTTAAGTGAGCGTTTATCATGCTCATACATGTCCTGTTTTGTCTTATGCAGGATATCAATCTGAAGAGGGAATGCCAGTCAATGTCGAGGAGAAACAAAACAAAAACAAGTAATAGCTAAGTCACAAGCCCTTCACTTAAATACAAATCAAATAATTCCAATTCACATATTCATTACTCTTATAAAACATTTTAAAATGTTGCGATACCATAGAGAAGAAAGAAGAAAAGAAGGGTGTGGAAGGACCAAAAAAAACACCTTGTATTCAAATGTTTTAGATTTTTTCTCGTAATCGTTCCCATCACTCCGTCCATCTGGTGATGATGATTTGTCTTTCTGGTTCAGTTTGCTTTGCTTGTTGATCATTGCAGGTAAGGGTCTCCCTATTGCGTTGATCTGCACTGTTCAAAAACTTGCTCCAAAGCATACACTTCAGTTACGGCTGTATAGGAGAAAACACATTAATGTAGCAGTCAGCCCATTTGGCCTTGAAAGGTTTTAAACCTCTACCTCAAAAAACTTAAATGTCGCTCTTAATGCCAGACAAACAAAAATAATACTCTGTGACACAAAATACCTCTCTGTTCCAATTCCATGCTAGTGACCAACGTACTGATTCACCTTTGCTCTACTAATATTAAATTGCTGCTGGACTAAAATTCATGAAGTAGGCTATGCTGTTGATGTAAGAAAACGGCCTGTACCAGTTTTGTTGAACTCGGTCTGTCCATCATCTTGACGAAATACGCCATGCCTCGTTTTCCAAGGACTTCCAATCAGGCGGAGCAGGTACTGGTCATCAGCCTGAGTCACCGCTCAACAAGGAGGCCTAGGCGCCGGAAGGCTTTCTATTGCAGCTGATTCAGCAGAAGCTGGGTCATCTACTGTTGTGAAACAAGGAATATGTTCATTAAGACAAATGTTTGCGTAAAATTAACAAACATACAGTGAATAAAACAGCTTACATATTCTGAGATGCCCAGATCTGACATGCAAGAAATGAACACGAAACAAGCCACAATGAAGCTTGTAGTTGAATACTTAAGGAGATGTACAGCATTAGTGGACCTCCTCCGCTCTTCCAGCGTGACGTGAAAAACTCATCTCTGAAATGCCTGTTCTGTGTGCCTGCTCCTTAGCAAGCAAGGCCACAGATTGGCCGGTCACTGCGATCGTGCCACCTCCACTTCCTGTGTTCATCTCTGCCAAAAGCGCATCACCAGCTAGCGCAGCGCAACAATGAAATAGCCATTAAAAAATACACTCCCTAACTTGCCTTAAGCACGTAAGCCCAGTGCTTCCAAAGTAAACATGTGGATCTTTGAAACCCGAACTGCAGCGCAAATCCATATATTTATGCGGCCACTACCGAGGCAAAGGAAGAAACCAGGATGGATATGTTAGCAAATCTTGTCAAATTTTTTTTGTGTTTCATGCAAGCAGACACGCAGTTGCAATGATGCATTGTGTAAGTCAAGACTTGCGAAGGATGACGATGGATGTAAAGAAGTGAGATTAAAGAGATATAATTATATAAAAGATTTTACATTCAAGCCCATTCACAAACAAATACAGTACTCTACCATAGCTTTCTTCATAATCATCAGCGTTGGTTGACACACACAACTGCATCGCTGGTTGACTTTTCCCTCTCCATCAACAAATAAGTTTTTTAAACTAGCACAGCTGTAACTTTATGAGTCACCTCGTTACTTGGCCACCATCTAGAGCAAAATAAAAAAAAAGAAAACTGCTGTTGAAACTGCCACTTTACTTGAGTAAAATGACAAAATAAGAATGCAGATGAATATTCTCTACAAAGAAATTAAAAACAGAGAGGTAACAGTTTAAAAAAGAAAACAAATACAGATACAATGAAATGAACACATGTTAAAATACCAATGCCTTTATTAGTATCCCACACATCTGGTTTTCACCGGCAATGGGACTTTCCATACACCGTGCGCAGAGTGTCCAATCATTGTATTCACTGTATTGTTTCCCTTTTTATACTGTTAACCCTCTTGATATTGTATTTCCTTTGTTAAAACGAAAAATAATATCATCATGCATTCTTATTTTTGGTCATTTACACGTAGTGCAGTTGACCAAGGAAGTTTTCTTTTATTTTTTCTTCCAATGGACGCTGCCATACAGGGACGCTCTAGACAGTTACCACATTCTGTTTAATAAAAACTCATCTTTGATGGAGGAGAGGCGAAAGTTCAGGCAATATTGTTGTGTATTGTCAACCCAAACGCTCCGATGATTATGGGAACGAAACTATGGCTAAGAATATGTATTTGTTTTGTAGAATGGCCTGAATGGTAAAAATCTTATCTCCGTTTAATCTTCACTTTCTTAGCATACATCGTCAATCCTTACATGCAAAGTCGACACTTCACAAATGCATCCATTGCACAGTACTCGATCTGGCTTGCCATCACAACCACACACACAACAAAATATTTGACAAGATTGCTAAATATCCACTCCCTGGTTTTCTTTCTTTGCCCGTGAGTGCCCATAAATATATGGATTTCCTCAGTTTGGGTTTCAAAAGATCCACATTTACTTTGGAACACTGCTAGACTGCTTTAAGGAAGTTAGGGGAGTGTATTTTTAATGCTATTCCATTGTATGCCTGCAGCTGGTGATGCGCTTTGCAGAGATGACACAGGAATGGAGTGAGGTGGGCACGACCAGTAGACCGGCCATCTGTGGCCCTTGCTGCAGGACGCAGGCACAAACAGAACACTGCATTCAGAGATGAGTTTTACGACACCTCGGTAAGAGCGAGAGGTCCTACTAATGCTGGTACATCATCCTTAAGTATTCACTACAAGCTCATTGGCTTGTTTCGTGTTCATTCTTACATGTCAGAGATCTGCATCTCAGAAATGTAGCTGTTTAGTTCACTGTATGTTTCTAATTTACTACGCAAAACATTTCTAAGGACATATTTCTTGTTCACACAGTAGATGACCCAGCTCTGCATGAAATCAAGCTCCATATAGAAAGCCTTCCGGCCCTGCCTTCTTGTGAGGCTGGTGACCCAGATGATGACCAGACGCTGCCCCGCCTGATTGAAGTCCTGGAAACGAGGCATCGTATTCGTCAGATGATGACAAGACCAGTTCAACAAAACTGGTACATGGCCCGTTTTCTACATTCACAGATAAACTACTTCATATATTTAGTCAGCAGCAATGTTAATATTCAGTAGAGAAAAGGTGAATCAGTAGTTTGGTCACAGTCATGGAATTGGACAGTAGGTTTTTAGTGTTCGTACAGAGTATTTTTGTTTGTCTGCATTAAAGAGGCGCACATATAAGTATGTTAGAGTAGAATTTAAAACCTTTTCAAGCCAAATGGCTGACTGCTTACATTAATGTGTTTTCTCCTACAGCCATTACACTGAAGTGTATGCTTGAGCAGTATTTGACAGTCAGATCAACGCAAAGGAGACCTACCTGCATGATCAACAAACGCAAACTGAACCAGAGAAGACAAACGTCATCATCAACCAGAGGACGCGAGCATGAGACGATTAGAGCGAAAAACAATCTAAAAACATTGGATACAAAAGTTTTCCTTACAACGCTCTCTTTTATTCTTTCTTCTCTAGTTGGTCGCAACATATTTAAAACTAGGTTTATAAAAGTAAGAATATGTGAATTGGAATTTTTTGATTTTGTTTTAAGTGAAGCTTCTACTTACTATTTACTTGTTTTGTTTTTGTTTCTCTCACATTACTTGGCATTCCTCTTTCAGATTGATTAATACCTGCCAAAAGAGCAACAGACATGTATCGACGCCATGATTAAACGCCTCACTTAGGGAGTGAGAGCCGTAGCCAGAGCTACAGGGAGTCGAGGGAAGCGGTTAAGGCGCGAGGTCTTGAGCAGAGCTTTCGATCATCAGCTTCGTCAAGAGTCAGGTATTCAGATCTTAAGTAGGTCCGTTTATTTTTCAAGAGAGGCGCAATAGGCGCATGCGTACGATCGCAGGGCATGGACCTGAACAGACCACCAAACCTCAAGTGAGGAGATAAGTGTAAAGTGGCAATTATTATGAACAAGTAGTCCCTACTAATTTCGCGTAAACATTGGTTTGTATATGAAGCGCTTGCACATACTTGGTCAATAATTACATCAAAGGAGACTGAATGTATGTCCTGCTGCTGGCTGTTCACTTCCTTTTTTTAGTACCGACGGTCCACTGGTCAAGCTATCAATAAAAAAGTAGGAGCGCACAAATCATTGTTGAGCATAGATTAGATTTACTTTCCTTACTCTTACAACATGGAAAACAGAAGTTAGAAGAATGCAGATATTCACACGGAGCAAAACCACAGAAGATGCTGACTACTGTGAGCGACTTTGTAAAAAGTCATTTATGAACCTGTTCTTAAAAAGAAAGACATGACTACTTCAATATCTCATTACTCACCAAAGGTGGTTTGTTGCCCAGTGTCGGTGCAGTACACAAACAATTAGTAAGAATGATGTCTTTTAGCCAAATAATAAACATAACATAAATATTAATTTATCTTCTTGACTACATACTGAAAGAAGTTATATTTAAGAGGATAAGAGCCAAAATAAGAAAATTATATTATCTTCCCTTTTCATTAATATAACAAAGCATAAAACAAAAAGCTTGCTGGTGCTGGACAGACTTGAAATTCACGACTTTGAAAGAACAAAAAAAAATCCAACATTGTCGATCACTTGTTACTCACTTTATCTATGTTTGGCTCAAAACCTTCATCAGTGTAAAATATTATAGTAGCACAAGAACTTTGTCGTAGTTGGTAAAATTCAACTTATTCATTTAGAAATGAGACATGTGGAGCCGCAATATCTCAGAGAATTTTGTCATATAGAATTAATGAATGCAGCCTGTTCCTTCAGTTGCTTGGTCGTGTTTTTCCATGTGGTGAGAGTAGCACCATACGTAATGCGTGAACCAAAGCAGGCTGAGATGCAGAATACAAGTTGTGGAGTGAAAGATGAAAAGTTTGAAGCAGCTCAAGCCATAAGTGACTGAGAGCAGCAGCAGTGGCGGCTGTCTCACTGGCCCGCCCAGAGAAGCCTGAGAGGCCCTCAAGGGAGAGAAGACCGTAACAACGCCCGAGAGATCTGCCTCACCATCACCACATTCCTGTGAGTTATGTACTCGGTAGTACTGCCTGTTCCATCAGTGTGCACTTGATCATCTCTCTTATGAAACTTTTTTCACGTGGAAATTTTGCATGTTACTAATTATTATTGTGATACTCTTCAGTCTGAATTCTCAGATTTCTGTGCTAACTGTGCACAGCAGCTTTCTATACTACACGTTACCCCTGTTGTGTATTTGTGTCAGTCTGGAGCATCGCTAACATCCACCACATGTTGGCCCCATTTCCTCATCACTTTCAGGACTTGAGCCAAACCCCTTCTCACCAAAAACGAGGCAATGTTAGGGCAGTTCAAGAAGCTTACCCCACCTCCTCTTCCACTACCATCCTCTACCTCCTTTCAATCTCTACGTTCAGTGGCCTCCTGCATTCCGAGTGGGAGCAGAGGTTCCCTGTAGACTCAAGCAGCCAGACTAGGTACCCTGGGACTCCCCAGTACAGGAGCCGGACTCCCGCCCAATGCACGGCACCAGCAGCTGTGGGTCGCCAGGAGAGGCCAACACTGGCACAAAGACACTGAGGCCCTGCTACGACATCTTGTCTATGGGCTAGACCTAGAGGCAGGGCACAAGGTTTAGTGTTGTTAGAACCTAGATGTTGTTAGAATATGTTGTTTTTTCTCTTCTGAGCCTGTAGTCTAACCTTCTGCTTAAGTTTAGAGCTTCGCCTGTTTGTTCAATGCACGAGTAGAAGTAGCTCCAACGTGATTGTCCAGTGTACTTGTAAAGATCCTCTTGACTTGCTCTTAAGCCCTGTGAGTATTAGATCATGTTGTAGTCTTTCTGTTCCCTGTTTCCAACTGCTCTTGTAGAATTACTTCTTCCTTGTACTGTATCGTCACAACATTTCAGTGGCAGCACTTAAAATGACAAACGGCCATTAAAAACAAGGCACACCACACCTGTACCAGCAATAGCAGCAGTGCACTATTGCACACTTGCAGAAGTAGGCCAAAAAACGTGGCACTCAACACCTTGGGTGTACTCTGCTTGCATAATATCTTTAGCGTCCACTTTTAAACAACTGTACACATCAAAAATCTGGCCATTAGCGTTTTCATTTTCATGTCTTTTCACTGAGGCATTGCCATGCATATTTCCTGGCTTTATGGAGCTGAGTTTGCATAACTGTACACTAAAACAATACTAATACCGTTAGCCTACATATACGGCCAGCAGATAAGCTAATCAAAGAGCAAAAGCTAATTAGTAACTAGATCGGCTGTATTCTAAAACACACTCGCTCATTTTAATTTTATATGCCCTACTTTATACGAGTGCGATGAATCATACCTACTTGAGACTTTAGCATCCACACAGCAGAAAATAGATGAATAAGAAAAATGATGTAAAAGAGATTATAGTAAACATGGATTAAACTGATACATAAAAACATAGAGCAACCTCTAGACTAAAATAAATACAAAAATAAAGGGGAAAAAATCATGGAATAGAAACAGAAGTTACCACTCAATCGCACATTCTTTAAGAAATTACTGCATGTCAGTTCCTTTGTCAAAATGCAGCCAAACTGTGGATTAGTGACTTTGAAAGATTGACCTCAGCTGGAGCAGCGCCCACTTCGTCATCCTCTCCCCTGTCTTATTGCCCACATTCTATGTTATTATGATCATTCACATTGCACCATCTCCCTGCCACGCTCCTCAGCTCTCTCCCTCTCCTCTCTGCCTCCTCCTCTCCTTTAGGAGCAGTGTCGTCCCGGGTCAGTCTCCACGGTCATAATGTTAACATGAACACCGCGGGTTGCAACAAGGCCGCCGGCAAACCCGAGTAAGCGTTTAAGACAATGAAATATCATTTGCTCCCGTAGGTTCCCTGGCCGCTTTCAGACGCTACCATCCGCCAGACTGAATCAGCGTTAGCCCTTCACATGGGTCTCTGAACGTTGACGGAACACACACGGGACACGACACACACACAACACACACACCACTCTGCACAAACAGGCCAAAAAACATCCCACACACATAACTGTACAGGCGCCACACACAGAGCTTGCCACCACTGCCTGCAACGTAGCACAAACATCTTCAAAAAAGAGGCTCAGTTGTTCGAATGACAAACAATGCAATCAGACACACACGTGACGCTGCGCACGACACACACACCACAACACACACACACACACACACACACACACACCATACACACACACACACACACACACACACACACACCACCAGGATATTGTCAGCCTCAAGGTCCACTATTGTGTTCTGATGCTTCTGTCGTCCTCAATACCACTATCACGGCTGCTTTACAAATCCAGAGATTTCTCACATCTACACCACTTTCTCATATGGCCCTTCGATTTTAACAAACACAATAGCTTCTCGAGGGTTTCATCGACGCATGCAAACACGCCACTTAGGACCCTTTACACGTGCAAACGCAGCCTATGTGAGATATCCCCTCACCTCATTTTAGGGGGATTAAGACGGGGCTGCCCCTCCCTGGGTTTAGAAGCAGCCACAATAACCCCCTCGCCCCTCACCTCAGCTCTGTGTTTTCTGGCTTAGCACTGCTGTTTAATCTCCCTCTGCCTCATACCAATGTCCTCCCTGGGGAATCCCCGGGGGCTTTTGATCAGCAGCCCCAATGGATGCACCCGATCCACCTCCATACACACCCCTACCCACCCCACCCGACCCCATGGGGGGAATCAAGAAGGCTGAAGGAGTCCCAGGGTAGCCCGGTGGAGATAAAGAGAGGAGGAGGCCAAAGATGAAGGGGAGGAGGTCTTGTAAAGAATCAACCTGGGGCTGGGTAAGGGGTGGAGTAAGTGAAGAAATCCTTCCTGAGTTGTAAAGAGAGCGTGAGTGTAATGAGGACGCAAGCAATCAGACAGTGCCTTGAGGCCTGACATATGGAGTTGTGGTGGGTGCCAGCAACACGCAGTCCGCGATCGCCCAACCTGGCCCAACTACACCGCACCCCCCCAACACGCTTCAACCACGTCGAACGAGGGCCACCTCACGGGCGAACACGTCCAAATGCACGCGAGGACCAAAGACCACGCTCGGGCAATCGAGACCCAGCACAACAACTCTCCAAGAACTCTTTACCCCTCTCACACCAACCGCTCCCACCTCAACCTATTCCCGGTCTTATGTTGAAACCAAAAAAGAACCAACATAATGATTTAAAGGTGAGATCTTTAGCGGTTTATAGTGTTCTTTCCAAGTGGCAACTCCGAGGCTGAAAAATGAAGCCCAACGCATAAGTACCAAAAACTCAGTTCTCTGAATTGCTGCTTGAGCCTGGCTCCAAAAGCGAGTCAATCCCCATAGACTCCCATGTTAAAAATGCCCAACTTTACAGCAGAAATAAACATGTTTACAGCCTGTACAAAAACAGTTCTGCGGTCTCTTTAGCTAATTTTCTCCTTCATGACAACTATGAGGGGTGAATTTTTTATACAACTCACTCATTAGATTTTATTAAGGCCTAAAGATCTGCATAATTGAGGGCGTGCCCGTCTTTGAGTGACAGACAGGTGAGGCGCATAAGCTGTTCATGCACTAAAGTCTCGGCTCGTCCGCACGTTCCTCCTCTTTGCCCATTTTAGATTAGCCAGGAGTGCGCAGAGGCGCTCCTCAGAAACCTATGTGCGAAAGGAAAAGTATAAAAGATAATTCAATTTTGTGCTGAAATAATTGTGTGAATGCGAAGTGATTTATGGTGTGACAGAATCATAGACTGTAAATAAAGATGGACGTAGCCTCCGTGACGTCACCCATAGGTTTCTGAGGAGCGCCTCTGCCGCACTCCTGGCTAATCTGAAAATGGGCAAAGAGGAGGAACGTGCGGCGAGCCGAGACTTTAGTGCATGACGACTTATGCGCTCACCTGTCTGTCACTCAAAGCAGCACGCCCTCAATTATGCAGATCTTTAAGCCTTAATAAAATCTAAATGAGTGAGTTGTATAAAAATTCACCCCTCATAGTTGTCATGAAGGAGAAAATTAGCTAAAGAGACCAGAACTGTTTTTGTACTAGGCTGTAAACATGTTTATTTCTGCTGTAAAGTTGGGCATTTTAACATGGGAGTCTATGGGGATTGACTCGCTTTTGGAGCCAGGCTCAAGCAGCAATTCGAAGAACTGCAGTTTTTGGTACTTATGCGTGGGCTTCATTTTTCAGCCTCGGAGGTTGCCACTTGGAAAGAACACTATAAACCCTAAGAACTCACCTTTAAATCATTATGTTGGTTCTTTTTGGTTTCAACATAATGACGGCATTAATAAAGGGATCAGTTACAATTACTTGCTCTTATTACTCTGCGTAATGGTAGCAACGGTATTAGATGTTTAGTGTACAGTTATGCAAACTCCAGCTCCATAAAAGCCAGAAATATGCATGGCAATGCCTCAGTGAAAAGACATGAAAATGAAAACGTAATGGCCAGATTTTTGATTGTTACAGTTGTTAAAAGTGGATGCTAAATATATTATGCAAGCGGAGTACACCCAAGTGTTGAGTGCCACGTTTTTTGGCCTACTTCTGCAAGTGTGCAATAGTGCACTGCTGCTATGTGGTACAGGTGTGTGTGTTTGTTTTAATGGCCAGTTTGTCATTTTAAGTGCTGCCACTGAAATGTGTGATGATACAGTACAAGGAAGAAGTAATTCTACAGAGCAGTTGGAAACAGGGAACAGAAAGAACTACAAACATGATCTAACTACTCACAGGGCTTAAGATGCAAGTCAAGAGGATCTTTACAAGTACACTGGACAACACGTGTGGAGCACTTCTACTCGTGCATTTGGAAACAAACAGGCGAAGCTCTATACTAAGGCAAGGCTTAGACTACAGGCTCAGAGAGAAAAACAACATATTCTTAACAACATCTAGGTTCTAACACACACTAACCCTTGTGCCTGCCTCTAGGTCTAGCCCATAGACAAGAGTCGTAGCAGGGGCCTCAGTGTCTTTGGCCCAGTGTTGGCCTCTCCTGCGACCCACACTGCTGGTGCCGTGGCATTGGGCGGGAGTCCGGCTCCTGTACTGGGGAGTCCCAGGGTACCTAGTCTGGCTGCTTGAGTCTACAGGGAACCTCTGCTCCCACTCGGAGATGCAGGAGGCCACTGAACGTAGAGATGAAGAGGAGGTAGAGGAGGTAGTGGAAGAGGAGGTGGGGTAAGCTTCTTGAACTGCCCTAACATTGCCTCGTTTTTGGTGAGAAGGGGTTTGGCTCAAGTCCTGAAAGTGATGAGGAAATGGGGCCAAGCATTGTGGATGTTAGCGATGCCTCCAGACTGACACAAATACACAACAGGGTAACGTGTAGTATAGAAGCTGCTGTGCACAGTTAGCACAGAAATCTGAGAATTCAGACTGAAGAGTATCACAATAATAATTAGTACATGCAAAATTTCCACGTGAAAAAAGTTTCATAAGAGAGTGATCAAGTGCACACTGATGGAACAGGCAGTACTACCGAGTACATAACTCACAGGAAGTGGTGATGGTGAGGCAGATCTCTTCTGGGCGTTGTTACGGTCTCTCTCCCTTGAGGGCCTCTCAGGCTTCTCTGGGCGGCCAGTGAGACAGCCGCCACTGCTGCTGCTCTCAGTCACTATGGCCTTGAGCTGCTTCAACTTTTCATCTTTCACCCACAACTTGTTCTGCATCTCCAGCTGCTTTGCGTTCACTCGTCTCTCCTAATGGGAAAAACACCAGAAGCAACTGAAGGAACAGGCTCATTCATTAATTCTATATGACAAAATTCTCTGAGATATTGCGGCTCACATGTCTCATTTCTAAATGAATAAGTTGAATTTTACCAACTACAAAGTTCTTGTGCTACAAATTTTACCTGATGAAGGGTTGAGCCAAACATAGTAAAGTGAGTACAAGTGATCGACAAAATGTTGGATTTTTTTGTTCTTTCAAAGCTGAATTTCAAGTCTGTCACAGCACCACAGCCTTTTTGTTTTATGCTTTGTTATATTATGAAAAGGGAAGATAATAATAATTTCTTATTTTGGCTCTATCCTCTTAAATTAACCTTTCAGTAGTAGTCAAGAAGATAAATTAATATTTATGTTATGTTATTATTTGGCAAAAGACATCATTCTTACTAATTGTTTTGTGTACTACCCGACACTGCACAAAACCGCCTTTGGTGAGTAATGAGATTGAAGTAGTCATGTCTTTTGCTTTAAGAACAGGTCATAAATGACTTTTTACAAAGTCGCTCACAGTAGTCAGCATCTTCTGTAGTTTTGCTCCGTGTGAATTCTGCATTCTTCTAACTTCTGTTTTTCCATGTGTAAGAGTAAGGAAAGTAAATAATCTATCTCACGATGTTTTGCTCCTACTTTTTTTGATATGCTTGACCAGTGACCGTCGCTACTAAAAAAAGGAAGTGAACAGCACAAACATACATTCAGCTCCCTTGATGTAAATTATTGACAAGTATGTGCAAGCCTTCAATATACAAACCAAATGTTACCAAATAGTAGGGCTACTGTCAATAATGCCACTTACACACTCTTTCTCCCACTTGAGTTTGGTGTCTGTCACCATGCCCTGCATGCGATGCTCCATGCGCCTCCTCTCTGACAGCTCTCTCTGTAGCCTCTGCTCACGCGTCTCCAGCTCCTGCTTAAGTGAGCGTTTATCATGCTCATACATGTCTGTTGTCTTTTGCAGGATATCAATCTGAAGAGGAATGCCAGTAATGTGAGGAGAAACAAAAACAAAAACAGTAATAGTAAGTAGAAGCTTCACTTAAAACAAATCAAAAAATTCCAATTCACATATTCTTACTTTTATAAACATGTTTAAAATGTTGCGAACCAACTAGAGAAGAAAGAATAAAAGAGAGCGTGAAGGACAAAACACCTTGTATTCCAATGTTTTAGATTTTTTCTCTAATCGTTCCATCTCCGTCCTCTGGTTGATGATGACTTTGTCTTTCTGGTTCAGTTTGCTTTGTTGATCATGCAGGTAGGTCTCCTTTGCGTTGATCTGACTGTCAAACTGCTCAAGCATACACTTCAGTGTACTGGCTGTAGGAGAAAACACATTAATGTAAGCAGTCAGCCATTTGGCTTGAAAGGTTTTAAACTCTACCTCAAAACTTACAATGTCGCTCTTTAATGCAGACAAACAAAAAATACTCTGTGAACACAAAAACCTTCTGTCCCAATTCCATGACTGTGACCAAACTACTGATTCACCTTTGCTCTACTGAATATTAAATTGCTGCTGACTAAAATCATGAAGTAGGCTATCTGTGATGTAGAAAACGGGCCTGTACCAGTTTTGTTGAACTGGTCTGTCATCATCTGACGAATACGATGCCTCGTTTCCAGGACTTCAATCAGGCGGGGCAGCGTCTGGTCATCATCTGGGTCCACCAGCTCACAAGGAGGCAGGGCCGGAAGGCTTTCTATGAGCTGATTCAGCAGAGCTGGGTCATCTACTGTGTGAACGAGAATATGTCATTAGAAATGTTTGCGTAGAATTAGAAACATACAGTGAATAAAACAGCTACATTTCTGAGATGCAGATCTGACATGTAAGAATGAAACACGAAACAAGCACAATGAGCTTGTAGTGAATACTTAAGGATGATGTACCAGCATTAGTAGGACCTCCTCGCTCTTCCAGGTGACGTGAAAACTCATCTCTGAATGCCTGGTTTCTGTGCCTGCGTCCTGCAGCAAGGCCACAGATTGGCCGGTCTACTGGTCGTGCCACCTCCACTTCCTGTGTCATCTCTGCAAAGCGCATCACCAGCTGCAGCGCATACAATGGAATAGCATTAAAAATACACTCCCTAACTTCCTTAAAGCACGTAGCAGTGTTCCAAAGTAAATGTGGATCTTTTGAAACCCAACTGAGGAAATCCATATATTTATGGGGCACTACCGGGCAAAGAAAGAAAACCAGGGAGTGGATATTTAGCAATCTTGTCAAATTTTTTGTTGTGGTTTGATGGCAAGCCAGACAGCAGTTGCAATGATGCATTTGTAAGTTCAGACTTGCGAAGGATGACGATGATGTAAAGAAAGTGAGATTAAAGAGATAAGATTTTACATTCAAGCCATTCTACAAAACAAATACAATATCTTACCATAGTTTCTTCATAATCATCAGCGTTTGGGTTGACACACACAATCATCCTGACTTTCCCTTCTCCATCAAAATAGTTTTTAAACAGATGTGTAACTTTAGAGTCCCTGTATGGCACCATCTGGAAAAAAAAAAAAAAAAAAACTCTGTGAAACTGCACTTACTGTAAAATGACCAACAATAAGAATGCAGATGAATATTTCTCTACAAAGAAATAAAACAGAGTAACAGTTAAAAAAGAAACAATACAGATACAATGATGAACACATGTTAAAATACCAACCTTATTAGTTCCACACATCTGGTTTTCACGCAGGACTTCCATACACGTGCGCAGTGTCATCAAGGACTGGTTAATATTACCTGTAAATGACACATCATAGACATTTGGACAAACACTATTACTAAAGACATAAAAAATAGGTTAAAAAAATCTGAGGGTAAAGGGAAAATGCCTCTGGTCGACTTCAGAGACAAGCCCACAGTAAGGAATGAACTGACCTGCTTCACGGAGACGGCTTCCCTCTGCTCTGGTTCTGCTGGTGCGCTCACTGCCTGCCAGGTCAACCAGACAGAGCTGGCTCACATTCACCTGGTTTTTGTCCTGTGTTCCAACACACCCATTAGCATAATTATAGACCGGCTGAATCATTTGTGACACAGGAGGTGTGCTTATTTGGCCTGTTTTTGTTACAGCCTGATTAGCTTAAATTGAAATTCACAAAGGATTCTCTGGCTGTCACTGAATAAACACTTGTCATAAAATCATGAAATGAAAATCATTTTCCAATATGCAACTGGAGCTGTATGTCACCTGTAGAATGTGGTCACCATCAGCATCCAGTGGTGCCTGGGCCAGCTTTACTGTGAACACACTGTGGGAGCGACTGGATTCACGGTTGAGCTGAGTGTTGGCTATCCTCCTTTTCTTTTGTCCTGGAGACAGAGCAGATCATAAATACAATGTGTGACATTAACAAGAGCAGTAACAGTATCTTGTAATACAGACTGGTCTGCATGTTACGGGAACACACATAAGACAAAATACATAAAATATAATACAATGTAACTATAGGCAAAAGAAATTATTACCACTCACCCTTCCAAAAGACTTCAAAAGCCTCTTCTGTAGATTTTACCTCAACTTCTGTGCAGCCAGCCACATACATGTTATGATTCTGATCTTCACGGAGAATCTTGGATTGAGGCGGTCTGAAACAAGTTATTCAAAATGATCAACAACACACACCAATAATGTATCACAATGTTTTGCTTTAGTATGACAAGCAGCAAAAGCTCAAATGACAAATGCTTGATGTTAGTGTCAACAACAAAATAAAATACAATCTAGAGACACATACAAACACATACAGGGGTACAGACACATGTGCAACTGGTTTACACACAAGCTTAAGACATTCAGAGATGTTTTGTATCTCTGCATCAACAGTAACAGCCAGGAGCCAATCCTTAAAGACAACAGCCACTGAAATTACACAAAGCTAGTAAACTACACCTATTCTATATACAGGGTTTTGGATTAATGGGATGGAAATACACTGAGGACTCACGGAAAATATCAGCTACAGCCAAGTTACAAGTACGAATAAATAAAGCACTGTGTAATGTTCTTTACTGGCCACATACATGAACTCATTGTTCCTTACAGGTGTGCCTCCGCCAAGCCACCTAACAAAAACAGGACTTTTAAAAAGTGTATCTTTTCAACACAGAACTACAAAGCAAAAAAACTTACTCAGAATAAACATGGAACAGAGTCAAAGTGGTTATAATGCAGAAACACATGGTTGCAATTATTAAAAAGACATTTGTAGTGGACATTAGTAGTGCATTTTGTGATGTTGTGGATACAGTTGGGAAGCTGTATGAGTCACCATCTCATCAAAAAAATACCACAAACTAGTCTTTTAAGCATTCTGCCATTAAGTTTAGAGCAAATCTGTTCAATACTTTTTACTTAATTCTGCTGACAAAAACAAATGAACCAACAAACACGCATGAAAACAGAATCTCAAAGGTAGAGGTAATAACCTGAATACAGATAAGGTTTGTACAGAAAACCCTTCAACATGACAATGTGTTTCAAAAAGCACAGTTGAAATTTGAAATCTGGTCTCTTACTTTGGTCTGATTGGGTCAAACGGAGCATCTTCAAGGAGATCATAAATATAGTTATTATAGATCTCGATGTAGGACACAAAGACGCTGTAACAACAGTCTTCATCCACATTCTCAGATTTACATGCCTCCTCTGAGCTGATCATATCTGCAAACTCTGGGTCAGGCTTCTGCCTAAAAAATAAAGAAAATAAAATGAAAAAAAAATTACATCATAAACAGCAGTCATCATGAACTTTAAATCCAGTTCCCTCCAATTTTAAATCAGTACTCATGAACACCATACATTAGTATAGTAAGTAGTAGTAAGTATAGTAAGTAAAAAGTATAATAACTTTTACTCAGATACCTGGAAGATGGTGTTTTGGGCACTGACTGCTGACTGTCTCGCTTCTGTCTCTCCAGGAGAGCATCAACTTGACCTTGAATTTCCATCCCATTCTTGTCATCTGGTTTAAACACCTAATGAAGATTTAAAACATTTCAAGTAAATGTACACCCTGTATTTTTTTTAGACCAAGTGTGCAAAACATAAATGAATGAAAGACGTACAAATCTTTTGGCCTGAAAGGGACCAATGCTGTTGAAGAGCATGTCTAAAGAACGAGGGAGGAGTCCACCTTCCCCAGGTGAGCCGGTCATGGTGAAGGTCTTACCACTTCCAGTAACACCGTATGTAAACAGCAGACCTATGAACATG
Source organism: Seriola dumerili (assembly GCF_002260705.1). Lineage (NCBI taxonomy): Eukaryota > Metazoa > Chordata > Actinopteri > Carangiformes > Carangidae > Seriola > Seriola dumerili. Next base: position 1,088,511 of record NW_019175704.1, read on the forward strand.
GAATATCACAATCACATAACCAAAGAAAGGGTTAGAGCAGTCTGTTATACTTTTTATAGTATTTGATGATGGTCAGATAAAACATGCTGTATATTATATATTATATGTTTTATCTGACCAAAGGTCTTAAAAGCAGCCAATTGTCACAATTGTGACTTTTGATATTTTTGCTTGATAAATTTCAATGATTAATTGGTTCACATTTTCTGCTGATCCACTAATCCTTTCAGCACTAGAGAGGATAAATAGTCTACAGTTTATGGGATACTGCACAGTGCATGTCACCTTGCCATGAACTTACCATTCTTACAGTGAATAAGGTCGTCTACCAGTGGCTTGGCAACATCCTCAAACAGCTCCATTTGAGTGGTATTAATACCAAATACTTTTTTAAAGGAGTACTGTGTCTAAAGAATACACAAAGAAAGAACATTCAGCAAACATGAATGGCAATCAACAGAAAATGTATGATAGTGAGCCAAGAGCCATTATCATTACCATGTATTAAAAGAGTTAGTGTCAAAGACAGACAGACAGACAGACAGACAGACAGACAACTGAAATGTTTTACATACTCATAACTTTCCATGCAGAAACGCAGCAACACATTTACCTCTTTGTATTCCCCATTGCGGTTGGCTTTAAGACCATCAGGAGCATGCAGCTGAATAGTGGAGCTGCTGATCATCTCAATACAACATTCCTCATCTCCTGCTCCAAGTGGTCGTATACGGCAGTATACCTACATACAGAAAAATTAATTAATTAATTAATTAATTAAGCCTGGTGTTAATTAATAAATTCTAGGCCATTTCTGTATAGCTCAGTTTTTATATCTGGATTTGAAGTCTATACATAAGCTGAGAAAGGCATCACAGCTGAAAGAACTACATTCAAATAAATTTAAGTCTTGAATAGTGTGTTTATAAGAATTACTAGATTAGCTCAACATAAATTCAGTTTTGGTAAAATGGTGACTTTTCCTTTCATTTCTATTAAGGGCTTGAATAGAGAAACAAATTTCCCTTTTACTGAGACTGTGGTGTGATAGTGTTTCAGTTTGAGGATCAGCAAAGTAGTGTTTACTTACTCCAACAGGATCTTTCTCTATGTTGGATGCCTTCTTTGGGCCAGGCCTCCGAGGAGTCTTGCCTTTGCTGTAAGTGATGAAGCAATACAGAATCATTGTCAAACACAAAATTGTATGCCGCATTTAACTTACTGTTTGGGTAGTTAATAATCCATATGATTCACCTAAGTAACTTACACTACATAGCCAAATGTATGGGGACACCTAAACAATACCTGGCTCTCAATCTGAGGTCCAATTCATCCTCAAGGTGTTGAATGGGTTGAGGTCAGGGCTTTGTGCGAGCCAGTCAAGCTCTTCCACACAAACCTCAAAATTTATGGTATTGTTCACTGTAATGTAGTGATGGGAAAGGGATTTCCACAAAATTGAGAACACACTATTGTCTTAAATAGTCTGTCTAATATTAAGATTCTCCTAAATTACAAGTAAGGGGCCAAGGCCAGAAGTTGGAAGAATCCAAACCAGACCAAAAATACATCTATGTACAAAGGTATGTTGTGAGTAATAATGTCCATACTTTAGACCATATAGTACAATTTTCTGTGACAATCCAGCGGTGATAGTCAGCTAAAATATGAACGTAACATTATATTCGCCATGTTAGACTAACTGAAATGTCATTAAGTTTTTGCATTTTTAGTAGAGAAACACTATGACTTAAAGAATAGGCCTACCAGGCACAGGCCGAGAGGCTCAAGGGGACCCAAATGGTAAATGGTAAATGGTAAGGGGACCCAAATCCAGAGCCTGTTTGAAGTGACTGTTAATACTTATTGTAGTGAAGTCAAACAACTACAGAAGGCACAAAACAACTACAATGAAATGCAAACGACCACACAGAGACAAAATGATAACAAAGACACAAAAACAACTACAAGGAGTCACGAAATGATTACAAAGACGCAAAATAACTAGACGCAAAAGACTAAAAAGAGTCGTTAAACGAGACAATAGTCTATGAAAATAGACACCAAACAACTACAACTTCTTCTTCAGCCTGGAGAGTTAGGGAGAATTTTACTAGTGTGGGCCCAGGGGCGCGTTGTCTCATAATCCGTCTATGACATAATTGCAACGTTAAGTTGTTTGAAAAGTTAATGCTGAGCTCGTACGCCAACATCGACCAGTTTTCAGTCACCCAGCCTTCGTTGACCAGACGGCGAGCTAAGCTAACGCTACGGCGCTAACCCTACTAGCCGGACTACTCTTTATCTAGAAAGCAACCACTAGCAGGTTATGTCAGTTACCCTATCTGGATAATGTTTAACGCACTGTATAGTTGTGGACTGTTGCTTTTTTTTTTAATCGAGCTAAATGTAACGGAGGGTAGTACTCACCCTGGTCTCTGCATTGTTGTTGGTCAACTCTCTCACAGAGCGCCTCTTCTCAATTTGAAAAATTCCCTCTTGTGAAACGTCAGTCTAACAGTCACATATTTCAGCCAATCACAGCGCAGACCGGTAGCTCTGCAGCGGAAGTTCCGCCTTCTTCTTCTTCTTCTTTTTTTTTTTTTTAAATGGTGGTTAGGTACCAACGTTAAGGTGTATTGCTGCCACCTGCTATGCTGGAATGTGGACCAGCGTTGATTAACCGTTAAAATGAATACTATTCATTAATCCAATTCCCCTCAAGTAAACTAATAAACTGTTACAACTTCCTACTCCAAGAGTTAATACTGAATTCTTTCAATGTGGGGTTTTCCACATTTTCATTTGTCACTTATGACATTTAATAGGTATTTTAAAGGAATATACATCCACTGGTACTAGAACAAAGTCAATGCCCCTATTGTTATGTTTCGCTCAGATTCTAGCTTTAGGACAGATAATACAGACTTAAATGTTCTTGAGCAAAGGAATTACATATGCGACATTTTGCCTTTTATTTAGTCAAAATTGCTTTCAAGTGAACAAACTGTGTTTATGAATGTTGTGTGATTATTTATTAGTAACTTGAACTTTGGGTCTTTGCTGCTTTACTCTCTGTGTGTCCATGAGAATGTTAGTAGTACTCTTGTGTTGAGTTGAGATGAGTTGGCTGTTCCAGTGACTGTATAAGACTAAAGTTAACTACCAACTGAGTATAGCCTACATGTAGAAAATTAAATCTAAAAAACTGTTTTAATATCTAGAACACTTAATAGTTATAGGAAAAATAATGAAGCTGCAACAATAGATGAATAAGTTACATTCTCTCTCCTCTTTACAGTTAGAAAGACACAGACGGACACATAGTCAGTTTGGTGTATAGTTTATTCCAAAAAAAAATAAAATAAATAACATTGTACTTAAATACTTTCAGTTTTGCAAAGGAACAATGTGACAATGTCTACTGGTACAGAAACAGCAATCACGTGAGGGAAATAAACTAATCTGAAAAAAATTCATTTGTTTAAAATATCTCAAGTCATCAGTAATGAAACTTTAAATCTGTTAAGTTGCTACTTTGCAGGCAGTTCAAAGCAAATTATTTGTCTTTCCTTGTCATAACTGCCTCTTTTGTCTTTATGTTTGATGTGCGTGGCTGTCACACTGCTTTTACTCAGTACAATCCAATAGGCTTTGTACAAGCACAAGCATTATAAATATGAAAAGGTACAGTTTCTAAATGCAGCACTTCATGCAGCAATTTAAAGTTAAATTTACATTTAGAATTTTATAGTTTCTATAATGTATAAAGCACTGTCTCATAATGTAGCTAACCTGCTACATTAGTGGCTTTTTATCGGAAAAGTTTCCTAAGAAACATTTAGATTCATTTCTTATTACAGTAACACAGTTATTGTCACATTTCTGTTGCATATTTGTGCAAATGATGCCCTTTTTTTTCAGTTTACTCCCACACCTACCAGCAGTCACCACAGCGATGTCTGAAGGCCAAATACCACCATGAGTTTAGTGCAGACTGCCAGTCATCATTCATCTAAACATTACATCAGCTCCTCTTAGCTCAGGAGTGCTCTTTGCAATGTTTTATATCACCCATAATCCACACTGTTTACATGTCTGTGTGTCTCATGACCAGCTGGGATCCCTCTGCTGGGATTTATGAAGTAGGAGATTTAGCAGCAGGGGCACACCTTGGCTGAGGTTTTCTTTGGACTTTTACGGCATTTCTTTTCTTGGCAGACCGGTGCAGAGAGGAGTGGTAAACTGAAGAGGATGATGATAGTCAAATTTAGCACCAAACAAAGCAGAGCTGCACCCACAGAGTTGGAAAATGTGACAGGAATAGAGTGTTCGAGGAGCCAGGGGCGTCGCGTCACCATGTCCTGTTCAACGGCCTTCATCTGAAAGTGGGTGCCGAGGATGCCGCACACATGGAAGAGTTGGTGGCTGTGACCTGCAGAGGGAGCAGTCGGGTCATGTTTGAGCTGAAAAAACTTGCAAGACCAAGCTTTCAACACAGAGCAAATAAAATGTATAACATTTCATAATGTGTATCCAGTGTTTCACGAAATTTAAGAATTTCCTTGTAGTGTCATTTAAGATGAGAAAGGCTACATAAATAAATATAGAACAGAACGTACTCGAACACTTAAAGTGCTTTACAAAAGTTACTGCAACTTATAAATTCAATAATTGGGAATGAATGATGAATGAAGGTGCAATGAATAGAAAATAAAGGTAGATATACTGTACACTTGTAACTTAAACATGCTTTAACTAGCCATTGAAAAACAGTGGGGAAGAAAACCCATAAACACAACACTGACACACTGTAATTTCATCTTATAGGTAGATATGACAAATGTGTTGGCAAACAGTTACACAACCAGCAGTTATGGCACAACATAATTTTTTTTATTTATTTAACACTGTTTTGGTTCTGACCAGTTCAGGAGAAAAATATTTGGCTCTCCACTATGTTCATCAGACTGTCTATAACTTTGAATGTTTGCCATTTAGAACTGAGCAGGTAGTAGAAAGTGGGTTTTTAGAGCTTTTTTCACTGCAAACAGTGTCCTGCTGCTGCTCAACAAGACACTGATGAAAGCGGTGAAGGTAGGCAAATGACACTGAAACACACTGTAGGGCAGAGGGGAAGTACAGAGCTGGGTGATAATTGTCTGCAATGCCTAACATACTACTGACAACAACAGCTACTCCTCAGATCGGTCTTACCTATGTAGTCGAAGCTGCCAGGTGCCAGGCGCTCGGGCAAATGTGTGGCAAACAGGAAGCCTGTGAGGAAAGCCAATGCGATGTGGTTGTAGTGGAGGATGTTGGTATCATTGTCTGTACATCCCTCTCCTACACACAGGAACACCTGTGAACGCAGCACACGCAGAGCAGATGTAACAGATAACAGTGATGTCACCATTATTCAGGAAACAGGAAACTATTTTTACTATCTTCAAATGTATCAACACGGCTTAAACTCCTCTATGAAGTATCTGCAGTGGAGCTGCTGGGTGACTTGCCATGTAAGATGAAGATTTAAGTCACAAAGGTGAATGTGTAAAATTTTATGAAACAGGATTTGACCAAAAACAGAACATTCACAGTTTCGAAATATATCAATGTCAAAAAAGAAATGTTTACATTTTTGTCCCAGTTTAAAAGTGGAACAGCTCAAACCACACATCCAGAGGGAGAGCAGGAGCAGATTCAGGTTTTAAGACAACTATCACTGTAGTGATTGGCTAATGTTTTTCAAACCTTTTAAAAGAAAAGGTTTATTCACCTTGCTGTACACTCAATGCTCCAATCAGGTACCCCGCCTTGAGTAAAATGTTAAATGTTTATTTTGTGACTCTCAACCTTCACGTACTGGCCATCTTACCCATGGTTAATGTTTGTTACATTTCATTTCTGATTAAAGGGCTTTGCTAAGATTTATTACATTACAGAGGAAACACTGGGTGTTCGATTTGCTGTCACCCAAAGATCCAAACCCTGCAGGTTTTTTGCTCAATAACAGTTTCATACCCAATGAAAGAAGATGTTGTTATGTAACATGCATGTTCAGAAAAGTAACTCTATATCATGTAGCTTCAGTTTTTGGAATTATTTCAGGTGAAGAGTCCTTTCTGCGTCAACTGTTTGGTGGTTTTTTGTATGTTTACATCTACTAACTGCACACCACATTCACCTCCTTCAAACAAAATAATTAAAGGTTGTCACAGCTGTGACAGGACCAAATTCATATCATACATCACATCATAACTTGTGTAACCTTTATGTGCATTTGAACGACATATTCATACATTAAGTCATATGATGATTTTGATTGATTTTGTTGTGCGTTCAGCAGAAAATATCATTCCTGTTAAAGATCTGTGTTTTAAAATGTTGTCCAATAGGAAACATGCAGTATTTTTTCTCTATCCAAGGTAATCTTGGGTGCTATACTGGACTGTGTTTTCCAAATTCATTCTATTATAAACTACAACACACACTCTTCTGTGTCTTCTTAGATACATCTTGTGTGAAGGCGCAGATGTGTGAAGTGCACAGAGGTGGACGTACCCTGTAGAACAGAGGAATGTTGTCGAACAGGTAGGGGTAGGCAAAGGCAACAACACGAAGAAATTTGCTGAACCTTGGACTCTGGCACTCGGGGAATCTGAAACAAAAGATATCATTTTCAGTAATGACAAACAATGTTTAATATTCATGGAATTATCCTCATGGTTACACTGTGTTACAGCTGTGGAGGAAGCTATGTGGAAACACCTTGCACAGCGTCACTAATGGTAATGCCTTAGTTATATGAGAATTTATTTGTCGTAAGAATTTGTTTACTCTGGAAATTTAAATCAAAGAGCTTGAGATAAACAAATCAATAAATACATTTGTGGCAATTGTTTTATTCCATGTAATAACTGGATATGTGGCAACACACAAACAGCAGGTTCTTAAATGAGCTGTTGTTGTATAACACTAGAACACTTTAACCTTGTTTGATTTTCTTGAATGAAAGTGAGAGTCAGTTTGTTACAGAACACGTTCTGTTACTGGTTTTGTCAGCTCCTCTGACCTGCCCAGCTGAAACTACCACTGTTTTGGGTTGGTCTCTATATTCACACTCATCACTCACACACCCACTGTGTTTAACTGTGAGTTGCTCAATGGGTGATGTCAGTGTGAAGACACGCCAATACTTTACAATGATAACCACACTTTTTTGAAGGTGGAAACTGCATGCATCTATTACTACCACCATTTGAGGCACAACAAATATCACTTTAGACAGAGCAGTGGAGAGAGATAGGCAGAGCAGAATTTTAGGCAAGTGCATGGTCTTTACCTCTTTACGATGTCATGATTATATTGTAGAAATGGTAAGCCAAGCCTTAAGCAGCGGGGAGAGATGAGTGAAAGAAGAACATGCCAACATTAATTCAGTACATGAAGAAAATAACAGCACTAACTGTGATAACAGCTCTGAATGTAAGAGGTGGAACAGTGCTATTTCTCCTCAGTGACAAAGGTCAATGAATAATTCAGATTTTCATGATCGATCTTTGAGAAACCTCTACATATTTAACACAGTTCTGAAGGTATTTCTAGACCATAAAAAACTTGTCTAACCATTTAGATAAAAAAATACTCCACCCACTGCACACTAAAGGCATTTGAAACTTGTTTTCCTAGTTGCAACTCTGTTTTATTATCCAAACAACATAGTTGGCCAGAAATGGCATACAGTGTGTCCTTGCTTAGTTTGTACAACTTGAATCAAAATTAAAAAGTTATACTGTCAGTTGCATTTGTCATTGTTATATAGTCGAAAAATAACTTTCCAATATTTTACTATATATTATTATATAGTCTATTTTCATACATAGTAAAGTGTTTAGATCTGCCACTGTCACAACTTGTGGTAAGTGTTGTAAAAAAAAAAAAAAAAAAAAAAAAAAAAAAGCACTGTGACTTGAAAGTGGGAAAAGCTAATATTAGCACCATATCATACATGCAGCGTCACAACAAATGTTTAGCTTTTTAATGTTCAGCATGCTATCTTGTTAACCTGCACAACATGCTGAGATAGGACCAGCATTAGTGGGGAGCTATGTAAAATGAATCTTCACACCATACCTGGAGTAGCAGGCCAGGCCGGTGCAGATGACAGTGTTGAACACAGCGATGGGGATGTAGCTCTGGTGAAACAAGCCGTTCACCCACTTGTCCGGGAAAATATAAGCTGAGTAGATGATCGCTGACCCTGCAGACGTGAACAGTGCAAAATTGTAAACTTATAGCCTTGTATGTTTAATATCAGGAAAATGTATCTGTATACACTCCAGTCTGATGGATTTATCATTTATGATATTTTGTCCAGCAGCGTTCACATACACAATGGAGGAATGCCTTTCAACACAACACCACCACCATTAACTACTGCCTCAGAAATTACAACAGTGAGGAGGCAAAATGAATTCATGTTGTGACATACAGGGTGTTAGAGTATCTCTGTTTCTCTGCTTTTACTGGATTACTTGCTGAACTTTGTTACCTCTAAAATGTTTACACACAAATATGGCTTATTTTGATTTGATATGATTTACTTTGATTTCACTTTATTGTCAGATTTCTCTGAAATGGTGTCTTGCATCACAGGGGGTACACTGCTTCACACACAGAATACAACATTTTAAGACACCCCTGGCTCTTTTTAAAATACACTAAATTTCATGCATCATGCAATTCTTTTAGATATCATATCGGGTCGAGTCGCTGATACTAAGTTGTTAAATCAACAGTTTAGTAACAACATTTTGCACATGGAGAGCTCAGAGCATAAAGCAGCACCACTTAAAGATATGTCTCACACTGGTTTCTAGTGAACCACCTGACAGTGAACCACGTGCACTTACCCAGGCTGTAGAAACTGAGGGCGCCATAGTCAAAAAAGAAGCAGATGTGGCGTGCCCGCGCTGACATGGTGCTGAAGGTGTGAGCACAGCTCGACGCCAGAGGATAAATGCAGCAGGAGAACAGGAAGATCAGCAGAGGCCAGGTGAAGGAGTCCTGCCATGCTGCCTGCATCAGCACCACCGTCACAAGTTTCCATAGGAAGTACCTGAGAGAAGAAAGAGGTTACATCAAGCTGATTAAATTGGATTGGATGCAGCAGAACTGATTTTTATCTAATGTTGGCTTTTGCTACATGAATGATTAACTCTGCATCATTGCTCAATACCATTCGTCACACTGTTATAGTATCACTGGTAGTAGCCACCTATATGAGATAATAAAGGAGTAGCTGAACATTTGGCACTTGACTTTTGTACATCATGCACCACATGTAGGCCTAAGTACAATAGAAACAGATTTTCCTTCAGAGTTACAGCATGTAACCTCCTGTAAATCCACAACTTGTCAGTTTTACATTTGTGTTTGTTTAAGGATCAAACAAATGTTACTGTTCATTTCTAAGCTTTAGAGGTGTTGCCCTGTGGAGAGAGCCATGCAACCTGTGTCTCCCTGCCTCCTGTCTTTATGCTAAGCTAACTTCCCATCAGCTCTCATAGAGATGTATCCATCTTATCATCTAACTCCCAGCAATAAAGTGAATAAGTACATTTCCCAAACTGTTCCCATTTTTTAAACTAACCAAAACAAACAGGATTTAAACATTTAACTAGCTCCTTGCTGTGAAGTGACAATAAACACTGAACCATTAGGCCGGTCAGAGAGAGGCTTATTGCCTAATGAGCAAAGCTGCAAAATAACAGAAATGTATAAACCTCCTGTCTAATGCTAATGTCCAGTTCCCCAGTCTGGCAGACTTCAACAGAATGCCCACATTATGACAACTAAGACAAATACCTTTAATTAGCTATGTTAAACAGGCCTGTCATCCCAGTCAGAGTACCTGTCAGTCAAGATGTTCATAATTAAGCATCATGTACATTTTCACTCAATTACGTCATAATTTATCAGTTACACAACAGCTAACAGTGCTACACAAAAAGCTTTATCTTATCAGGAGGCTATAGTTTGCCTTGTGTATCGCAGCCACTGTTTCCAAGTCTCAGTGCACCTCATTAACAAATCAACATTATTTGTGCTTTTCCCCGTCACTGAGCAGTTAACTAATTGTGGCATCTCAGTTGAAAGCCTTAGGCACAGATCTGCTCATTAGGTCTGTAGGTCCTCTAGGTCTACGCTGTGCCCCATGATACAAACACCCAAGTGATCTTAGTATATCCTCAAACACAAACACATGCACACTTTCTCTGCGGACTGTGCAGTCAAAGCAACTGGCATCTCAGCAGGGAGGAAGTGCAGAGTGGCTAGCGGGTGAAGGATCCTCTGTAGTAACTTTAAATGTAATGCGCACGCACGCACGCACGCACGCACGCACACACACACACACACACAGAAAACAAATAACACAGAGGAGCCACAACATTTCTTTTATGGAGCTCCTGGTCATACTGCGCAGAGATGTACAGTAGATGGAGAGTAGTCTTCTTATTCTCATCCTCTCTTTCTTTGCCTTTTCTTTTTCTCTTCTTCATCTGTCTCCCTGTCTCTCTGCACCTAAAAGCATCTGGAGTCCATTTTTACTCAGTAGAAATATAGAAGCTGAGAAAACAAACAGAAATGACACATTTCCATCATATTTCCTCCATTTTCTTTCACCATTTGAGGTTTGACTGGTGCTCTTTTAAGTACATCATCCCATTGTGTCCTCTTCCTCTGCGATGGTTTAATGGCACCCAACTGCAAAATTAGCACCACCACATGTTCAACTCTTATGACTAACCAGCTCCTAATATTAGTTTAGCAGCAGTGGGTGGAAACACGCATTCGTTTCCAGTTCCTTTTGCCAATTTTCTACAATTTGGTCAAAATTTGTGCGACATTCGGATGGAAACCTAGTGGATACTGGTTTGAAATATAGAAGCTTAAATGTCTGATGAAGAAAGAGTGTGAGGAATGTTTGACTTTTTCTTTATCATGGTGATCTGAGAGAAGACCATGTGACTTATCTGGTAGGTTCAGAAAATGTCACTTTGTAAAAGAAACTAGATTAGCATCCAACCTACAAGCTTTACAAGATGTACCAGATTCCCTCTTCAGAAGTGGACCACAGAAAACTTCCTTACGAACCCAGGAGCACTCTGCTTTGACAATTTGGAAAATCATGTGCTTGGTATGAGTCCTTCTTGAATCGTGGTGGATGAGGTAAAAAAAAGTTTTCCTTTCCGAGTAAAATAACTTGTTTGCTAAGCTATCACCTCTTGAGCAACTTGCCTCATAAACAGAAAAACGGAATGTCAGCAGAACCGGTTGCAGACACACATTTATGACTCTTAAAATTTGTGATGTATTGAAGCAAAAATAAAAATCTGTCAGCTGTACCAGGTGGGCAAAAAGTGGGTCCAGATGTTAAGCGTCTCATTGGTCAGCTGAAACAGGCTCAGGATGCAGTCGGTGGCTGAGCTGCGGGGGTGTCGGTACCCGGAGATGATGCTGTCCTCATGAAAAACCTCAAAAAAAGAAACCTCTTGGTTAGTCCTCAGTCAGTTTGACAACTTTGAGAAACCTGTTTTTCAAGTACAAAGTGTAACAAAATACACAAGACTAAGAAATTATCAGTGGAGCAAGTGTTGCATGTTTATGTCAGAGTGGTCTACTAACACGACCCAGGTTCCAGGTTCGTCCAAAGATAAATCTGAGGGGTCACAAGACTTAATCTTGATGCTGATCAAGATAAAGTTTTTGCTTTTTTTCTTGTGCAATACTGGATGCTTCCATCCTCCCAGGCTACTCTACTCTCTGCTTAGTCACAAGACAAAAAAGTTAGGAAGCACTCATTTACTTCTTTACATTTCATTCAATGGCAGATTTTTTTCCAAAGCAATTTCAGGTTTGATCGGTGCAAGAACCAAATGTCTTCAAAAATTAGAAGTGCATCTTTCTCAAACAAACTTTCTGATTTCTTTAAAATAACCACAGGCATTTCTTAAGATTCCCCGTCACTAACCCTCCTAATTGAGTCCAGCTCAGTTTGACTGTGTGAAAGCTGAAAAGTCCTAAATATCCAGTAAAGATCCTTGAAGATGAACTTACTTTGGGAACTTGATTGATGGTGAAGACTCGTGGTAATCTGATGAGGCTGAGCATGATTGTCAAGGTGCTGCTGTTGCTGTCTGGGAGATGATTTGAACTGAGGCGGCCAGCAGGGTGTGCCTCCGTCTTTATAAGGTTTGTGTTGCCATGCCGTCTCTTAACGTTCCTCCCCTTCATCTCCTCCCTCTCCAAACCCAGCGAGAATATCAGGCATACCTGAGCCACTCCCCCCTCCTGCTGTCTCTGTGGAGGTGGAGAGTATGTGCACACAGGTGTATGCTCACAGACACAAAGGCACGTAGCTGTTTGGCCACAAGATTTTTTCTGTAAAGGAAGACAAGTTTTTCAATATTGGTCCAAAATCATGCCCACCAGGCTTACATCTAATCACAATATATTAACATTAAAATGCAGCTGTTTCCAAAACAAAGGTCTTCTTGCATTATCTTCCTGTCACAAAGAGATGACAAGCCAGCAGAGCAGGTTTCAGTGAATGATTGGCATTTATGGTCTGAAACAAAGGCTAATATTTTTAGCCATTTTCCTGCCAGGAATTCAAGAGCAAGTGCAGCGGACGAGAAGCTCAGCAGTGAACTGAACTTAACGAGTGCTGTCTGAGTTTCAGCCGGCCTGACGCCATGAATGAAGGGTGTGAACGAGTCTGTTCCTTTCATGCCACTTTCTTGCTCGTCTTCTGGTGAAACTGACATATCACCATCTGCCGTCAGACCGACAGGCAGCCGTCACACCCAACAGAGGCGGCCGAGCCCAGCCACTGCTCCTTATCTTGTTTAAACTCTGCAGCAGTGAAAGCAAACACATCTTACTGCCACTGCAGAATTAGGAAGTAAAAAGTAAGAGGCGTTATTTGTTCTTTGTTTGATAGTTTTACAGGATAACATTTTTTTTTTTTTTTAGTTTGGCCACTTTATGAGCTCTTTTTGAGGTAAATCTACGGTAATCATTAAACTTGCTAAACACAAATGATAAGTTAATGCTTTATCTCACAGGCCTGATGGAAAACCCAAATTATTCTGGTTGTAAATGCCTAATCCTCAGTATGAGGCTTCTGTTTACAAGTCCATTCAAATTATTCCAGACCGAATATGTTTAAAGTGGACACATTTCATCATGATGTTGCTTTAAACCAAAGAAGTCAGCTCTAAATCTCATTCTCTCATTCTTCAAACCACCAGCCATCATCCAAACATCGCTTTCATTAAATCCACTTTCAGTCATTCACCATGTTGTGATGTAAGCTGCAATCACAACAGCTCAGTGTGATGAACCAATACAAGTACTACAGCAGTGCACCTTGGGATCTCATTCTGCTTTCTCTCAGAGGAGCAGAGCTGCAGTCGGAATCAGAGCAACACCACAGGTTTAGAAAATTCAATCAATAAATAAACCAACAGGAGAGGCATGTGCGGTTTGGTTTTTGGCCCGGAGTCAGTTAACATGACAAGTTAATTTTTAAGTCATCAAGACTTTTAGTGGCAACAGTATAAACAAAGTCAACTGCTGAGGGTTATGTCCCAAGAGAGCTGGGGGATAGAAAACAAGGTCAGGTGATGAAAACTATTTTTATTTGTCAGAGTATGGACTGAAATCACAGTGGTCTCTGCTAAGGGGAGAAGAAAAGATGAGTATAGCTCTGTCACCCTTACCTTTATGTTTTAATTTAAAAAAAAAAAAAAAAGAAGGATTTTAGTGCCATATGTATTCACCACACAAGTCAAATGTCACTAACACCAGGCTGAAAAACAGCATTTCATTGGCCTCCTCTCTGGCTGAAAGTTTCAGGACTATTGCTTTACTGGCATGTGTGGTTGGTTGGGTGGGGTCAAGACTACATTTCAAAACGTGAACTGCACAATTCAGCACAGAAAACACAGCACATGCCTATCTGAGTACACAGCTCTGTGTGACAGCTAAAGAAAATATCACGTGAGCCAAGAACATCAGAAACAACACGGACTAATAAAAACATATTTCATGTGGCTTGCAGTGGCTGAGTCCAAATAAAAGTTTGTCATAGTGTCTTTGCCAATACTGTAAAAAAATTAAACCAAAGTTTATCACTAGCACCTGCTGCTGTTTGATCATCAGTGGAGCACACTTGATTCTGCTGTTGCCATATTTTCACAATATATTATTCACAATAATTCACACAATGTGCAGCAGGAAATGTGATGTGTGTATGTATATGTATATATGTGTGTGTGTGTGTGTGTGTGTGTGTGTGTGTGTGTGCGCGCTAACAAGCAGATAAATAGTTAAAAGCTTCTTTAAAGTTTCTCTTTCTGAAAGAAGTAGGTTCCTGTGTGACTGTCCAGTCGACCGTTGCATCACTTCTGGGACAGAAAGTGCATCCTCATCCTCAGCACTTCCATCTGGGGAAATTCAAAATGAGACTGAAAACAGCTGAATAGAGTTAAAAAAACAACAAAAAAACAAACAGTTGTGATATTACTTGCAGCATATATTGTGGGTCTGCAAAATTACAAGATCCTGCTCACTGTAACTATTATCACCTGGAAAAGGTGATATTTTCTCAAATAATTTGTGTGCATGCTTCAATATTAAAGTTAAGAGATGAATTTATTAGAAAGGCTTCAAATGTTATGATTGGAATCTTAAGCAATCTGTTGAAGTAGTTGACATAAAGTAGTTGTAGCAGTAATGCTGTATTAGTAACACTCATAGCAGCAGAAGTAGCAGTAATAGTAGCAGCAACCAAAGTAAGCAAAGACAGATTTATGAAAGTTGTTTAGGATTTGTGCCTCTCTTCTGTGTACCGCTTTCACTTTACAACTCCACCTTCAAGAAAAAGGGAAAATATTAGTCCAATATTACTGTTTATGACTTTGATCATGACTTTCATGTGAATCTCCTTCATGTTATTCCTCTTAAACATAGTTAAACACAGTTCCAAGGTGAAGTTTGACTAGTCCCCTAAGTGTCACTGTGCTTTTAAAAAAAGTCAAAAATCTGATTTCATTTGCTCCTGTCCTCCCTGTGGTGATAAACCTTTGCAGTTACAGGTAGATTCCAGGAATCTGGGAACTGGAGCTGTCCTCTTGCAGAATGGTACTGATGGTACTGACCACCAGTCAGTTTCTTTTCCAGGAAATTCAATTCTTACCAGTTGAATTGTTCCACTGTGGAAAAAGAGGCCTTGGCTCTTATATGGGCCTTGAAACATTTTGAGGTCTATGTGGGTGGTGGAGGACTAGAGACTTCAACTCATGAGCATATTACTGTTCATTGCAAAGAACAAGAAGAGGTACTGGAATCTGCAGGACCCAAATTTCACCCAAATGCATATTACATTTGATTATTCTTTCTTTCTTTACAAATGAAATCAAACTCAAACAGATTAATATGATAAAATATTTCTAAATAAATGTTATTTAAGGCCAAAATTTATTTCTAAATTCTGATTAGAATAATAATAAAAAAAAAAAATTAAAACTGAAAAACAGAAATAATCAGTATAATAAGTACAGAGAATAAAGTGGATGCAAGCTGTTCAAATACAGAGAGCATGTTCAGTCTGTGCACAAACGAAGACACTACGAGTCAAAGGATCAAAGAAAGAACATGCAGCTGTTCACATCTGCAGCAGGTTCAATGAATCTGTTAAATACATTCTCTACATTGAACTCCCCTTCTTTATATTTCTGACCAGTATTTAAGTTTAAAAAAAAACATATAAAAAACATATACACTTGTTTTTATATACTTTTAAAATTGCACACACACACACACACACACACACACACACACACACACACACACCGAGCACACACACACACACACACACACACACACACACACACACACACACACACACACACCTAATTCAGCTCATCTGTAAAACAGAAAAAGCAAGGCATTTATATTTAGAAGATTTTTAATTAGCACCCTCTAGTGGACTTAAAATGCCACAGCTGTCCCATTTTTCTATGCAAAGTTGTTGGTTGTTTTGGGAAAAGTGCTTTTGGTTCTTTGCTTCAATCTTTTCAATGACATTTATTCTCTTTATTTTTTCAATGAGGGGGTTTTTTGACTATTGAATATAAGCGCTGCTGGCAATTGAAATAGTCTTCGATGAATTTGATTCTTTTTTTTTTTGCTGAGTGCCTGTCTTTGGGAGAAATTACTTCACAGAAGTTTCAATGAAATGAACAAGAAATAAGATTAAAATCATTAAACTAATGTGGGAGTTCAGTTTGATGTTAATTTAGTTAATTTTGAGTACTTGCCTGAAAGGTTTAATTTGACTTTAATTTGTCTACCGAGCTTTATCACAAGGTGGCAGCATTTCCTCTGAAAATCACTTCACATTGAACCACAGGCTGTGATATAAGGCTTCATGAGTGGAATGCAAAATATTGATGCATTTCTTGTGAAATAAGTGGTTTTAATGCTCTAGATTACAGCATTCAGTGTACAGCATAACTGGCCATTAGATGAACACTCCTGGTTTCAAGTTCAGCTGTATTTACTGTAAAACATCAAAAGCTTTTCTACCTACTGTTCTCTCTTCCTGCACTAATTGAAATAATTACTTCTTGGAGCAACATCATCATTCATTCATGGAGTTGTGTTTCTGTCCATCTGATGAATATAAGTAACATTCACTCTCTCTGTCACAGCTCTGTTTTTAGTTCTCTACCATCTCCAGAGGGAAATACCTGGTTCTTTAGCTGCTAAATGCTCCACTGTGTTCACCATCTATCTGTATGTGCACTTTGGTGCTGTCACAACCCAGCAGATGTTAGGAATAAGGGAAGCAAAAATGCTGATGTGCACTGTATAGTGAAAAAATATAAATGGCAGTTCCGCTTTCTAATCAGGCTGATACTTGGGTACTTGGGATTAGACAGACTGGATAAGGCAAGTTTATTCACAGCACCATTCAGACACAAGGCAATTCAAAGTGCTCTACAGAGGCATGGAAATGCATTAAAAATAAAACTTTTTGATGACATTAAAACTTCATTCAAAAACAACAAAAATAAATTCGAATAATCAAAAACATTTTAAACTCAATTTTAAATTTTATTAAGATTGCATAAAATCATGTAATAAGATGTAAACTTCTTTTTCGCCTGAGTGTACTACTACTAAATGGTTGAGGCAAACAGCACTACACAAATGCACCACCATTTCTGATTTCACCTAAAGGCAGACAAATTAAATGTGTATTCAAACTCAGTCTTCGCTAACTAAATATCACTATATATCTATCTCTATCTGTCCAAACACTGACCTCTTTAGCGTTAGCTTGTCCAGCCTCAGCATTAGCATATACTCACCATGGACTCTGGGAGTTTAAAAAAAGGGGGTGGCAACCAAACACTTCCCTCTTTTATGCTCTTCCTGATGTCATCAGTGATGTCACGAGTTATACCATGATTGTGGGGGAGGTCACAAGTTTAATATACTCCGTTAATAAGTATTTGTCTCATTTGAAGCGATTACACAGTTTGTTTACAAAATTGTGATTTACGTCTTGTTTGTATTGTTGATGTTTAACGATAACAGTAACTTTTAGTCAATTAATCGTTTTTAAATCATATGGACTTAGCCCCCTTAAATGAAGGTTCTGCCCAGGCTAATTGTTCAGTAGAGAAAGGGGCTATATAAGCAGTTGATATTTCTCATATGAGGCAGAAGGATGTCTGTGCAGGTCTGAGCGGTCTATAATGTCTATAATGTCTATAATGTCTATAATGTCTATAATGTCTATAATGTCTATAATGTCTATAATGTCTATAATGTCTATAATGTCTATAATGTCTATAATGTCTATAATGTCGCTCACTTTAGCATTACCTTGACTTAACTTTGTGACACCCAAAGTTAGCAGCTAAATGTATTATTATACAGGCAACTAATGTGACTTTAATTTTTCATGTCATCTTATGTAATATAACTGTCACTGTTTATATTCAATAGATTTGTAATGGCCATTCTGAGTGAATGGCCAATTGAGCAGCGATGGTTGCTGAAATTTTATCATGTTCCATTCACTTTAGAATCATTATGTTGTCTTTTTTTTTTCTTTTTTTACCATACTACTTATTTTTTAGTGGGCTGCACTCAAAGGTAACATAACTTTCACTGTTTCATTTCAAATCAGTATTTAATTTGTGATGGCGAGAATTAGCAGCTAATGTTACTGTTGCTGTTTTGCAATTTAGCAGCTGAACCAGGCTAAAGCTTTCCCTCTGTTTCCAGGTGTTGTGCTTAATCTAAGATAACAGGCAACTGTAGTCTGACATCATAGATCGGTAATCTCATCCAGCTCTCTGCCAGAAAGTTACTTTCTTTTTCTGAAAGTTGGTTCATGCTGGTTCAACTTTGTCGCACAATGTTTGAGAGTATTGTTGGGTATTTTTTCCATCTACTAAGTGGTGCCATAGTGGAGCATAGTAACACAGCACAACTCAAGACAGAGCCAAATTTGATCCATGAGGCTTATGTTTTATTTTGTGTTGTGTTATGTTTGGAACTCAAAATGATTTTAATCAAATTTATACACTGTTGCCCATAAAGTTGGAATAATTTTGTTTTCAGTTTAATTGTGGTTTCATTTTCATTGTGATATGTTTGGAAGAGATTGACTACTAAAGTTTTGAGAATATATACACTTTATCTGTCAAGAATAAATCATTGTCACAATCATTTCATGGAAAGAGGTAAAAAATATTTTATTCCAACTTTATGAGCAACAGTGTATATATAGCACATTTGGCTCAGTGCACTTTACACACCACATGTGAACCAAAATATAAATAAACCAAACCGTTTATATACATGTACATATATATGAATATAATAAAAACGAATCATCCCCTGCCCACCCATACAAACATACCAGACATACGTCTGTGCAACACACCCACTCCCATACACCAAAAGGGAACAAGTGAGATAGATAGTCAGACAAAGAAATGTTGGCACTAGCTAGCCATAGCATGGAGTTTCATTTGTGCCAGAATATGTCCACATGAACACTGAACTTCAGTTCTGATAATATACTATTTGATAATCAGATTGGCAAACGACTAAAGTATAGTTTGTTGCTCAGTCGAGATGGAAACATGAAACATATACTTCTTTTTCTGTGTGTGTGTGTGTGTGTGTGTGTGTGTGTGTGTGTGTGTGTGTGTGTGTGTGTGTGTGTGTGTGTGTGTGTGTGTGTGTCTGTGTGTCTGTGTGTCTGTGTGTCTGTGTGTGTTCGTTCGTTCATGTGTGGGTGTGTTCATGTTCGCCTCTAGGTGGTAAATCCTAGTCAAACCAGTCTGACAGGACAAAATGCTTCTTTTGTTCCACCAGCACACATCAGCTTTTCTCTGCACACAAACACTG
Organism: Seriola dumerili; assembly: GCF_002260705.1. Classification (NCBI taxonomy): domain Eukaryota; kingdom Metazoa; phylum Chordata; class Actinopteri; order Carangiformes; family Carangidae; genus Seriola; species Seriola dumerili. Next base: position 1,108,017 of record NW_019175704.1, read on the forward strand.
TTAAGTGTTTGGTTTCTCTCTCTTGCAACCTGCGCTAAAGCTGATTGATAAAAGAGAGTAAGGAAAGAATTCTATAACATCTGTGTTAATACATAAAGCTTTGGAGTTCAAGACGAACATTTGTGATTTTGCGATCTTTGATTAGAAACAGTGCAAAAACTATATCTGAAATAATCCATATGTGCTTCTGTTGTAAAATGTATCTTGAGAAAACTCAGTGGACAGGTTTCATCTAAAGTCAAATATAGGCCTTAGCTAGTGGATGAGAGTACGAGCCGAAACACGTCAGGACAGCTCAGCAAGAATGTTACCTGAACAGCAAGAGCTGCGGTGATTGGTGGAGGGCGCTGTCAGTCATTGCGGGGCGGCGGGCACACCCAGCGGGCTCATCACACACGGGACGCAGTAGGGTTTCGATGCGACACCGCACCGGCGGTTCAGGTTCCTTATTTCTTTTTGCAGTAAAACAACCACACGCAGAAAAATCACTGACGGCTGGTTTTATAAAATAAGCGTCTCAGCTATGAAGGGAAGGATTTCTAGTTTGACTCTGCTGTGTCTGGGTGAGTATTCTTGTGATAAATGACATTTGTTTCTGTCCTTTGCGCCTAACCAAGCTGCCACACCTGTTTGTGCACCTTCAGGTGTTCTAAAACGGAACAGGCCCAAGTAACCTGCATATGCAGGTGATCTGTCCCATTGATTTGTTGTTGTATGAATACACAAAAATTTAGAACACATAACACTTTGAAATCAACATTGTGAAATGTTAATATGCTATTGACCTGTACAGTTTTCTTTCACACCGACCTGACACTGGTAACTTCATAGAATGGTTTTAGCCTCTAATGGCGCATAGGAGACTGTGGTTGCAACTCCTTATTTTCATTATCGATTAAACTTCCCATTATACTGGGTAAATCCTTTAGTTATAAAATTTCTTTGTTTGTTTTGACAAAATACAGAGATTTTCAGTTTACGGTCATAGAGGACAAAGGAAAACCAGAAGTCATCAGGCTTTCAAGCAGCTGTTGCTGTCTTTGCTGTGTGTGTTTGTGACTGGGAGGGTGGGATAATAAGTTATTTGTATAAATGTAAAGTTCACCCGCAATAACATTCACATGAAAGTCGCATTGATGTATTAGTGTTTTTATATGATAGTGAAATGCATGCAAATGACTAATGAATAATCAATATGAGTAAATCTTTGACAGTGTTGTCTGGTGTTGGTGCCCTCAATGTGAACATCCCACTGGAGACATATGAACATGCCAGGGGTGACAACATCACACTGCCCTGCAGCTTTACACCTTCCAAACCCCTAACCCCCGACAAACTAGTCATCATCTCATGGTCTGCTGAGGCTGAAAAACTTAACGCTAAGGAGGTCAGTATCTATCTATCTATCTATCTATCTATCTATCTATCTATCTATCTATCTATCTATCTTTATATCTATCTATCTATCTATCTATCCATCCGACATGATCAGCATAATCCTAATTAATTGTGTATTGTGAATAAGAAAATGAATAGCAGAACTTTGTTGTCTTCGTCTTTTGATGTTCCTCTGCTGCTGTTGTTGTGTAACAGACCCTGATCCTGACCCACTACTCTACTGGCCATACTGACATCAAATCACTCTATGAAGGCCGGGTGTCCGTGGACATAGACATCCCTTCTGGAAAGGCCAACCTAAAACTGTCCTCTATCACACTAGCAGACAACAAGATTTTTGAGTGTCGTGTCCAGATCCCAAATGATGATGAGGGCAAGCCAGCTGACACTGCACGTTTGGTGGTTCTAGGTAACATTGCCTTTATTTTCAAAGAAAAACACACCATTTGCTTTAAATGTCTAAAAGTGGTTGAAAAGAGATGTTCATGCTTTCCATTTAACATAGTATCAGATATTTAACCCTAAGTATAACGCTCAGTCAGTATAATGTTTAGCACTGAAGTCCTCTCTGTTCTCTATTCACGTGGGTATTGTTACTACTACCGAATGAAAAAAAATAAATAACATACGACAAATGGAAGTAGAACAAAGACACTTCTGTGTTAATTTTATCCAACATTGCTCCTTTTCTCTATAACCAGTCGACATCTTTATGTCACAGCACTTACTGTATTCTACGTCATGTAACAACATAATAACATACTTGAAATAATATAATAGTGGTTTGCACTATCGCCTCGCAGCAAGAAGGGTCTTGGTTTGAAACGGCACAACAACTGGGGTTTGCTCTGTGCTTTTGTGGGTTTCCTCTGAGTGCTCCTGTTTCTTCTATAATACAGAGACATGTACAATTAGGTTAAATGATGACTCTATAATATCCAGGGTGTACCCAGCCTCTCGCCCACCGCTTGTACGACCTTGATGGATAAAACTGTATAACTAATGGATGGATGAGAAGGACATATTTTATTATTCATACATGTCACTATAGAAGCTGTTGTCACAAGACAAATTCTTTTATTGTCCCTTTTAAATACAAATCATACCTTATTTTTATTTCTATTTTTCTAGTGGCTCCATCTACACCCATCTGTAAGATCCAGGGTAAGACAGAGTATGGCCAGAACATCAACCTAACCTGTCTGTCTGAGGAGGGCTCCCCACCACCGACTTATAAGTGGGAAAGCCGTGATGTACAGAACGTGCCTCGTGCTGCACACCCCAGAACCACCACCAGTAAGTATGAGTGTTCAGTAAGTAACAGTTTCTGACAAGACTACTGATCCTGGAAAAATACAAGTCAACTGCCAGCACATAAAGGTTTACTTACCTTGGGTGAGAATGGAGGCATGTTCTTCTTCGCTCGGTATACTTTAAATTCATTTTTCAGCCTTATTTGATGTTTAAAGGTGACCCACAGGGTGTGTGCTCACAAACTGCAATACATTCATTTCAGACAATGATGATGTTTTAAAAGTCGATGCATTTTCCTGGAAATTTGGCAATTTAGAGGCAGTAATAGGCTCTACAGCAAGAACAGGGAATGCATTTTTAATGTAGAGCACAACTTACACTAGATTTTTTAGACTGATTCTAATGTTGGTATTTTTGAGTTGAAAAAATTCTCATACATTTGGATATTAAAGAATGACCAAAAGGTGAAAACAATCTTCTAAGTACCCAAACTGTGACATTGTTTCAAACTTGCCTCAAGCATAGGCTGTATTTGGCCTTTCTATATTGCAATTTCATCTTGCTTTGTGGGTGACATATAGGCCGATACTAGAATAAAAAAATCTGACTTCCCTCTAATGTTTTTGCTTTTAAATGTGTTGTATAGACTCATCACTGACAGTGACATATCTTTGTACAGGCCTCAGGGTGAATAGTTGAAATAGGAGGACAAACAGATCAGCACTGACACCAAAAATGTCTCTGTTGTGTCGCGTAAACATACAAAATGTACAATAATACCTTCAGGAAATATGATAAACAGCAGGGATTATTCATTGGGCACCTTGCAGTTTCCAGAAGATGCACTTTTTATGAGCAGTAGCATTTTAGAACTTGCAGTCTGTAAAATAAGAAGCAATAAAGTCGTGTTAGCAGTGATGTGTACAGTACACGTGACTGACTCTTTGTCTTTCAGACGGAGGTATCCTGTCTTTATACAATATCTCCAAAGAGACATCAGGATTCTACATCTGCACCTCCAGCAACAAGATCCGCTCTGCTACCTGCAACGTCACCCTCGCAGTCATGCCACGTGAGAGAAACCTTTCATTTTCATTAACAGTCTGGGAATTTAGCAATCTCAATAAATACATCTTTACAGTAATTTATTATAATATCCATTCGTCAGTTTTTCTTCTCCCAACTTGTCTTCCTTCAATCCTGCAGCTTCCATGAACATTGGCTCCACTGCAGGAATCATTGCTGCCGTTGTTGCCTTTTTGATCATACTCATCATCGTCATCTATTGCTGCTGCTGCCGCAAGAAGAACAAAGAGGAGGAATATGCCATGGGGTAATGCTTCTCTGCCTTTAAAGACAAACATACAAACCATCTCACACTGATGCTGTGAACAAGATGCTGTGATGTGGACAGAGGTTAACATCTGATACAACCCATTCATGAGGCTGATTGAGCAAGTGGTTTAGGTTTATAGGCAGAGAGAATACAGCTGTCTATGAGAGGTCAAAGACATTTGTTTATGCAGCATATTTTATCCATAAGGGAAAAGTGTTTTTTATATTAATATTAAAACGACACAAGTTGTTCAGATGCTAAGATGCAGAACCGAGGGAAGAAAAGGTTTTAGGTTTAAGGAGATTTATTTAGCCACATTTGAGCAGAGAACTATGGTTTCACACAAGCTGCTTAAAGAATGAACAAAAACAAAAACTCTTCATCCCAAACATCTGACTGTTGTGTGTTCACTTTGCAGAGTCCGTGAGGAAGAGTTCCACGACAAAGAGCCGGTTAGTGAGACTGTCCGAGCTGATGGGCAGGATGACAAACCCGCTGATCGCCGTGACCGCTATGAGGAACGGAGCGAGCGCGGCTATGACCACCGCAAGGACTACGATGATCGGCGCAGCGACTACGACGATCGCCGCAGCGACTACGACGACCGACGCAGCGACTACAATGATCGGCGCAGCGACTACAATGATCGGCGCAGCGACTATGACGATCGACGCACCGACTACGATGACCGCCGCAGTGACTACTCCGACCGCCGTGACAGGTACAGTGATCGCAATGAGCGCTATGACGACAACCACCACTATGAAGACGAGCGCCGCTACAATGACCACAGAGACGACCGCTATGATGAGCCCTACGATGATCGTGACAAACCACCTGTGCCAGCCAACAAGCCACCAAGGAGGGACTATGATGACTAAGGCCTCCAGTCTTTACCAACCACTGTCCTCCATCTTATATTTTATTTTCATTGACTTTCCAACTGGCTGCCAGTTACTTCACACTCAAGGTGTGACCTAATTGGCTCAATCAACATTTTGCCTCAATGGACCTAGTTATGACATAATTGGCACGGAAAAAACGGCTATACTTATTCTAGAGTTAAGCATAATCTGTTATTACATGTTTGAGAGGTGGAAACAGTTTTAGGGTTGGGTTGTTTAGAGGTGTGATTTGAAGCACAAGACTGGGAGGATCAGTTGGGGAGGGGCAGGGAACCAAATCGGTGGCCACAAAGTCCATCTAATCTGTTTTTAACAGGGAGTGGGTGGGTGTGGTCAACAGGTGAAATCCCTCTAGTTTTCACACTGGCACTAACTGCTCAGGGCAAAATCTGTACCTTTCTTGTGCAGCAAAACTCACGTCATATAAAGATTAGGAACTTAGCAAACATTTCACAGATCCCCAAATGTGTACACACAAACACACACACACATAGTGGGGTCTGAAATCTGAGACCACTTTCCCATTCAGTACAATATTAGTACTATATGAGAGCAATGGCATTAACAGCAGACTGTTAATGCTCTGTTAATAATTTTCTGCGATATACAGGAAGCTATTTCCTGTTTGACTTTGAAATGTATGTGAATACACAGTCAGGTTTAGTCACATTCTAAAGTAGAGACACAAACACATGCTGTAAGATAAAACATGCAACCCCTGCTGTCTGATGTGTGGAAGAGGGTTGTGTAATCAGGAAATTATGTGGAATTTTAGCTTTAAACCTGATATGTAGACATTGTTATGCAAGAATGTTCGTTTGTCTTGATGGCTTCTGCTGTTGGGTGTAACTGGTGGTTTGTTTTAATAAGAAGCTACCACTTCATACTATAGAAAAGTTTTTGTCATTCTTTATGCTTACTGGAATTCTTTTTGTTTACTGAGTTAGATAGGCTTAGTCTATATTCTTGTATAGAAACAGAGGCACTGAACCAGTTTTATCATCCATTCTATTGAGTGCTTTCAGTTTCTTAATTTCTTTCTTTTTTAAACCACAACATTATAGAAACTAGAACTTCTCAGATCTCTCACAGTCCCACAGATCTCTCATGTTTTTTATGTTTTGTAAATGAAAATCATAATTTTAGTAATATGTATAAACTTTGAACATATACAGTACATATCCTCCTTTTTACCATGTTACCTTCAAAGATGTTTTTATGTTGAAGAGATTTCTGTTGAAATGCAATGAAAAATGACAATCTACATGCTAGTATTTTATGTCAGCAATAATAATGTTGCCAGTTTTCACTGAGATTTATCAAAATTTTGTGTAATTGTGAAACATTCGGCGTTTGTGTTCCAATATTCTGTAAAAAATAAACTTGATTAAAAAAAAATGAACTCTGAATCTTGAACACTAGATGGCAACACAGCACAAACTGAACAAATCAGCCTTCACACAATCAAATGGCATTTATGACTACATTATTATATCATATTATTATCATAATAATTTTATGTAATCATCATTATTTGTAGTAGTGTAGTGGTGGTATTGAGATTAATTGTTAATATTATTATTAGCTGGGGGATTCATTCATGTTTGAAACTTTTATTTTGTATTTTTTTAATGTTTAAGAATCTCTTAACCATGTTTCTGACTTCACCCTTCCGCTTCCCTCCATCACCGCCACCATCCATTGTCTCTAGAAAGAGACCACCCTTCTGCGCAAAGTTACACGACTAGTACCGGATATGTAGTCATATGGACTTCAAAATAAAATGATAATGTAGAACGTGGATATCTTTCATTCAGACTTTACTTAAAGGAAAGTGCCACTATGTGAAAACGCTCAGATAAATAGTAAATATAATTATTTAAAATTAAAAAAAAAAATGCCAGTAGTCATCTGCTTACACCATTACTCAAAATTGTTTGTGACTTATTACCTGTCTTCTCAACACGCGTTTTTATTTACGGTCTCCGGCAGCAAAGATTTTATTCTGAAAAGACAATAACCGGAAGTTATGAGTTTTATTTTCTAACTTGACGCTGGTCCCGTTATCTGCCAGTTAACTGTCTAACTTTGAGAGCTTGAAACATCGTTCAGGGATGGGGCGAAAGAGAGAGGAAGACTCCGCGCATCAGAAAACCTCTATGAAATTAACCTGCAGGATTTGGAAAACGTTTTTGACGCCGAACTTGTGGATTTTTATCATTTGTCTGGCAGGTAAGAGAAGATGAAAAGAGAAAAAAGATGGAAACCGCTCTCACTAAAGTGGTGTAACAGGTTGTTGAACTCAGGTTTGAGTTTGGAGTAACGGTAACGTTGAGCTAACGTCACTGTAGACAACTAAATTTACCTGCTTCGCTTATGATTGAACCTGTTGTGTTGGGACGAGTTAGATATGTATATGTATATGTAACTTTGGATCAAAACTTTTCTCTTCCCACATGAATAATTATATGTTTAATAGCCAGGTGTCAGTGATTTTTCCTGCCATAGATACAAGGCATTTCAACGTATCTAAGGCTCGTTTCCTCAAAATTTAATAAGGAAAACTGTAAACATGTAAGGTGGTTTCATGGCTTTTGCCTGGTATACTAGCTGTGCTTCAGTCAAGTGTTACACTGTATTTAGTCATGTGTGAATGATCTGACCAGAAGCTTTGGGGGTTGTGGATTAGGAGGTCTAACTTCAGACAAATTTAACTAGGTCTCTCGGTGAAATTACAGTTTACTACGCCATTTTATTTTAGTCAAAATACCCCACTAATACCTTAAAAAATACATGTAAAAGTGGAAAAAAGACACAGCAGATGCATGTTACCTAGAGAAAGATTGATTCCACAACTGATTTATGATGAGATAAAACTGAGAAAATCTTAAAAAAGCATTCATTTATTTAGGTTACCTAAAGAAAAAGGCCTTTGAAGGTATTAAGCCTTAATTAAACTGATTAAACGAATTAAAATGTATGTAATTTATTTTATTTATTTTTTTTTTTTAGCAAAACCTGCCTGGAAGATCACCAGTGCCATTTTTCTTGACCTTAAATTAATTACTATTACTAATATTTTTAATTGATTAATCCATCCATCCGTTCATTCAAACATTTTATCCAGGTCCAGGTCATGTTTAGATTATGAGCAATATACCCGGAATTAATAACAAAAAAATTAAATAAATGTAAATTAATTTACATGAAAATTTATTTACATGAATTTTTTGTTTAACATTGCACTTATAATATAAATAATTATTTCATGCTTTGGGTGTATGACTGTGAAACAGTCATTAAATTCTATTCTATGTGGTATTAAAAATTCAAAAGTCTTAGTGAGCCTGCAAAAACTCAGAGCAGGGAAACAGATAACAAGGACAAGGAAAATCTCTCCCGAAAAACTTACTTACCAACTTTTTATCTGGATTTTTATGTGGAAAATGTTTTCTGATATTATTCTCCTCAAATGAAAACAAATGTGTTCGAAACAGGACAGCAAACATTTATTCTGCATTCATGTCTCCCTAAAACTAACATTCAAAGCAAAATTCCTCTGTCCAATATTACATCAGTCGCAGTCTCCTCCGCCTGCTTTCATTTTCTGCTCTGGAGGTGGCTTTCTCTGAAAACTAATAAAGCCCAGATCGCCCTGCAGCCTATGATCCCAGGAAGACCAACCTCCTGGGTTTTTTTTGTTCCAGGTCTTAGAAGTCAAAGTAACGTTCTCCCTGAGGAATTTATGTTTTAGTCAACTTGATTCATGTTGGTCTGAAAATCAAACTCCATAACAGTCCACCCCAACCTCAGACGTTTACTGTAAAACCAAGTTGGCAACAGATGACACAAAGAAGCATTTAAATACATACCTACACAATGCCAATATCTACTGGTAACAAAAATAAAAGCATGCATGGTGTGAACGATATTATCCACAGGCTTTTTAAAAGTGATCTCTGTATATTTTGTATTTTTCAGTAGCATGCAATTGGCTGCTCTAAATACTGTAAATAACATACATGTGCAAGTAAAATAATACTTAAACATCAATTTTCTCCATCATACAGTTTTGGGTTTACTCTACTAATAATTCTGTTGGTAACAAGGTTGCAGCTAATGACTATTTTTGTTATTGAATTATGATATACAATATGATAAATGATAATGATAACAAACTCTTTAAAAAGTCTTAAAAATGTCAATTGTAGTGCAAAAAGTTCTTCAAAATTTCTCAGAGCCAGTAATGTCTTAACAATCGCTTGTTTTGTCTGATCAACAGACCAAAACTTCAAGATATTCAGTAAACACAGAAGATAGACACAGCAAAGGTTCACATTGAAGAAGAAGAACCTGCAAATGTTTAGCATTTTTGCTTAATAAATCGCTCAAGTGATCAAGCAATTATAAACTCAAAATAGAAGTGTCAGTAAGTAAGTCATTGTGAAAATCCATAAACAACCAAGAAGGGAGATAGTCTTCATAACATTGTGCTGTGAACTGTGCCTGGTCTGGATTAAGCGAAGTGGCCCCCCTCTCATCCCTTACCTCATCCCTGTTCACTGGTCCGGTTCAGTCACACCTCCCACTGTTTAACCTGAAAAACACACAGCAGCAGCAGCAGCACACAGATGTTTTGGGGTGTGTGTGGGTAGGTGGGTGTGTTTTTTTCACATGGTCATCTCTCCAGTCTTTGTTGCTGTTGAACTGCCGAGCTGGAGCTCCCGGTCATCATGTGACCCCGAGTCCTGCAGCTTCAGAAGCTTCAAAACAGCCTCAGGTCAACTCAGCTCACAGTCAGATTTCACCGAGCCAAAGCAGCTCAGTCAGTTTCAACACAGCCTTGGCTGCATCATGTTTCATTTCATTCCAGCTACAAGAAAAATAAAAGCATGCAAGTGTTTGTAGTTACTGTTTACCTTGATATATTTTTAATTTACTGAATCTCTTTTGGAAAAAGGAGGTAACTTCAATCAAGTTGAGAAAAGGCATGTTTCCCATGAGCCATGTAGGGAGTGTGTGATTTGTTAGCTATTTTTAACATGTGCAGACAGGAGCAGGTGTCTCCTTAGACCTCGATTCAACTGAGCGTCTGAATCATTGTGTGTTGCTCTTTGCTGCAGTAGTCCTTAATCCCCTTCATTACACATTCCCATTTATTACTGACACCTGCTTTGGCTGCTGGATCTGTGGTGTGCCAGAGGTTTTCAAACTCTGTGTGTGTCCCCCTATTGACAAAATCAAGACAAGTGCAGTCACATGATGATTCTCAGGCTAGTTCTCGAGTCATAAGGAGAGTCCTTTTTTCTATGATTTCTAAGCAGATTTGTGGACGTTTATATGCAATGGACATTGGGGACAATAAAATCTGGAAAGTGTACACTATGTCACAAGGAATCAAAAAATATCTGTGTCATCTCTGCGTTATGACTCAGAGAGGAAGGAGTGTGACTTACGATGCAATTCGTGGCAATCAGCTTGTTTTTAGAACGGCAACGTGCACCCTCTGAGCCTCCCCTTCAACTCTCTTGAAAACCAAAAACATGGTATGGGTCTCCATCCCATACCAAATAATCACTCATTAATCACTGACTAAAACCATTTCCTGACTGAGTTCAACAAACACAATGAATGTAATGATTATTTAGACACTTTTTTTTAACTTTCCATCCTTTCACACTTTACTGATCCTTCATTATCTCCTTATCCTCCCACAGGTGTCCTCCCTCCCTGTTGCTCGGGGGTTCATGTATCTGTGAGAGATGGGAAGAGGTATACTGTGCTGTTCCAGTCTGTGGTTCTGCCATGTCAGTACACCAGTGTGTCCACCCAGATCCCCGTGGTACAGTGGGTCTACAAGTCATACTGTCGCGACCGCACGCGGGATTCCTTCAGCTTCCCCGACAGCCAGAGTGGAGGTGGGTTGACGGGTGGAACCGGAGGAGCTGGTGGAGGGTACGAGACGGGGATGGCGGCGAACTACCTCGACTGTTCTGACAGCAGCCGGACAGTCCGAACTGTGGCCTCCATCTCCGGTTCCTCGATCACACTGTCAGAGTACTACAAGAACAGAGACATCTCCATCATCAACAGTAAGACTTCTGTAGTACTACTTGCATCTCTGGTTCTCTTTCTCTGATGTCCATGCTGAAAGTTATGTCAAGTTTTTCTTTCTCAAATCACACAGCAGCTGTGGAGCCGGCCAAACACATTTCTTTAGTGTAACAGACTGAACTTTAGCTCACCAGCTTTAGATGGAATTTCAGTTGGCAAGCAGTGATAAAGCCAAGTCACAGTGTGCTTTACAGAGGCAGAAACATGGATTAAAATACACAATATAGAAAAACAATAAAAGAAAGACATAAGATATTAAGGAAATAACAGAATAATAACAGAAATACAAACTCCCAGCAGCACTATGAAACCAAGTCAGAAGGATTTGAAGGGTTTGAAGGATTCATGTTTTTGGGCGTCCAGTTTACTGCATGAAAGTAAAAGCACCTTCTCTTTGTTTTCAACATATTGATCCTTATTTCTTCTTCTGCCAAGCCTGCCAAGTTTTATGAAAGCCATAAATTGGAGAATTGGCCCACACTTCCCACACATTCCCGATCAAATGCCCATTGTCAGAGAGATTCTTTGCACATGTAGAGGAGGTATGAGAGACAGGGGTGGCTCTACTGTAAACTTTACTGATCTGTCAGAACAAACCGGTTATATCACTCAGAAGAAATAAATAAATACCCACCATTAACAGTTGCCAATGCTACAGTTTGGCATGAGAAGAAAGTGTGATGTGAGATATTAGAGAAGGGGAGGTTTCTTTTTCTGAGGGAAGAGAAAAGGACAAAACTCGTATCCATCCAGTCAGAAATCACTGATCAACTGGACAGTGAACCCATGTTCAGGTGCATGTACAAAATACTGCAGTTAAGACACGTGCAAAAAGGTTATCATTGCCAACTTTATCTTAATAATAATCCTGAATCGAAATTATACATTTAGATTATAAAACTGAATGACATGATGTTCTGAGACTGTACCATTGCAGATATATTGGTATTGGCACATACACTATGTCGGCTGATAAATAACACAAAACACTGAAATAAAAAAAAATAAAATATGTTTTGCTGTAGCTCAGGAGTTGGAGCGGGTTGTCCACTAATCAGAAAGTCAGTGGTTGGCTCCTTACCTCTCCAGTCCATGCATCAGAGTGTCCTTGGGCAAGATAATGGCTGTTCCATCAGTGTGTGTGTGTGTGTGTGTGTGTGGTAGAAGTATGAATGTGTGTGTGAAGGGGTGAATGTGGCTTGTAGCGTAAAGTGCTTTGAGTGGTTGATAAGACTAGAAAAGCTCTATATAAGTCCAGTCCATCTAACCATTATATAGTTTGTCTTCCAGTGAGCAATGACAAGTTTCTTTTCCAAATGCCCCGTATCTTTGTTATGTCTGTTAACAAAAATATTGGCCAATATATTATCATATCGATTTTTTAAAATATCAGTATTGGTCTCAAAAATACAAGGTTGATTGGGCTCTTAAAAATCAGTCTAGCAGCATTTTCCCTGTGTCGTAGCAGCAGGCTGGGCTGCCTCTCCCACATGGCAATAAGGTGTGTTATTAATCAAATCTGTCATGATAATGAAGGCAGTGCAGTAGTGAAATTGTTCATCAGTTTACAGCAGATTAACCACAGGAATTCACTCTCATGCCATCCCCCTTTCCTGAGGTCTACATTTCCTTTACAGTCTCACCATCGTGCCATTCAAGGATCATCTAAGGGACCCTACTGTCTGTGTGTGTGTGTGTGTGCTTGACAGAGTGGTGGCCTTGTTTGCAGGCCTCAGATATATGGAGCTCTAACTCTGGCTGAAGAATCAACCTTCTCTTCACCAGCCAGGAACACAGACAAAAGAAGCAGTTTTCATGCTGTCCTCTCATTCATCCCGACCTCTCACTCCTTCCCTCTGATGTACTTCAATGTTCCGCTTTTATTTTTACTCTCTAGAGCTCTCCACATCCCACCGTTCACACACTCATTTCTCTCAGGGTAAGGTTTTTCTTTCTCTCTCTCTGTCCCACTCCACCTCCTGTCCTGTAGCAGGTCAGTGTAGTCATATTGTAAATGAACAAAAAAGTGAAAGCTACTTTGCCTTCAGAGACGGCCAGTCATCCATACCCATGTAATCCTATTCAGGGTCACAGGGAGGCTGGAGTCTGTCCCAGCATGCACTGGGCAGGGGGTTGGTGTTCTGTTAATCACATGGTTAACACAGACAAACCAACACACTGATTTGCACTCATGGCCATTTAAAAGTTGGCAGTCCGTCTGACTAGCATGTCTTTGGAGTGTGTGAGGAAAGATAAAATGAATCAAAGAAAATGTGTTTGATTTCATCACAAGGTAGCTTAAAGGTATGCTGCATGAGTGGTGGTGTCCCTTGTTGAAGGAGAGACTGGTCAGCCTGTCATTCCTCCTTCTTCCTTGGCTAACAGGAAAAGGAAGTGAATTATACAACCCATTTCCTGTCTGCTGTATTTATATGTCTGACCCCCCTTACAATGGAGTCAGCAGCCAAGTATTGTCTTGGGTGTTCAACTCTTGGACCAAACCATATCTGAATTGTTTTAACGGCTTGAAATCTTGTTTTCATAAATGAAAAAGGACAAATGAAGTGAAGTGTAACTTAATGCATAATTCTGAGAGTTCACTAATAAACTATGGGGCCAAAAGTATGTGGACCCCATTGTTCACATACAGTACGTTTGTGTAGTTTCTGTCTTGGGTTGTTTTTTGTTTTTTGGCTATATGGTTTTCTGAAAAGAGAAAGGTTTTCTGGAAGAACTTGACTGACCTTGAGAGATGCCTAACTCTGACCCCATCCAACACCTGTGGGATGAACTGGAATGCCAGGCCTTGTCACCGAACATCAGTGGTTGTGGAAGGTCTTCTCAGAAGTGTGAGGGTTGTCATAGCAGCAGATTAATGTCCATGGTTTTGGAATGAGATGTTCAACAATCACACATAGCTGTGATACTTAGACTGCCGCTTTTTTGACAGAGTATAGACTTTAAAATGCAGCAGAAACATTATGGATATAATATAATTTTCCAGGTTTACTAACTCCAAGAAATACACAAATTACGTGTTTTAAAAGATGTTAAAAGGAGAAAAGATGCATTTTCATGTATTGCCCACTGCCATCGTTTCCCCTGTTTTCTTTTATGATTTGCGTATTTTTCATTCCCTGCAGCTTGAAGGACTTAGTTTCTCATGTTTAACTTCTTCCCTTTTTCTCATGCAGAGGCAGACCTGAGGATAGGAGAGGTCCAGTGGGGAGACAGTGGAGTTTACATCTGTAAAGTGGTTATATCTGATGATCTAGAGGGACCAAACGAAGCCTCTGTCGAGCTGCTGGTTCTGGGTAAGATGCCACTACTTTCCCAACATGCCTATTTGTAAATAATTTTAGCTTTGGAACAAAAGCAGTTTGGTGACATTCGCACCATTCTCTGCAAATATCGCCTCTGTGTCTCATCGACTTACAAATTCAACAGTGTGTTTCCAGTGTTGGTGCAAGCTTTGGTCGGTTATGGCAGATTCATTATCGTTGAACCTGCAAATTTACATTGTAGACCAATTATAACAATGTTTTATTGAGTGATTGATTCTAGCAGTGTTGCATCACCTTGTTTTATACAATATTAGACTTTCACTGTAAATTGAATTTTACATAACAAGGCCTTTATAAACTGAGCTATTCATCAATGACAGCACAATACAAGCTCATTAATGAGATGATTTATAACAAGAAGTGGCACTTTGAGGGCCATGTCTGTCTTATCTGTAACAACTGCATTTTCTCATGCTGTATATTAATATATTGAACAACGTGATGAAACTTGATTACTGCAGAATAATTATCACTTGTTTCAGTCAGAGGTTCACAATAATATTCCACTTATACCTACGTATGTGTGTGCACATGTGTGTGCATTCTGTTGTCCCATGTTGTAAAAGTATCTGTAATGCGTTGTGTTACAGTGACAGTGTACTTTTCTGTGTTCAGTTACAACAAATGTTACCATGGCAACGGCTGAGAGGGTATGTGGCTCTTGGTGCCCTAATTCACTCTGTGGCTGAACTTTTGTTTGGCTGGCACTCAGAGACTAATGTGTGTGCACAAAAAGACACACACACACACACACACACACACACACACACACACACACACACACACACACACACACACACACACACACACACACACACACACACACACACACACACACACATACACACACACTCAGAAATACACACACAAGTACCGGACAATAAGCTTTTACAGTTTGCAAAAACTTGCGTGTGTTCTGAATCCTGTTTAACGCTGGGTACGGCCTCAGTATGATAGTATGTTACAGATAATGGTAGGATAGGATAATGCTACACACAAATGAAGATGACTTGATTTTCCTGCATGAGGTGCCCTTTGCAGTCTTCAACCTGGCATGACAGACCCTAAATCCACCTTAGTTTAGCTAATATAGGATGTGAGGCACTTGAAGTGTTTCCATAACAACAGTTGGGGCCACAGCGAATGGATGGGGGGCCTCCTTTGTCTTTTTAGCAAATGGCTTCACAGAAAAGCAGACAGGGAAGATTTAATGATGTGGGGGAGGGACAGCAGGGCGTAGTGACACAAAAGATGCAGGATGACACCATGTGAGACGTTTTACTGATGTGGACGTCTGAGAACTCAGTGGTTTAAAAAAAAGAAGAGAAAAAATCAGCTTTATTCCAGTCTGCCTTCAAGTTTCAGTGCCATTTTCATAGAGCAGAAGAAGCGACCTGTTAATGATCCAAAACTTAAATAAAACATTGAAATGTGCAGTAAAGTAATTTGCCATGTGCAAAGTGTTCCTCAGTATTTTGTACTCCAGCACAAGATTGAACTATTTCATATATGGTGTCAACTGTAGTGGGCCGATATTTAAAGAATAGCATTTTAAATGTATCAAACAGAAGTTTTGGAAACATGGGGTCAGCAAATATCAGAGACAAACACACAGGTGTATTACATGCAGGGGGTTGAGTATTATTGCCAAAAGTTAAAGACAAAAAGGAGAAAAAAAACACAATTAGAGCCAGTTTCCTGTGAATAACAATCCTTTCATCCAGTATTTTTCACGCTGTAGACAGAAGGTTCAAGTGATCTTTTCCACTAAGCGTAGATAGTTGGCAGAGCCTATGAAAAGTGCCATAGTATACAATGGTTTCTCTGAAGCTGGCATTTGGTAACAGTGTTTGTACTTTCAACCATAAAAGATACAGAGAAAAATGAAGTCCAGTATCCTTGATATTAAATGTCCCACTTTCTCCCAAGAAGTCTGAGTATGTGGACAATGTAGCTCACAATGACTCCTGACCTCCCTGTAACAGAGCAGGCAGAGGGAGATTTTCCTGATGGAGTTTAATAGAATATGATAGATAGTGGTAGACTTAAAAGTAAGTGAATTGTTGGGCCCAGTACTAAATGCTGTATGAAGACAGGTACAGTATCTGTGAAGTCACATCGTTCTTGGACAAAAGATTTTAGAGTTGTTTTGAATAGTTATGGAAACTTACAAAAAGTTATCTGGTATTCAAACACCATGCGCTTGAATCACCCTATAGGGTAAAACAAGCAATCCCAACATATTTAAAGTAAATCTTGGTGAATCACCAGCCTGCAGGCAAATTCATGAGTGGGAGGCAACTTCACTAGTGAACTGCCTTCAACTGCTTGAGCAGGAGGGAGACAGAAGACAGAACAACAGATTATAAAGAACTAGAGGTGCCTTACATGTACAAATGTACATAATGCAAATTTCAGCACTTATTTGTTTTTGAATTCATGTGGTGATTCAGCTGCTTCTCAGTAATTTTAATAGGTTTCTCTCTGTTTTCAAATCCAGCAAAGAGCACGTTTAGTCTTCCAGAAAGATACTAAAGTGAGGTATGTGCTCTGTCAGCCAGAGTCGGGCCAAGATAGCCTAGCCTGCTCCCTGTTTCTCCAGTCCTTCTCTCTCATGCTCAGCACTCCTTTCCTCCTCTCCACGATAATCATACTGTCAACAGTAAAACACCAGTATCTTTTTCACTTTTTATAAAGCTTTATCTTTCAAGGTCCCATGGAAATATGCACCCAAACAACACACACCCAAACTGAACACATTCATCCACATTTTTGCACCAGCTTGTGGACACACTGCCCCTTATCTATCATCTTAATGCTTCATTCAGACAGCTACTGACCTTGTGTGGAGTCCCTTAAAGTGATCTATAAAAGAAATAATGAAAGGAGAAAGACATAACACTTGCAGGATACCAGAAACAACAATTGACAGGTGGTTATGGTTTTTATGGGCTTGGGTTATTTCTGGTGTTGATATTTTCTTTTCCTGAAACATATTTATGTCTAGAAGTAATCAAGCTTACCCTGCCAGATTTAAACCTTTTACTCTTTAAAAAAAATAAATGTACTTTATATTTTAGACAAGTCAGACAACAGAGAGACAAAGGAATAGTTTCAGGAGCAAAATGTTTCTCAGGGTCTGGATATGAGGAATGTTCCCACCTGTGATTTTTGCAGCTCTGCATGTAACATTACTCACAGCTCCCGCCTGTTTGTCATGTTATCTTCGTGACAATGATTCATGTTCCAGTCTGTCTTCTTATCAGACAGATAACCTGACAGCTTTTAATATCAGAAATTAGATGACCAATCTGCTTATCAGTTGCTCTGATGTGGAGACTTACTGGAACAAGGCCAGAATGTCCTCTGGTGCATGCAGCTGTTTACCTGCCAACTTTTTTCTATCTGTTTATCTGTCTTTTACTCTTTGTTTTTGTCTTCCTTGTCTCCTTGTGCATGCTGCTGCAGCAGTAACTTCTTTGAATCGATCATTCCAGTTTATATCATCGCCATTCCCACACTCTCCTCTCCTTTCCTCTCCTCTCCTCTCCTCTCCTCTGTCTCTCTCCAGGTTTCTCAGGTGTGCCTGAAGATCTGCTGCCAGACTTTGATTTGAAGATTATGCCAGGTAGGGGCATAATGTGTTCTCCCCCTTACCTGGTTCTTTTCATTCATACTAACCGTACTTACCGCTCTAAACATGGGTGTAGGAACCATTTGGATGGTGGTGGTGCAGGGTATTCTCTATGGATGGATTTTTGCAGACAATACAAGAAATTTAGAAATGATCATTTAGATTAGAGGCTGATAAATGGTTCCTGTGCTAACGGCTCTGATACTGGCTAAATCAGTAAATAATGAAAACAGGTGTTTGGGATTCAGCTATAAAGACGCTTCAGAGCCGTTTTAACCCGACAGTCTGATCCTCACTCGTCAGATAATGAGCTGACCGTTGCTCCTGCTAACATGAGCTGTGCTGGAAAACAGCTATTATGGTCATTATAGTTATTTATGGTTGTGGTTAACGTGTCATCCCACATCGTTTGGACACTACCCAGTAAAAACCTAGCAATCAAGAGGGTGGGAAGTTTGTTTATGTCACATCAAATTCCAGTAATAGCACAGTGTTTGTGGGAAATGATAAATGAATGGATGGTTTGTGTGGAAGTAGCTCCCAAAATGACCTGGTATGATACACTCAGCCAGAATGGTTACTGCGAGCTTATCTCTCAAGTTAGAGTCACATTAGTACATGTTGTTGTCCGCATTCACTCCCACACTGCTCTGAAGTGTAATTGTATTGGTACAATCCTTATATGTGTGTATGTGTGGGGGTGTTTGGGGGTATGTGTGCGTGTATATGTGTAGGGGTCATTATGGTTGCAAATGAGATCACATTAAATGCTGGTTTGTTGTAACAGCCAAATCTCCAGTATCTCACAGAACAGCATAAACTGTCCTTTTCCTTCCTGTAGCAAAAGCAGTTTCCTGTGTGTGAGTGTCTGTGTTTGTTTTTGGTGTCCATGTGTCCGTGTGTGTCTGTGAGAGACAATACTGTCCTTGGTTTTAAATTGTTAAAGATCTCCTTATCTGCCTTCTCCTTCCCTTTCCGTTGCTTTGTCCCTATAGACAGATACATGTAGTTCATCTGTTGTACTTGCCGTATCACTCACAAACAAACTCTCTAATTCTCTTAGTTTTTGTTGCCTCTTACATTCTGGTTAAAATTTGTTCTGATTTGTAAATAAAAACTACCAATGATAGAAGACAACCCAGCCTCCTCTCCCAGCTAATGCCCCATAACTTTACAGTTTAGAATGATTCCTCACTGTGTTATGTCCCATCCCAACATGCCTCTTCTACAGGAAACCCATCACATTAAGGAAGATTTCTTTGGACCTTCAAGCAGCATTTGTGCATTCAGGAAAAAATATGTTCAAATATTTATTCCGTTTGCATAAAATTTTGTTTAATAATCTTCAGGGATTTTTCTCTTGTTATTAATTTACAAACTCACATACAAAGACGTACGTTATTACAAGTGTAGCTCCCGTGTTAGCTGAAGTGAAGCTTGATGGATATGAAAGGTGAACAGAGTACTGAATGTTGCAATTCACATTAAACACATTAATTAGGACAGAGGGTTGTAGTCTACGTGTAACACAGATAGTCTGTTTACAGTCACTGTAAACATGGAGACGTACTGTACAGAAGGGAAAAGCAGGAAAACACTGCTGGACAGACAGATGTAAAGGAAAACTCTGCTGATTTTACACATCCTAGTCTGTTTACAGGCAGTACTACTGTATATGTGAGAAGAGGGAGCTATGTGAAATCTGACAAAGTAGCTCAAGTCACTTGAGGCAGCATTATTTGGGCTTGAAGCCTACAAGTTTGAAAATGATGCATCAATTCTTTTTTTTTTTTTATTGTCTATCATGAGTCTGACAATGTTATAGGATTGCCAAAGCTAAATAAGTTGAATGCTCTTCAAAGCTAACAGCCATTTTCAAGCCAAGTATGACTACACTGGGATCAAGTCAAGCTGTTCCTATGTTAATATGTGTTGGTAATTATTTATATGTGGGATTCTGTGTTGTGTGTGCTTCCAGAGTGGGTGTTTGTGGCAGCGGTGGCTTTGGGCAGTGTGTTATTCCTGCTGTTTGTTGGGATTTGTTGGTGTCAGTGTTGTCCTCACTCCTGCTGCTGCTACGTCAGCTGCTGGTGCTGCCCCGACACGTGCTGCTGCCCCAGACACTGTGAGTATATAAACACACACGCACAGGTCCTCATGTTCAGAATACTGACAGTGTTTGAACAAAGTATGTTTTTCTGGAAAAGCTGAATGGAATCGTGTGTTGCTTTTTTTTTAGTGTATGAGGCAGGTAAGGGTATAAAGACAGGTACCTCCACCCCTCAGCCACCTGCCTACCCTCCATACTTTGTCTCTGGTGTCCCTACAATGGTCCCCATCGCTCCCCCCTCCCTAGTGGACAAGATGTCTTCTGCCCCCCCCTCAGATGGCAGCCTACTAACAGCAGGTGAGGTCTTACTCTTTGTTAGCAAGTTAACCCGTCAAAATAAAATAGTGAACTAGAAAATATGCAAAAACACCAGTATGGTCCTCAAACCACAATGAACACACACATAAAGACAAACAGACGTTTGCTATGCTGATGGGTCAAGTGTGTATCTCCAGTGCCGATGCATGCTGTAGGGATTCCCTACCGTGTGCCTTCACCTCAGGATCAGGACTCTCTCAGGGTGCTACAGTATGTAGAGAAACAACTGGCTCACTTCAACCCGGCCAGGTCCAACAGTCACCAGTGTAAGCTTCATAAACCCATCCTGTGGCTCTGCTCTCTCAAAAATCTTTCAAAAGATTTGTCCACAATGTCAGTGAATAGTGACCGCATGCTCTACTGTTTATTCCACTGCCAATGTCTTTTTGGCTTTTTATTCTCTTCAGCTTGCATCTCTGCACTCAAGCTTTCTGCATGTTGAATTTCCTGTAGTTCAGATGTGATACAGTAGCAAGTGTGCATGCCTACTTACCTAAAAGTATATGTTTTAACAATTCTCCCTCCAACATTGTGTAATCTCTTGCAAACCTTGACTGACTTTCTTTATCTGCAGTTTCTTCCTTCAGGAAACATTTTCTCTTCAATTGTTAATTACTCTGTTCAATCATTCGTCATTGATTCATTATCTTATTTTGATCTGTTTAGCCTGTAGTCTGTCTGAGCTGAGCTCTCTCCACGAAGGAGAAACTGGCTTCCGCCAAACATATCGCAATGTCCAGAAGAAAGCTCTGCCCGCCATCCCTGACCACGATCCTCAGCCTGAACCCCAGCGCTACCGTGACAACCGCAGCCCGGAGCCACAGCGTTACCGTGACAGCCCCTCTTCACCTCAGCATCATCATGATGACCCTGACTCTGACCCCCGGCGGTGCCGGGACGAGCCCCCCCCTCAGCGACGATACAGTGACGACCCACCATCCTCCTCACAGTCACGCAGGCTTGGCCGTAATCAACAGCAACACAACCACAGCGAGGAGGACAACCACAACAGGTACAGACAACTCTGAACACACAAATTCCTTACATACACACCCATACGAACATACACTATACTCTGTCCTCTCCTGGCCTCTCCTGCTGTGTTTTGCAGGTGGAACCCTCGTTCAGAACATCTGCATAGAAAAACGTACCGCTCACTGGATGAGCTGGAGGAGTTTGCTGCTTCCTACAAGCAGAGGGGAGGCAGAGTGGTAGAGAAGAGGGAAGAAGAACAGGGAGACTATGAGATGGACTTTCTGGAGTTCAGTCGATATCCTTCCTACCGCAATGGCCCGCCTCAGCATTACCACAACAATGAAAATGAGCTCGGAGACAGCAGGGACCGTGAGGATCATCCCAGACGGAGCAAGAAAAATGGACGCACCATCAGCCCACTTCCGTCACCCAAAAAGAGGAGGGGCACTTGGGATAGTGAACGTCCTGTTCCACCTCCTCCCAGAGTCAGTCCACCATCAACTTCCTCTCAAGAAAAGGACTATGATGGCACATTCCTGAACAGCCTGCTGGAGCGTAAGGCTAAGTTGCGTGGGGTCAGCCAGGGGAAGAGTGGGGCCAGGGGTGAGGAAGATTCAGACACACCCTCAAAAGGCAGCTCGAAAAAGAGCAGCGGGGAATCTAGTCGGCACTGCAGCCGTTCGCCTAGTAACAGGCCTGATGCAGATTCACTGCCTCCTTACTCAGACACAGAGCGAAACAGAACTGACAGGCCATCTCCACGGCTACTCCCCACACACACTCGCTCATCTCAACCTCCTGCCCATTCCCTGCCTGGTCGCAGAGAGGAACCCAGAGACAAATCCCGGAAAGTGGTGAGTTACATTGAAGCCTCTAAATGATTGGTACGATTGTCTGGTGGTTCTGCTAATTTGCAGCAACAGCAGTGAGTGGAACTTAGTGAATAGCATCTTCTCTAGTTGTTGAAAACTAGTTACTGGTGTGCAATTGATGAAAATATTTGTTAGAAGAATGTTAACATGAGGCTAACTAGAGTATTTAACACTGAATGTTGTATTCACTGCTTTTTAAGGGAGTCTAATAGGGTCTTATGTAAACATTACCGTTTTCCGAGGGGTCCGAGAACCTTTTGAGGAACTCATGAACTAAACCTGTGTTTCAACAAGAGAAACCGGGGATTAAATTTAGTCCCTGTACAATAGTTCAAAGGGGCAAAAAGTCCTGGCACCACTGGTCCTGGCATCTAATGATTTAGAAACAGGCAAATCAAGGAAGTACTGAGTGACTCTAGTATAACAATTTGGGCAAGGATCGGACATTTCTTGTAATGTTTAGTAAGATTAAAATATTGTTATGTTTTTGGCTTCCTGAGAGTGTGAGGGAGATGCGGTCAAGGGAGGTAATGTGTGAACAGAGAGAGGGAGCAGTAATGTGAGAACAAAGCAAGCGAACAAGAGGTCAAAAAGGACTGGACATCCATGAAGTGAGCCAGGAGAAGCTTAGCTCATCAGTCAACACACCTTTAAATGCACACAGAGATCATAGAAAAGCATTCGCTGTCATAATGGTTCTCCACCACCCAAACTGCTGCTTTAAGTTGGTGGTATATTTATACATACATGCTTTAGGTGGGAAGTTCTTTCGTCAACGTTATCCCCTTTTCAAGATGGTGAAGATGAATTTAATCTAAAATGATTTAAGCCATCTTTGAGCAGATCTGTAATGTGTTGTGGTCAGACAAGCATCATGTGAGCGAGGCTGTGTTGTTGGCCTTTGCATTGCAGTGCAGTTTCTCAACTTCGGCCTGTGAAAACCTTTTTAGGCCCCAAAATGTTCATGAACCTGCACTTTGAGAGTGATCATGTGAACTGGATTATGGCACACTCTGGTGTTCTGTTTTCAAGAGCATGGAGCGAGCTCCAAATGGATCACACAGAGAAGATTATATATTTCAAACCTGTTATTAAAAATTATATCAATATGTAATATTCCCCACATGGGGTCCCAGCTCTAAGGTTGAGAAACTCTGACTTACAGTGTAAATAAGGTTTGTAGGCCTACAGTAAGTGTTGTTGTTGTACCTTTGACAGGTCAGGTTCAGATGCAACCAGGGTGAAAACTAGGTAGAATGCTCTGTTCTGTATCCAACTACTCTCTATAACAATCATAACTGGTTGGCTCCTCCCTGACAAACCTGGGTCAAAATGGTATTCAACATCAAAGTTATCCTGTCAACATCATCCTGTACAAAAAAGAAAAAAATAATAATCAGAGTCAGCTCTCTGGCCTCGAGCGGGGGCTTAAAACAAATCTGCAAATAATTTGAAAAAAAAAAAAAGAGTTGAAATTCAGTTTGTCCCAGGTCCTACCTCACTATAATAACCCTGTTTGGCTAATGTCCATTGCCTCTATCCTGTCTCACTTCACTGAATACAGTTTGCTTTAATATTTTTGTGCAAACTCTCTGCTGTTGTTTTGATCACCCATCCATTATTTTATCCTCACCAGAGCACTCTGCTCAGCCGAGACTCCCTCATCGTCTGATCGACTGAAAGCCGCAGAGACTGAACTCTTCGAGCAGACTGAGCATGCGGCCACGAAACTCTACGCACATCAGCTGATAAGAGATGACGGAATTGACTTTGAGCGTGGAAAGCTGAATCAGGACCAATGAGTGAAGGAATGAACAACAGATACACTTTCACTATCGAGACTGTTACTGGGGCTTTCTGTCTGTGACGTCGCTGAGTGATGAAGTCACCACCATTCAGTTTCTGTCACGGACTGCCTCATACATATCTCAGCTGGACTAACACTGAACTGATGTGGGCTGGGTGTATGACCTGGAATGTCCCTCTGAGCAGGACACTGTTAGTCTCCCCTCTTCCCTTTATAAAAGCCTCTGAAGCGGAGGGACTTACTTTACGCTTCTAGCACAATGAGTGCATTCATTTCCATTTGATGAGATATCTGCATTTAGAAAGCTCAGTTGCAGAATAGATGGTAAATGAAAACACCATTATTATAAAGGACATAATGTAGCTTCAGTTGTATGACAATACACGCACTGTGCCATTCAGTCACATATTCAGGGACTAAAGCATCTAATTCACAGTTTTAACCAGGAGACTTTGATGTTAAACTGGATGTAGTAACCAACAATACCAAATGTTGATATGATGTGTATCCACAGAGCGGGTGGACATAATAACACGAACGCCTCATGGAAAAGGACAGTAACTCTTAAAGCTGCATTAAAGCCACAATATGTAAATTCTGGAATTCAAGCTAGCGCTAGCATGAGACTCAAGAGTAAACCACTCCGCTCCTCCTTCATTTGCATCTCCCAGCTCTATTAAGATTAGAGGATATTAGAAAAAGTTATATACCGCAGTTTCAACCAATATTTTTATATTGATAATGTATTAATTAACCTCTAATGTCGCTCCATGTCAGCTGGATGTGTAAATAAGCAAGTGTTTGCTAATGCATTTGCCATAAAATATTGATAAGGTAATAGAAGATGTTATCTCAAGTTGTGTTTACAGCTTGTTCTGCTTGTGCACATGTAACAAAAAAAATCAATCAATACTGTTACAAGTAACTTAGTCATGCAGTACATGCACATGAGCTGGGTTATATGAGGTTTAATACCATGTAGCAGCAATTATAAATGAAAAAAAGAAGTCTGGAAATCAAGTGTTTAAAGCAACATAAGATGGAAAACAGCTCTGTAGAGGGCAAATAATCTGCACCTAAACTGCAGTAGTGCCAGTCAGAGTCAGTTTGAGATGTTGTTTAAGATGTTATGGGTTGTAATTTTGAAAGTCATGACAATACCCAAGCCAAACCCAGCAAGCTGATTGACAAAATACTAAACTAATAAGGGTATTGACTAATTCTGCTAACTGCCCACTGACCAACATCCATATTCGTTACACTATTTGCAGCGGAGGTTTAGTTACTTCTACGTTAAGGTTCCTATTCATGAAGCAGTAACATTACTTTACCTTGGCCCTGTTATTTCAGTGGAGCTTATCATCTCCTATTAAAACATATTAGAGTTTGTACAAAGTAACTGTTTTAAAACCTAAAACCTGATTAAAAATTTGTATTTTTTATAAACATTTAAAGTATTGAACTGCTGCTTGGCTGGAAAACATGTTTGTACTGCAGTATGAACACATTTTTCTATATAAACTCGACCTATTTATGTGTGAGGTGTGACATGATTGTTGTAATTTGTAAATGATAATGTTTGTGTAAGCACTCCACTGCGACTGTGTACATAAGATGAAGTGTCTTTGATTTGATTACTGTAATTCAACCTTTTTCTTATCACTGCTGAGTCAACAGCTAAACCAACACCTTCTTGTGTTATCTAACAGCCACACACACGTGTACAAAACACACATTACCCTACTGATTTTTGGACATCTACATCTATCAATTGTATTACTTCTTCTGCCCTAACATAACACCGTACAGTATTTCTTTATTCCTGCCTCCATGGTGGGAAGGCTTGTCTTCAGAAAAGTCTAATGTGCGTGTTTAGTTTTCCTCTGCTGGCTGATATTGACAACTGTGTGTGTGTGTGTGTGTGTGTGTGTGTGTGTGTGTGTCTGTGTGAGTGTGTGTGTGTGATTGTGTGTGAGAGAGAGAGAGATGACTCTTTACTTTTCTGTAAAGGAGACAATGTATAATTGAGTATGACTCATGTCTTTGTTCATTGTTGTTACCACAGACTGCCTGTCTTCTCTACACAGCTGTGTTAAAACTCACATATCATGTCTGCCAGCTCAGCCACAGAAATCTGCCCTGTTCGTCATCCACATAAAGAATTTGTTACAACACTCTCGTCCATTAAGCGTCCAAAGTATCTGTTTATTAACATGGCAAGATGCAGAGTGGCAAACAAAACAGAAGCATCAAGTGTGTTTGTCTGCACATTTTCTCAGTAAATAAACTCAGCAGAAATATGAAGCCCAGGTTTTTATTTGAGCTTTTTTTTTAGGAAGTTCAGTTAAAAACATTGTGACGTACAGGAAGTGGTGGAACATACTTTAATAAGTACAATTCTGATACAGCTGCACTTAACTTGAGTGTTTCTACTTTATACTTCAGCGTCATCATATTTCAGAGTGATATTCTGTATTGACTCCACTACATAGTTGACCTAGTTACTTTGCAGATGAAGATTTTACTTACAAAATATATTATGAACTTATGAAATACCTTCCATATTTATAGATTAAACTGCCCAACAGTATATAAAGTCATTAAAATTAGTTAAATACAGCCTACATATTAATCCACATTTAATAAAAGCTCAATCACTATAATATATGATAATATCGTAGTCACAGAGGTCATTCCTCTACGTAACGAGTACGAGTACTCTCACTTTTGATACTTGAAGCAGTTTTTACTGATAGTAATTACGTGCTTTTACATGAGGGGATTTTACAGGATTTTTACCTGTAATAAAATATTTTTGCATTGAGATTTTGCCACTTGTTCTAATAATCACAGGTTTTGAATTCTTCCCCCACTATAGGGGAAGTTGGATTAACCAAACCATGTCAGAGTGAACTATGACCTGCTCTGCCAAGCACAAGATCAGGAGTTCTCTGACCAGAACAGATGTTATAACATTCACAGGGTGAAAAGGACTCTCTGTTTTGGGTCTCTCTTGCTTTAAGTGTGTGTGAGAGAGAGGTTGTGTGTGCATCTGAGCTCATATACTGTATGTTTGTGATGGGAGGGATCGGTTAAGACGGTGACCACTCACAGCTCGAGAGTATGTCAGGAATGTAGTTGAGCAACTCCCCCCTGGGCTTTGCAGAGGCATCAGCGGGGAAATATTACTATCACCAAAAGGTTTGTATGTCAGGTAGTTTTGTGCACCAGTCAGCACAAGATTTGACAGTTTTGAGGTTGTTCTAACTAATGATGTTACTGATTTAGAATCGTCTCTGAGAGAGTGTGGATGAAGCTGTGTTTTTGCTTTGAGGCTTTAGCAGCAGAAGAACAGGATACAAGGGAGAACAAGTAGGAAACACAGGGTGGAACTTGGCAGAAGTTTCCAGGAAAATAAAATACTGTGAGGGGCTGCAGGTGCAGAGTGGGTGTACTTAGAGGGAAAACAATCTTTGAGAATTTTAAGGACTTCAGCACTTGACCACATCACAACACAGAAGTGGTCCCATTCATATGCAGATGGGTGCAGGCGTTTATGAGGGATGTGCTTAAAAGTGCCTTGATTGTTTAATTTGAACTGCAGAGAATTCAAGAGTCAAACTTAAAAGAAATCACACAATGAAGCTGCAGTTCAGACAGAAACACGTTTAGGCTGACATCTAGTGGAATTAGTTCAGAGTTGCACCTATATGTTGATTGAATGCAGATAGTCTATTGAGTCTTAATAGCAGCAAGGGAATGAAATCCAAAATGTATTTTCCAATGAGGATTTTTGTGTTATTTTAATCATCATCTGTTACCAATTCTGTTTCCAGAGAATTGGATGGTGAAGTCCAAATGTCAATTTAATTTCCCATGAAAATTATAATAATTCTAAGATAATTACATGTCTGCATTAAAATGTATCTTAATACATTAAATCAAGCTGATGACTCTGTATTTTTGTTATGGCTGTTGACACACACCCAAAACACATTTCAGACAACTTTAAAGTTGAAAAAGTCGTTAAAATGACTATACATGGATGTGTGTAAAATGATAAATATGTATGGAATGTGTTTTCATTTAAAAAAAAAAAAATCCTCTGTGAAACTGTACACATCACAACAGAAACCCTTTGGAGTTCAGGTTCATTTTGATTTGATTGACTGATTTTCAGCTCAAACTGAGCTATAAGTCTAAAGTCTTTTTTAAATCAAATTACCCCAACAACACTTTATTTGATGTCAATATTATCTTACTAACTAACGTGATGCTTTTATTTAGTTAAATAGACTTTTATAGAATGATTAAACAGCCTATAACAAATTACATTATATTTTCCTCCTCCTGATGTCAGCATCTTCCAGTCATCGCCTCTCACTTCAGGGGATTTCTGCACCTGTCAACGTCACGGGTTGTTTCGGGGTGTGGCCACAGATGGCCGCAGTCTCGAGCTTAAACTGGAGAGGTCCTCTTCAGGTAAACGAACCGGGAGAAACAATGAACACCTGTGTTTAGGTTCAGGTTAAAATACAGGCCTGTCGCGTGGGATTTTTATTTTTCTCCATCTTCTTTTTTATTCTTTTTATTTATTTATAAATCTATCAGTTTTGCTTCCCACGTTTTATTTTCCAGTTTTGTCATAATGCGGGGACTACCTGCCGCGACCCTCCTGTTGTCGCTACTAAAAGGTAATTTCCGTTTCATTAATATTGGCCTCGTTTTTTAAACAGTAGTATACTCTAAACATGTTTATGAAGTGAACGTTTTTCAAAACTCCAATTGAAAAGTAGGAAACTGGAAGTATCGGTCACATGACAGTTTTTGTTTATGTGACACAAAGATGCATATCTTTATTGTACTTTTCCCACAATCGGCCTACACACTAAGCTGTTCCTACAGGTTGGTACGAGATGGACCAGTGAGGATGTTTTTGAAATCTTAGAGTTTATTTTTAAAAGTCACTGTGACCTGTCATCATTTATGGGCAGTTCAACTCAGCCGGTTTCACACCAGCCTTTGAATGTTTGGTTGGTGGTTTCACAGGAAGCAATTTCCCGTGCCTTTGTCTGTGTCACCTGTCTTTCTGGTTCTGCCACTTTGAAAATAAACTCCCTGGTTGACAGAAACCCTCACACACATTGTTTCATTCTTACAACACTCTTCCTCCATGACTTTTGGTAATACATCCTGAAGGCTACTGTTACTACCGGTAGCTTTTTAGTACACGGGTTAGATTTGTTCCTTACACACACATGCACGAATAAACAAAGTAGTGCTGTAACCATGTGTTTGTCGTCCCTCCACAGTGGCGGTGTGTATTCAGGTGATTGTCCCTGAGCAGGACCGTAAGACATTACTGTTTGCCTCAGTGATTCTCCGATGTGACTACAGCACCTCTGCAAACCTCCAAGATGTTCTGGTCACCTGGAGGTACAAGTCCTTCTGCAAAGACCCTGTGCTGGAGTACTACTCCACAGGTCAGAAACAACACACACACACACACACATACACACACACACCAAAGGAGAGCACAATACAGAGAAAAGGGATATCATAAGTCTCAGAGAGGCTGGTATACTCTTCTCCCTGACCTGAGTCTGAATTTCAATACAGTGGTCTTTCATATCTAGATCTTCTCGCCAATTATAAACTCTTGGTTTATGATGACAAAGGAATAATTTGCGAATAAAGAAATCATCTGAATAATCAATAGACTGTTCCAGCTTCAGGCCTCTGTAGCCGCAAGCCAAACACAGAGAGACTAAGAAAAAGCTGCCTCCCTTAGGCCATCAGAACCTCTATATAAACTGCACTCACCCTTATCTAGTACGTTGTCCTCTATGAGTCCTTTGCACTCAATATTTGGTCGCACGTGTGCAAACTTTTATTGTATAGTTTGCCTACGTGTGTGACTTTTTATATATTTTTAAATTTCTTTTGTCTAATTTGAGTCTTTTTGAGTCTTTTTTTTTGAAGCACAGCCTTCATGAGTATGCCACGCTGCATTTTTGTTGCTTGTGTGACAAATAAAACTCTTGAAGCCTTGAATTGTAGTGTAGGGACTTTGTGAAACTAAGATCTAAATGTGTTTATATGGATGATGAAGACATTTGCACTGGATTTTGGTTTGGTTTACTGAAAAAGACACAGACTCAGAGGTACTTTGAGCTGAATACTTAACACATCTTAGTTTTCATATTAGTGTGGTATCTTGAGGTGCTGATGTGAAGAAGTGATCACCGCTGACACGTCTTTACTTAAAATCAAAAAGAAGTTTATTTACAAGAAAGAAACAGTGTCAAAAATGCCGAATCCTGGAGCATCTCTGCCAATGTGAGATCTCTCCTCTACCGTCTCACAACCCCTCTATTTATCTGTCTCAACCCTCCTTTGGGATGTGCACTTCTTTCAATAGAGGAGCCTTCACCCAAATGGTTGATTACATACGAAATGTGACCTTTGGTCTTTTACCTTTTTTGGTAACAGAGACCCCCATATCCTGAGTCTCTTATAGCATATACAACAGAAAACAGATATATAAACATTGTCACCCCTTAAGGCACATTCTTAAACTTCAACTTGAACTGGATAGTTCAAGGAAACCTTCAACAACATCTTAGTTGGCACCCTTCTTGAACTTTAGGATGAGACACACATAGAAGAAGAACATGCAACAATTTAGAATGTTGTAACATAAGGAAATTAAGTGGATAATACACTACATTAGTCTTTTAGCATTTACTAATTAACTCCAAATGAGGCTGATGAGAATGTCACTAGTTTGGCAGGTATTTTGTCTTAATACAAAGCATTTGCAAATTTTAAATTACGACATGAGCTTCTCGGTCAGATGTCAGAAGGATATATTGTTTGCGGACCATGAATGTCAATAAATGTAATCTCAGTTGTAATCCCATCTGTTGACAAGCACACTTACTTTCAATCCGAATAACTGGTCTAGACTGAAATATTTCTACAAAGTGACTTACGGACCAGCACTCTGACGTAACCATTCCTAAAGTCATGCTGCTAGCTAGGCTAAAAATCCAACATATGAGGATTTGTCAGGTCAAAATAATCAGTAGTAGAATAATCAGTTGTCAAGACGTACAGCCAGATCTTTGTGTGATGCTTCGCAATCAAGATGCTTTGATCATTATACCCACCACGCATACAGGTAGGAAAAGAAGGGGTAGATACAGGTGCCAATCATAGAGAAAAATGTCATTTATTGTGTTAATAAAAACTTTGCCTCTGGTTTTGCAGCATACCAGTCTGCGCAACAGTTAGGACAGGACCCATCGAATGACTGTCCAGACCGTCAGCGGACAGTGCGCACTGTGATCCAGAAGAGAGGATCCAACGAGCCGACGCTGGGACCCGAGTACCGCGAACGCAGGATCACTATCCAAAATAGTGAGTTCATGCAAACATAAACTATAAAATCCCATCCAGCACAGGTGGCATCGGGCTTGTAAATAGATGAAGCCGTCATCTGGTCTTGAGACTAAATGTTAAGATCTCCAACATTTTATTATATTCATTTTGAGTTCTTTGCTTCACCTATTAATTTGCCTATTCATACTTTATAGAGCTGAAATGATTAACTGATTAGTATATGGACAGAAAATCAATCAGAAGCAATTTTGATGAATGATACATTGTTTAAGTATTTTTTTAATGCCAAAGGAAGCATTGGTTGTGTCTGCTTAATTGCCAGTAGCTTGTGGTTTTCTTAGTCCTCTATTTTAGTTAAGTGAATATGTTTTTGTGTTTTGAAATGTTGGTCAAAGAAATTAGAAATGTTGAGAAAATGATCCACAGATTAATTGCTAATGAAAATAATTGTTAGTTTCAGCCTAGTTTCAACCCCATAACACATTGATAAATAGAGATAGAAATGTTTGAGCAGGTAGTAAAGACACCTCATCCTGACCTCTAGAGTGACATGCCTGTGAGTGGAAAGTGTGGGGATGCTAATCAGCAACACTGTAGTTGGAAGAACAACACGTCACAGTACAAGCATGACTGGATGTTCCTTTATCTCAGTGCAAAGAGAGATTTTTTTTTAACATTTTCTGCAAAGGTACCTTGACCACTGTTTAATTTGAGGTATCTGTGTGTTTGTATAGAGGCAGACCTGGTGATCACTGAGGTGATGTGGTGGGACAATGGGGTTTACTACTGTAATGTGGATGCTGCTGGAGACACCACTGGCGACTCCGACAAAGAAGTCAAACTCATCGTCTTGCGTAAGAAACAAAAAGAAAAGAAAAAAAAGTATTGTTAAACATACACTCACTGATTTTATTGTAACCCCCAAACTTCCACAACTTCTACTTTTGATGTCTGACTGGGAGCTATAACACAATCAGAGTGTATCTTTAAAATCAGAATATACATAAAAATCTATTAACATGATGTCTGTCTCTTTGAGCACACTGAGTGTCTCTCTTCCTCTCCTCTCTCAGACTGGTTGACGGTGTTGCTCATCATCATCGGAGCCATCCTTCTGATTATCCTCTTCGGCATCTGCTGCTGCCAGTGCTGCCCTCAGAAATGCTGCTGCTATGTGCGCTGTCCCTGCTGCCCACAGCAATGCTGCTGTCCTGAAAAAGGTAGAAGAGAGATTGACAGCTCGTTGATGTTTTAAAGACGCGCCAATAACCAAATGGGCAGCAAAAAAGATTTACATGGGCAGGCTATTGTTGTCAGTAATACACAGAGGACACACAAACGATGAGGCAACAAGGGAGTGAAAAAAACAGATAAGGTGATCTTGGTCTTGCTTTTAAAGGGTAGATTCACATTTTTTTTGTCTCAGACAGTCCTCATTCTGCAATACAATGAAGTAATGTTTTAACTATTTGAAGTAGTAAAAACAAATGGCAGTCAATGTTAACACTTTGGCAGGCTGCCACAAATAAATCAAGGTATGGGAAACACTGTTCCCATATGAAACTGGTGGGACTAATTAGCCTGTGACAGAGGATGTCAGTTGAGTACATTGTCCATCAGTGTGGCACAGAGTTGTCCACCTGTGATCACTGAAACGCATGTTAATGCCAGGTATAAGTGTGTTTTTAGTACAATATTACCTCTTCATGTTACTATTGCTCCACTGGACAAGAAAGACAGAGACACTGTCTGAGAAAAGGGGAATTTTGCATTAAAACACTGTAAGTTTAGAGGACACCCAGTTGATTTGTCTAACTCAGACTGCTGAGTTAGTCAAGTTTAGTTTCAGCTAAACTTTAGAATGTATTTTTACACAGTACAGAGACTGTAGAGTTTGTCCCCCATATCATATCAAATGAGGAAGACATCTATTCATAGACAGTATGGAGAGGGGGGACCAAAAAAATAACTCTCTCAATGCACATATGGGTCTGTGAATGTCATTTATAGACAGACTTGGAAAAAAAAGTCCTTTAAATAAAAAACAAAACAAAACCAAAACAACCAAATTCACTTTCGTCTGTTTTATGATGTCCTGGTTGGCTTATTGTTTATCTTTCAGGTGTTTCTGACAGCAGAGCCTGTGAATATAATGCTTTTAGAGTTGCTGCTCAGCAGTCGACATGACTCTCCAATGTTGAATGTTGGGGTTTCTCACAAGCACTTTCTGCTCCCAGCTACAACCCTATGCATTGATAATATAATTTAAAACATAAATGACATGTAAATGTGCATCTCAACCCTGCTGGTACAAGTTGGTTTTCATACTGTTCTGGTAGGTAGGAAATCAGTCTGAGAGTTTAGTGTTTATTGTCTCTTGAAATATGCAAGTCCTTGAGACAGATCATCCACAGTGCAGACAAAGAGCCTGTATATGTAGAGAAAACCTTCCTGTACTGATAATTATTAGAGAATGTGCTGTCCTCGTCTTTCAGTGGTGATGCAGCATCGTATGATGAAGGAGGCTCAGAGGGCCATGGCTCCCTGGATAGGAGGACAGCCAGTATATGGACCAATGAGTCACGCTTCCTCCCAGATGAACCCGCTGCTCTACTCAGGTATGCCCGTGTAACGCAGCAAGTAAATGACCACATTGTGGCTTTAACACCCTTAGAATTTAGGTGGGTATTCATCCACATATGTCTCCAACATTGCATCATCTAACTTTATTTTATGAATGTTTTTGCCTCTCCAGGATCTGTTTCAGGGAAGAGCATCCCTATGAAGCCAATGCCCCTGCCTCCCCCTCAGTCTTCATCTTACAGCATGCCCCCTCCCAGCGTCCATGGCAACCACGCCCCTGCCAACACCAATCACATGCTCGATTACCTCGAGAGCCAGGTGAGGGGGATGGACATGACCAGTCCTCTGCTACAGGTATGTACCTGCCCGTGTCGAAATCTGTTAGAGTAAACAGGAGAGCATCAGAGTATTCTGCATACTGTTGTTGTCTTCTGTATATATGTAAACACTTGCTGCTGCCATTCCCATGTACTTCATTGTAGTATCTTAGTATCTGTTTTTTGTCTTTTTTATCTATTGCTTTGGAGGAGGGGTGGGTCACATTATTAGTTGTTTAATTGTGTAAATTCTGAGTCTTTTTAAGACTGTCCAATTCATTTTTGTGTAACAGTTAATGTTTTTATTTCAGTAATCTGTATTAAGTTCTAGGATGTTTACAGTATATACTGTTACTGTTGTATCAAATTGAGGTGTATGAGTGGTGATTTTCATTTTTTGTTTATTTTTTCTTCTTCTGGTCTGTTCTTCCCATCAGTCCCAGCCACCTCCGCATCACCACATGCAGCAGGTCCCACCTCCTCCCCAGCACATGCCTGTCCCCGTCCCATTTTCCCCCGGTCCTCCCAGCATGATCTCAGCCCTTGATGATGGCCCAACAGATCGTCACATCATCACACTTCAAGCATTAAAGGAGCACCAGCCAGGTAGAATGCCGCCCCCTGCACCCAGGACTCGCCCCCCGAGCTCCAGTGAGAGCAGCCGCAGTGGCTTCGGCCGACGTGACGAGCGAGGAGCAGCGGGAAGGCGTTACCCCTCACCTACTAGATCAAGAGGTATTCCTCGGAGCTACAGCCAGGACTTACTGGATGGGCAGAGTCACAGTGGGGCACGAGGAGGCATGGACCGCCCCCGCTCCCGTTCCAGGGATGACCTGTTCGACACCAGGTCCAGAGGAAACTACTCGCCCCCTTCATCACACCGCCAGAGACGAGGGTCCTGGAGCTCGATTGATGAGGGTAGCAGCAGGAGAGGAGGAGGAGGAGAGAGGAGAGGAGGTGGAGGCTGGGTTGACCAACCCCCCAGCTACACCGAGTACGAACCTGGAAAGAAACGCTACACTGTAAGACACTCGCTGCTTTAGTTGCTCGTGCAACTACACTAATGCACTCATATCAACGCAGATGCACAAATACACAGTCATTATTAAAAAAAATTCTTTGTTATGCCGATGCCAGTGACGTGAATCTAAAGTTAGTGTGTCTCTCTCAGGACAAGAGTTCTCGCAGTGGCACCAGCATCATCATCTGAACCCTCCAGCTGAGAAACGCCCTGTGACCTGTTTCAAAGAACATGCACACCTCACTAGAACTGGGAGCCATGTTGTCTGGCTACTGGTAAACTTTTAAATGCCACCATTTTTATGTATTAAATTGAATCATATACCAACTCTTTTATTACCTTTTGATAAGTGAAAAGCTGGCAGTGGGGTTCATACAATGTGAGATGCAGAAATTTGGAATAATCCTCCTCAGAGTGTACGGGTGGTTAAGCAACTGTTTGGTGTCAATAAGGAAACCTATTCGGTACCTTTTCTTTTTTTTTTGGTATTATGATTTAAGAAAACTCAGCAAGTCTTTACTGGGATTGCTGAACAGATTTTTGGGATAATGTCTCCCTCTGCTGTTTCATCAGTATAATGAAAATATTCTGAGGCGATTTAGTCTAAAATCCTCCCGTTAGATTATTTCTACATGCTGCTTTAGAGTTGATGTTTCTCCTATTGAAACTCTGTTTGGCCGTAACACAGTTAATTCTTACGTTGATAAAGCCATGAAGCAATCACCAATGACGCTCAGGGAAACAAATAAATTACACTTGTTACAATGAAGCTGTATAAACCCACATAAATATGAATAGCTTATTGTGAATGCTGAAGTTAGTTTTTATCGTTTTTGTAAATAGTTATGTCTCATATCTTCTGTTTGTCCTGAAGTGACTGTAATGCATTGTTTTACTAATGCTTTGAAGGAAAAGGTGTGTTCCATTAGCATCTGTCCAGATAATGATTAAGTGGTTTGTACATAAGATGAATGATGTATTTACACTTTAAACTGCATGTAAATTATTTTACATGATGTTGATGAGTGAATTGAAGTTATGTCAACACTGTAAGAGGCCCAAAAAGTTTTTTTTTTTCTTTTTAAATTACAGCTGTTAGCACAATGTGAAAATGCAATGATATTTTGTGAACAGTTTTGGAAACGTAACCGCTCCCCCACCCCTCATCCATTGATATTTTTAAGGATTTTTTTTTTTTTTTTTTTACAGTCAGTTTGAGTTTGTGTTAATTAATAATGTTGAAAATAAACCTTTTACCTTTTGGGTATAAAAAAACAGTTTAAATGTTCTTATTGCTATCTGAACTTTGACCCTTTTAAAAGTCTTACATTTTTCCAAACACTGTCATAACTATTTATCCTGTGTTGTCAGTTGCATGACAAAGTTATATAACATCAAGCCGAACAAAGCCATCCAAGGTATACAGGATTTAATATTTTTTGAAGTTTTAAGCCAAGGCTGGAGGTAAAAGTTTTTTTTTTTTATTCAGAAATTGATGGTATTTCTCCATTTATATCACCAACCTCAATATATGTTTTTTAATATATTGACATTCCATCTAAAAACTAGCTAAACAATAGTATGTGCTTTAGCTTAGACTCAAAAGTAGGCAGCCATTAACATTTGACTAAACCTGTCACACATCAGAATATAAACAAAATACTGCACGCTACAATGAAACATTTACGTGAAAATTTTTTTTCTCTGGCACCAACTGACCTCCACTATATATGACAGTGTCAGTATTTCCTCAGACACCCAGAAGCTACACAGTCACACAGCTCAATTGATTAGTGCATTACTCAGTTGTTTTTTATTTAGTTGGTGTTATTAGTTTCTAGTTTAGTGCTTATCGGTATTTGGATAATGCCAATGTGAAAGTTTCATAAACAGTACAACCAGTTGATATATAGTGAACTGGGGCTTTTGTTTGGAGGCCCTGGGGCAGTTGCCTGCTTTGCTTTGTGATCTAGCTTTGCCTCCAATTTGCAAAATTTATAAAATTGTTTACTAATATGAACAATAATCAAGTTATTAATAAAGTAATTAATATGATCAATAATAAAGCAATCAATAATAATATAACCAATAATAAGTTATTAATATGATAATTAATAAAGGTAATTAATTATTAATATACTAAATAATCAAATCATCAATAAGTGTAATCAATAATGAAAAAAAGCACTTTTAAGTCAAAGGTCGTTAATATATCCAATTATAAAATAATTGATAAAGTAATGAAAATGTTCATCAATACATGTAATTAATAATCAATATAATCAATAATAACATATTTAATAAAAAAACGTGAATATGATAATAATAAAGGTCATTAATAGTTAATATAATCAATAATAAAATCATTGATGAAAGTTGGTGACAGTAGCACTGACTCCAGATCAGCCGTTTGTTTAGTCAAACTGCGACTGTGCAGTCTCATTTAGGTCGCGCGCTGATGACGTCTCTAGGAGAGGAGGTTCGGGTTTGCCACGTCGGTCTCTGTGCAACGCGTTGACACTGTTGCTCCTCCAGCCCGGGGGTAACTTTTAAACCCGTTTTATGCTCTCAGCCCGGGACAACGCCACCCTCCAGTACCGCCGGTGCGGTCGTAGCTCGTCTCCACACCAGTGAAGCCGGGGATACTGAAGCTGTGAGGCGGAGAAATGCCCGGCGCTGTGCGGACTCGTCTCACAACTGACTGATGCATCCTGGTCCAGCTCACTCCTCCGTGTGTTATCGATGTTGTGTGAGTACCAGAGGATTTACGAAGATTTTAAAACTATCTAGGTTTGTTTTTGAGAGCTATCAGCCCGCTACAAGCTTACACCTTTGTCTCTGTTAAAGTGTGTTTCCAAGTTTCCGCCATGTACAAAATGACAGCGCTACCTGATGTCATGAGCTTTACTGCATGTCTTAGCAAGTCTGCAAAAAAACCCAACAAAAAACCCCCCCAAAAACAAACAAACACACACACCACCTAACAAAGTGTTCCTCAGAGAAAAAGTCTGCACAGTCACAACAAACACATAATTTCCACACGACTTTCTCCCGCTTCTTGGTCACTTTTCTTTCCTTATTCCAGCGGGAAAAGTTTGTGTTTAAAAAAAAAAAAAAAAAAAAAAACAAGAAAAGTGTTGCACTTCCACAAAATTACAAAATACCGCCCTGCAATCCCTCCGTTGTAGTTAATTTCTCTAGCTCACAGTTCCTGTTTTCACTTTTGACTTGCAGCTGTAGTGTTGGTCCCGTGTGTGTGTGTGTGTGTGTGTGTGTGAACGGCTGTTTCCTGTTGAACATTCACCTTTAATATTGTTTATTATTAGAATACACACTGCCTGTAGTTGGGATGCCACGATTTATCCACCGTCCGTCATGTTGGCGGATTTTTAGTAAAAATACGTGATCGGTAGATCGGAATTAATGCTCATGGATCACCTTAAAACCGATCACCTGTGGTTAATACTCTGGTGTCTGCCACTGAGAGAAGCACTGTGTCCTGTGTAGCATAGTCCCGCCTCTGTTCAATGTGTGGTCGTGCAACAGACCACCAAAACAAAACAACATGTCGGCCGTGTGGAACTTTTACAAAGCGTGTCAGATTGAATAATGCACACCATCTGCAATGCATGTCAAAAATGATCGATATCGGCTGATCTCACTCATAGATGATCAGTATCGGGGGCACAAAAACGTGACCGCGGCATCCCTATCCTGCAGAGTGGGCTGTGTTATCTCCATCGTGTTTCATAAGCCACATCAGTAAGTTTTAACGTAGTATGTCATCAGGCTGCAGTTTGTTTTTCATTTCAGGAGTTTGTCACTGGCTGATGAAGTGGGGGCGGGACTACTTTTTTACCCACTGAGGAATAGTGATAAGAAAAAATTATACAGTAGTTGTTGAATATGAAGTTCAGTCACACCTACCTAGGCTCATTTCAGCCTTTGTGGGTTCAACAATTAGCAGTTACTTTCATTATAGGTTAATTTCCAGATTATTTTCTCAATTAGTCGAGTAGTAATTTTCTAGGGCTGTAACTAACAGTCATTTTCATTATCATTATCAATTAACCTGCCAATGTTTTTTTTTTTTTTAAAATTCAGTACAGTACCTGTCACAAAAAAAATCATGAAATCCTTATATTTGAGAAGCTATAAATTTAAACATTTAAAAAACGTATTGTATTTACATGACTGAAACAGTTATTTGATTATCAAAACAGTTTATCAAAATCTTCTGTCATTTGACTAATTAATTAATTGCCTAATTGTTGCAGCTTTAATTTTTTCTAGAACATTAAGTCAAGTGTGTGTAGAACATCAGCAATTCAACTGTTTTACAATGATAAAAGTGTCAGGAAGTAATGAAAAATGTCCATCATTTTCCCTGAGTTTAGGATGTCTAGTTTTGTCCTGCCAACCGTCCAAAAATATTCCGTTTCCTATCACATAAGACAAGGAACAGCAGAAAACGCTCACAATTGAGAAGCTGGAACCAGAGAACTTTTGGCATTTTTGTTTGAAAATGTACTTAAATGATTAATCAATTACCAAAATGATGTAGCAGTCTGCAACAGGGATTTTGTATATTTCAAAACATCCGACTGTGCAGTAAATCATCCTGCCATGTCATATCAATGTCCAAAAGGTGTGCTTACATAAATGATGTGATACGTTTCACTCACAATGATTCATTTACAGTTTTAATGAAGTACTACTAAAGTGTTAAACATAATAGGGTTGCATCTAATGATCATCTTCATAGTATTTTCTTGATTAATTGAGTAATTATCTGGTCTATAAATTGTGAAAAAATGCTCATCATACATTACTTAAACCCAAGGTGTTGTCAACACATATTGTTTTGTCTGACCAAGTCCAAAACCTAAACAACAGCGAAACAGACGAAGGCACCAAATCTTTCACATTTGCGAAGTGGGAACAAGAGAATATTTCTCATTTTTGCAGAATAAATGAAGTAAACAATAAATTGATGATCAGAATAGATGCTGATTAATTTTCTGTTGATTGACTAGTCCATTATTCAATTTTTATTCCTTATGTGCTCCTTTTGAA
Organism: Seriola dumerili; assembly: GCF_002260705.1. Lineage (NCBI taxonomy): Eukaryota > Metazoa > Chordata > Actinopteri > Carangiformes > Carangidae > Seriola > Seriola dumerili. Next base: position 1,148,485 of record NW_019175704.1, read on the forward strand.
CACAATAGTGTTGAAATGGTTAGTTGATTAATTCATTGTCAGTTGTTCAAAAATTAATTAACAATTTTGTTAAAGAATATGTCAAATCCCAAAGATTAGCTGGTTAGAAAATATGAGGATTTTCTGCTTTTTCTGTTTTTTTTTTTTTACTGTGTGTACTGTGTACAATGTTTTGTACTATTGTTTGGACAAAACAAGACATTTGAAGATGTGACTTCAGGAATTCAGAAGAGATTTGTAATATGGCATTTAGCATAATAATACATTTCAAAGACTTAACTATTCATTGCTTACCTGCTAAAAACATTACTTGTTAATGACAACAATTGTTAATTGCATCCTAAAATGTAAAGTGTAAACTTAAAACTTTGAATGAAACAGTCAAGTCAAATTATTCAAAACAACCAAAGAGTTTTGTAGGACTACACAGTGCATTGACATGAAAGAAAACAAGAAAGTGATGCAGAAGTGCTGACAAATAATCACAAAGCAGGTCAACATCTTCTGCAATGGATTATTTATATCCTCCCACATCTGGATGATTTGTTTTTACGTGGGTGTGGGTGTGAAAGTGGTCTGTTCAAACATTTTCAGAGTGACACAGAGTGAGAACTAATTGACCTTTGTGACAACTGTTAATTGGAGAGGCCCATTTGTAATTAATAACAACATATTTAATGGCTGCATTCCATTCAGTTGTGCCACAGTATTGTTCTTGCTGGCTCACTGACATACCAAAAATGGAGATGAGTCATTGTCAATGTTATTAGTTACACATATACTTTTCCTGATGTGACAAGTTAAAATGTGTGCTGTCACAAAGGCCTGTTATCAGCATTTATAAATTATACAGGTACTGAACGAATGAGTGACAATATACTCCTTGCCAGTCATTTCATGTAGACACACAATGAGAACTTGTAATTGCCTCTGCAAACTCCTCCAGGATATTGTTTCCCAATGTGAGCTTAAGCAGGCAGACAGCATATATTAACAGGTCTGATACTCTGGGCAGGTGTAGATTGGTTGTGGCTCTATTTGCATTGTTAAGCAGTGGTTTGACAGTAGCCAGGAGTGTTGCCACCGGGAAGGCTTTGGGATGGTTCTCTGATCTGGTAGCAGAACTATTTCTATGAAGTGAATCCTTCAGGGGATGGTTAATTACTTTGAGTCAGTTTGTGAACACTTTATTAGCTACATCTAGCTAAAACTAATGCACTTTTAATTCAAGAGTTCTGCAACAAAGCCTGCCTTCATGAAGGCAAATAGTTCAACAGCACCATGGCTGCACACCTGCTAAATAATTACTGGCAGGTGTCCAAAGGCTGACATGTGGAGCTGACATGGGACATGTCATGATAACATGTCATGTGTTTAACCTGAAGTAGGTTGGATAAGGAAAGAACAAAGCAGTGCCACACAGACAAACGTTTTGGGGTTTTTGCTCTTTGCTTCTTTCAACCTCTGTGAATGAATGAACGTGAATGTATTTGTATGTTTCAATGTTTGGCAGATTTTCAATGCTGACAAAAACAAACAGATTAAGAACCAAAACAATCAGATGTAGCACGATTATTTCACAGGTGTTGCTTTTTTTAAGGACACTCCTCCAACTCTCCTGGATACTTTTAATTCAACAGTAGTAAAGATCTGTTTGGCTTTATCTGGTATCAATAGTAGTAAAAGTAGAATATGTTTGGTATTTCAGCAGATTTGTAACCCAGTTCACTCATTTTGGACATTTTACCAAATGATTCATTGAGAAAATAATGGACAGAGAAATTAATAATGAAAATAACTGTTAGTTGCAGCCCTATTGGTTAGAACAGATATGTACTCTAATTGTACTTAAATTGGCTCGAGGGTGCTGTGGCATTGTAAATGTTGATTGAGCCTCAGGTGTGTTTAGTAATGTTTTTCTTTGTTTTTTTTTGTTTTTTTTAAATCATCGGTTTACTTTTCTTGTTGTAACTCACATCTTTGTTGGTTTCCTCCACAGTGGACTGTTTGTACATGGTGGCTCATTGAGGGGAAGGGGAGGAGTCCCAGCAGCTGTTGGTTGGTGGGCGGCATCCGTGGTTGCCACGGTAACTGGCGACGATGCCAGGAGGTCGCAGGGGCCCCAGCAGACAGCAGCTAAGTCGCTCTGCTCTGCCGTCCCTGCAGACTCTGGTTGGAGGCAACCTCGGCAATGGTACAGGCCTCAGGAACAGGTATGTGCACATCCTCACACACACCTGAAACAGGAGGGTTGCCGGAACATTTTTTGTATTACTCAAAATATCATGGGCCACTGCTGTTTGTTGTTATAGCTTCATGGGGATTTTGCTGCTGTGGCTTGAAATAATCATATACAGTTGTATGTAACTCCTAATGTTAATGCAGTGTGACCCTTTTTAATTGATTATTAAATATTTTAATTTGCCATGTGGCAATGTGTGGTTGTCAAAACTGTTTTTATTAAAGCTCCTGTGATATAAAACTGAACTTTGCTGCAGAACAAACACCATTTGTCATCGTCCAGCGGTTTCATATCATACTTTCTATTTCCTTGTTACTTTCGGTTTCATAGGAGCATTGCACAAAGTAATGCTGCCATTCTCTCTTTTGACACGGCCATCTTTGATTAAACATTACTGGAATTACCAATACATAAAACTGACTGAAGTTTGTGCTTACGTTCAGTGTGAGCTCCACGTAGTGGGCAGTCAGTTGATCCATGAGCTGTGAGCATAGAGGTTGCAGGTTGTGGCCATGCCAAAAAGCTGATTAAAATTTGTAGTGTGAGTTAACACAATGTACATATCAATAAAATTGCACAGTATATGCCCAGTTTTAATTTACTCTAGTCTTAGATCATACACTTAACTGTTTATTGGTAACTTTAACTAGTGAGAGAAAAAAAGGCAATTAATTGATTGATTTATTGGTTGATCAAAAAAAAAAAAATCAGCTATATTTATTTTTTCATTATATTTATATTTATCAATTTCAGTCACCATTCTGGTGGTTGGACAAAACATTACAATTGAAGGTGATACTTTGGATTCTGGGAAACTATGATGGAAAGTTTTCACTATTTTTTGACATTTCATTGACTAAATGAATGAATGAATTAAAATGGAGCGTAGTCTGTGAGTTAGGTCAAGCAGCCATCTCAAGTCTGCTGCATACTTTTGTCCCTTCAACAGGTAGATAACCTGCCCTTTTAGTCATGACATTTCACTTAAGCTGTCAGTGCTCTGCTCACTCCTTTGCTGTGGGCCTGCTGTCATAATGCTCATGCTGTTCATTTATTATTTTAAAAGCTATTTCTTCAGCCCAGCATCAACCTGGAGTCTCTGAGTCTACCTTCCCTTTGGGGGGATTGTTGCTCGTCAGTCCCTGTTGTGCAGAGCTTGGTGCAGACTGAAATTTACAAAAATAATCAGGAGATGACTCAATAATGAAAATAATCTTCAGGCACAGGTTTAATTCTAACAACTCCTCTCCTCTAAGCCACATCTTTAAAAAAAAAAAAAAAACATGAACATTTTCAGTGTTTGCCTCAGGATTTTTCTTCAGTAGCCCATTCACATCCAAATAACTCCAAAGTGATGTCCTATTCATTTGCACACTGTACACATTTGTGCAAGCAGAGCAAACATTTGTGGATTTCTGCTCAAATAATGAGCATTACACTAACTGGAGAAATAATGTTGCACAGGTTGTTGTTTTGTTTGCACAAATGTGCACAAACATTTTTCTGTGCATACACAAATTGAAATAGTTAAATTCATATGCTGATCACATGAGGTGCCAACCTCATGGAGATGCAGTGCTTGCACAAGTTGCAGTAGTTGTATTTCTATGTGAATATTAATGAACCATGATAAACTCTTAACTAAGCTGGAACCTTATTGTGCAAATGTTTCTGTAGGTTTTATTCCACACAACTTGCAGCAGGCGTGATATGACACAAAGATATGTATCCTAGATATGTCTGAGTGTTTGTATCTTTTGTGTGTCTGCTTTCAGGAGCAGTAACTCGGTGGGTCTGTCAGCCCCGCCTCTCTCGGCCCTCATTACTCCGGAGCCAGTCCGCCACTCGAGGATCCCTCAGCTGCCCTTGGACAGCAGCCTGCTGTTTGAGTTCCTGCTCTTCCTTTATTTGCTGGTGGCCTTGTTTGTCCAGTACATCAACATCTACAGGACGGTGTGGTGGTACCCATATAGCCACCCTGCTGCCTCTACCTCGCTTGTAAGAGCACACACACTTAACACACGCCATCAGCTCTGATGTTTCTAGCAACTTGAAAGTTACTGCTGAGTAATCAGTAGCTTATTTTTTCACTTTACTTTCATTTTTCTCTTTAGTTTGAATTTTTGGAAACAGTGCTGTGGTGGAGCCCTTGTGTACTATAAACTATGATAAAAAGTGTCTTTGTGTCTTGTGCAATGGGAAACACAACTTTACCCTTTACCCTTTTCTTTTGATAAAGAAAAGGGTAAAGACCAAAAAGTTTAAAAGTTTTATAGAAAGCCACTGGATGAGTCCATAACATAATATAACAGATTTTTATTGGGCAGTTTCAGGCCTAATCAGATATTGTGCATAATAAATCGTGGACCATATCATTGTATGATCATAATATTAACATGAATTTTGGTTCTTTTGAACAGCTGATGCAAAAATTCTATATTCTTAGAGCACATTGTTATGGGAATCCACAGGTCAGAAACTATTCCCTGTAACTGACTTCTTCCTCTTGTGTCCTTCCCCATCGTATTCAGACTCCATCCTTAAATGTGACCCAGATGCAAAAAGACGTATCATCTATAAGTTGCTTATCAGATAAATACATTACAAATACTTACAAAATTTCATGAGTTGTGGGGAAAAAATAATTCATATATTTATAATCTACTCGTCATCTACCTGCCTTGAACATGCAAAAGTTCAGTTCAAAACTGTACATTGGCTTCACTCTCTAAAGTAAGACTAGAGCAGATTAAGGGGATAAAGGGATCAACTCAGAAAACTTATGCTGCCTGGCATTTTTAACCTTCTTTAAAATGTGGACGCACTGGATTTGTATCTTCATTTTCTTATTTATTTATTTACCTATTTAACTGCTCATTTAGATATTCCTTATTTGTTTTAATCATCTGTTATTTTTTACCCACTGTTTGATTTGTATTTGTAATTATTTATATTTTTTATTTATTGCTATTTGCCTCATTTTTGGCCTGAAGTCTTCTTGTGTTGGCTTCACATGTTGTGTAATGTACGGCATATATGTTGTTGTCGATCAAATATTGTGGTGAAATAGTACAATTCAAAAATGTCATAATGAAAAACTGATTCTAGCCTTTTTCTTCTCTGTGCAATTCTCCTACAGAACTTTCATCTAATAGACTACCACCTGGCTATCTTCATCACAGTCATGTTGGCCAGGAGGCTAGTTTGGACTATAGTTTCAGAGGTAAACACACAGACCTGTATATACAAACAGCTAACAGATTTTTAGTACACATAGCCCCTGTGGGAGCTGAGCCCCTGATGATGGCAGCATTGGTGCCACAGTTTCTCTGATATCTGTGACTTATTGTCTTCTTATTGTGTTGTGTGTCTCGTCCAGGTGTCTCAGAGCAGCGGCGGATCACTGCTCCGCTATGTGGTTCTCATCGCAGCTCGGCTCTGCCTGCTGACCATGTGTGGCTGGGTGCTGTGCTGGACACTGGTCAACCTCTGCAAGAACCACTCTGTGCTCAACCTCCTCTTCCTAGGATACCCGTGAGTCTTTAACCCTCCCACCCCCAAAACCCCAACCCTCAGGATAGGATATGCTTGACCAAGCTGTCATCTGATCATGTCTCAAAGCAAATGTGGTTATACCTGTTCTAAATGGCCGCACTTACAGGCAACACAAAAGGTTTGCTATCATAGAGAGGGGCAAGATGCAATGAATCATACAAATGGTGATAATGCTGTGCAACTGCAATCTTTCTCTGAGGCATTCGTAGTATTGTACTACAAACTGGGACTTTACCCCACAAGTTCAAACACCACATACTTTCTCACCTCAGTACACTCCGCTCTGTGCAGCGAGTGTGAATGTGGGATTGTCAGATTTGAAGAATTACAGAAAATATCTGACGCTGCTCTCGATCCTGACATTGTAAAGGTGTGGGTGTAAGCATAGTGAGATTTTAACTCACCTGCACACACTCACAGGTATTGGAGTGGGTGGAGCCAAGGTGGCGACTGGTTGAAATCTAGTTTGCCACCGTCTTGATGCGCAGGAACCACAATTCTCTGATCATCGCAATTGTCATATCAGCTTATCTTTGCTGAATAAGTGTATGTGACAGAAAGGTCAATCAGATGCAAAATGTTACTTTCATGCACAAACCATGACATTGCTAGGAGCGTTTTTAAAAACAAAACTAAAGGTATTTGTGGACCTACCTTCCCTTAAAATCTCCATTTTAAATATGCATTATTTATATTTTCACATCATACATCTCCCTCTCATCCTGCCATCATTTAAAACTCGCTGTTCTTGTGTCTTCGTTCACTCACCGCCCTCCTTCCCTCAATGCCAGATTTGGTGTGTACGTCCCGCTCTGCTGTTTCCATCAGGAGGGAGGCAAAAGCCAAACGGCTCCGGCTGACTGCGATTACCCAGCCGACCACCAGCAGACTGACCTAACAGAGACCCCGTTCTTTAGACCACGTGACTTTCTCTTCCTGTTACGAGAGAACCTCAGAGAGCAGTTCTCCAGCCCCCCGCACATGCCCACTCACACCTGCCCACCACACACACACTCACACACGCCGGAGTTGATTCGAGCCGAGGTGGAGGAGCTGAAGAGCGACTTCAACCGTCGAATCAAGGAAGTGCTATTCAACTCGCTGTTCAGTGCTTACTATGTAGCCTTCCTGCCTCTCTGCTTTGTCAAGGTTGGTATCTGTCACTTGTGGTTTTTTTTCCCCTTTAAGATTTTATTGTTGACTTTTTTTTACACATAAGTTTTTGTGCTCCACTATTCCTTCAGTACCTCTCAAGTTGCTGAATTTTAGGTTAATTTATAAATCTCTGGTACTTGTATTTCCATAGAGCACTCAGTACTATGACATGCGTTGGTCATGTGAGCATCTGATCATGGTGTGGATCAATGCATTTGTGATGCTGATGAGTCAGCTGCTGCCCCCCAGCTACTGCGACCTGCTTCATCGCTCGGCAGCCCACCTGGGCCGCTGGCAGAAACTGGAGCACGGCTCGTACAGCAACGCACCTCAGCATGTGTGAGTGGCCCCTTGTGCACACTTTTGTACACTCCCAGAGGTTTCAAAAATGACTCTGTCAATGGTTTGTGTGTAACTGGTGTTAATGTTTTTCAGATGGTCAGAAAGCACTATTTGGCCTCAGGGGGTGTTGGTACGACACAGTCGATGCCTGTATAAGGCAGTCGGACCCTCTAATGTCGCTCTTCCCTCTGATGTTTCCCATGCAAGGTTTTATGTGAGTATCTGTACCTTTGTATCATAGTGACAATGGATGTAACCTGTAAATTATTCACTAGCTTTAGGGTGGACAAAATAATAACACCTTTACAATATAATACAACAATAGCATAAACTGCACATCTGTAGAGTTGGTTCCCTGCAGCCCATTAAAACTGAAAAAAACACCACCCATAATAACGTCAGCAGAAATGATACTTTTATCACACAGCTACTTATGTAATGAGTTCAGCTGGATCTATACCTCTGTGTTAAGGCTCTGGGCCGTACCCGTCATGTCTACATGTGTAGGCTGTGACGTTACACCAAAGCCTCTAAAAGTTCCTGATGTTGGTAGAAGTGGTAGGTAGGAGTGATGTTGGTAGAAGTGGTAGGTAGGAGTATAGTAAAGCATGATATGGCGCAATCATGTGCGTTACATGCACTTAATATTTTTTTAGTGATATCACTGTTATGGCCCCGTCAAGTATAAATCCAGCTTTAGCGACTTTTATAACATCATTTAGTACCAATGTCACTTGTAGGCGGACCATGGTCCAACTGCAGACTCAGAGACTATTTCGACTTATAACCTATAAATTATTGAGAATTATTAAATTTTCACAGACTGTTTCTATTTTAACCAGCGCAGCTTTTTTAGTCTTTATGGCACTGGTTTAGTGGCCTAGGAAACTTGCAGACCAATTGGGTCCAGGGGAGAGACACGATGAGATGAGATGAGATGAGATGAGACAGGAGGAATAGTCAGAGTAATAAGTGGGGAAATGGGGGAGTGGGATATAAGAGGGAAAGGAGAGAAAGGGAGGCATTGGTGCTGTTCAGTTGTTAGGATGTGTTTAGACCGTTAAGATGTGAAATGGAGTTAATAAAAAGAAGTAGAAGCGAAACTCAACCTTGAGTTATTTTTTTCTAAAATTAAGATGCACATTTTTGAAAAGCTCTTTGTCTTTCCTTGACATGAGGAAATGACATTTAATTATTCCAGTTCGCTTTTCTCTCTGAGTTTTCTGTTATCACTCGACTATCTACAGAAAAGGATTAAAATGCCACAAAAGTCTTAAAACAAGGTCTTCTCATGGGGTTTTTTCTGGATCTTGTAGCTGCATCTCATGGTCCTCATAAACAGATTGCGTTTGCTCAGTTGTAGAGATGATATATAGCTCTAGTGTCAAAGTTTTTTTAATTAAGTAATTACGACTTAAAGTCAGTAGGTCTGAGTTGATTACATCAATGACTGAATAGTTATTTCAGAGAAGAGCTCAGAGCCACAGCTCTGCCTCTGTAGCTTAATCCACCATGTCTGTCACAGAGACCGGGTACAGGGGCTGCCTGTATAAATCCTATATTGCATTACATTTTATCATTATTATTATTACAGTTTATTTTGTATGTCCACCGCTGTATATCAAATCTTAGCATGACCCTATATCTTTTTCCTGTCTGTTGGTCCTCCAGTTCCTGTTTCACAAGCCATTGCGGATCCTGAACCTGCTGCTCTGGATCGAGTCGAGTGTGGTTGTGTACCAGTTATACTCTCTGCTGCGCTCTGAGCGCTGGAACCACACTTTGTCTCTGGGCCTTATTCTCTTCTGCAACTACTATGTCCTTTTTAAACTGCTCCGAGACCGCATTGTGCTGGGCAAAGCTTACTCCTACCCACTGTCCTCCAACAGTTTGGGGCTCAAATCGCAGTAAAGGCTCCGCTCAGTGAGACCTCACCTACGAACTCTGGATTTGGAGGGGAAATGGGTGGAGGACTGGTAAAGCGGAAGACTGGAGGGTTGTTGAACGCTCACGCTTGGAGGTTAAGGGACAGACTGTGAACTCATAATTGTGTTTTGATACGGTTCTATTTTTAATGCAATGTTTATACCTATTTAAAAGAATATTTTTATTTTGTATACTATTTCGAGTTACGCCGGGCATTACCACACTGACAACATTAGCATGTTGTGTTATGTTGTTGCTAGGCGTCAGGGAAGTTAGGGAATGCCAGGAGGTGACTTTCACCAAAGATATTTTAAGTGCAGGTGGCCAATCACAGTGCGGACTTGGCCTCTGACGGTCACTTAAACCAGATGAGCGATTCAGAGCAGTGGAAGGAGTCGAGCCTGAGATCCTGAATCCTGATTGGCCCATATTCTGCTTGAACCTTGAGGCTCCCAAATCTAAAATCTGGAACCAGTTGCTGTTTGGGGCAGCATTGCTGCAGCAATTAAAGCTGATTGTTTGTCACTGCTCTTTAAGGAATAGTTCGACATTTTGGAAAATGTCCTTCTTTTCTTTCAGGCAAAGAATGAGAGGATCAGTATCACTCTCATGTCTGTACAGTAAATATGAAACCTGTGCAATTTTTTTGCTTTTTTTTCGTATGGATTAAACAAAATTCACTCACTGCTAGTTGTAGCTTTGTCTTCACTGTACAGACATGAGGTATCGATTTACTTACCAGAATGAGAATAAATGAATTTCCCAAAATGCCCAATTATTCTTAAAGCTGACCCTCAGTGTGGATTTTTACCACAATGTCAAATAAAACTTTGATTCACTTGAGATCAGTCTGTATGTAAAACACCTTAGGTACTCCCATCCACTGCCTCTGCAGAAAATGCTGTATTCTTCCTCATTCATGTTTCTTACCTTTTACTATCAGTATCTGCTTGTTTCACATCGTTGACTATCTGGAGGGGCAGTTACAGCACCAGGCTTTATAAACTTTCACAAGGCTGCCAACAAGTGAGAAGGGATTCAGATGCTATTGGTGTGTTTTTCAGCCGTGCCTGCCCCGGTTCTGGTTATTTGAGTTCTTAAAAGCCATCCAGACACTTTATTTTGCTGATTTTCGGTGCCTGAATGCTTAAACCATACTGGAAGTGAGGACCATATCACATCAGGTCCATCTCTTTGTGGATTGGATGCAGATAACAGAACGAATGTGGCTATTAGAAAAGTATTTTGTTGTCCCCAGATCTAACCTTTCATTCACTGCAAATATGTCAGTCATCACGCTCTTATATGGATTAGACAGCAGACGATATTTAACAGTGACATTTCCATTGGGGATAAATGCAAAATCAAAGGGTGAAGACAGCTGGAGGGGAAAGACTGTATGTGTCACCTCATTACCAGTTCATGTATTTTTGGTTACCAGAATGGTGTTACAAACAGGTTGCCTTGCATGTTGTTGCCTTTCTCTTCAGTCATACTTCGTGAACATCCTTTTAACTCTTAAGTGGGTTCCTCTTTATGAGCCTCCACCCCTCCGCTGGCTCTAATCTGCAGGCAGTGCATAACTTCGGGCAGTATTAAGTGTTAGTGTCACAGCCCGTTCGTTAGCTGTTCAGTATTCAGATAGAAATAAATACAACTTGAGCAGAAAAGCCTTTTTTATCCGTCTGAGAGGGAAATGTGAAAATCAATGTTTCCTGTGCTGTTGTGAATTTCATATTGAGAGGTGGAGGAAGCTACTTTTGAGCTGAACCAGTGTGTGTATCTGGATCACAGAAGAAGTGTGACGAATCTTTGATTAAACTCAAATTTCATTCATGTGCCCATTATTCTGCTTTATCTGCAAACTCAGCCCTTAATTCAGCCTTTTGCTGCTCATGTTTTGTTTGTGCTCTTGTTCCACTTGAATGTAGCAAATTTTGCAGCTGAACGGTTCTGTTGACTTGAATTGGCATGTTTTTGTAATTTTGATAGCGATAGCCTTCAATTGAGCACGATCACAGAAAGATCAGTTTTGAATGGGTGTTCTTACTTACTTACAGTTCTTACTTGAATGTTTACTCCTTCCTTAAATAACACACATTCTGTCGGCTTTGTTTTGGTTTGGAGAAACCCATAAGATCACAGCTGGAGAACAGAATTGAGGAGTGAGATTTGGAAAGATATAAATCTGTGCTCCCTCTTGTTATAAAAATTGTCAAATTGAGTCACAGAGTTGGTTTTCTATGTGCCATATCCCAGGATTAAGACTCCTGGTTGAGCGTGTTGGAGCTGGAAAAGTCATAGGAGCTGGTCCTCATATTTCGGTTTTTTACAGTGTTCAGTTTCCCCCACAGCATTTCTGAAAATGCTTTTTGACATCTGAAATAAAACAAATGGTGTTTCAACCAAGAATGTGCATTTGTATTTCTGTATAAAATATGTTTCATGAGAAAACTGAAGAAATATGTGACACATTTTCATATTTCAAAGCATATATTTCATTAAATTTGTCTTCAATTTCAGAAACACAAATAATGGAGAAAGTAAAAAGTGCTTAGGCTAGGCGAAGTCAGCATAACCTTCATTACAGAGACCTGCAGTGTTTTATCTTTGCCACCAGAGGGAGGTAAGCATTAAAGTACAACAAAATGAACTTCATGTAACAGGTCATCTGCAGTTGTTAAACATCTATGTGACAAGTTGAATGTTCTTCCAAAACTTTCTTCACTGTTAATTTAGCTGACAGAGTACACTATGCCTGTAGATAACTAGTGAGTCCACTGAGAGGAGATATATGATAGCTCGGAGAGAAACAGTTGGCGCCTTTGGTAGCTGACATGTACATTCATCCACAAAAGTCATTTTCAGTAGAAAAAAAGTTTAACAGTGCAATCTTTAGTGTAGCTCAAGAAAAAAAGGTTATGATGCGTAGAGAAACAGCTTTTCCAGTTCTGCTGCTTAGGTTGTATTCCAAAACATCTTTTTGCATTAGTCCATGTTCCAGATGGAGCTTGCAGATAACTTTGTTATCCGGATGAATGTTCCAAGAAGCAGAAAAGCCTGATTCTGTTCTGCAAAACCACCTGACCACAATGTTCCCCCAGTTAACACAAATATAACATTTTCATGTTTTAGAAATGTGAAGATGTAAAACTAAGCATAAATGAAACAAATGCACCCTGTTTACATAATTCAGTGCTGTTACAGGATTTGTGTCTGTCTTTACTGATATTGGCATCTGAGAGTAGGGGCAACAATATTTTGATATTTATATTGATGTCATGTCAGTGCTACAAGTAGTAGGGTGAAAGGTGTAGATTCTTGCAGCCTCGATATTCCAGAAAGATGTATGAGGATGTAGTTACACCCCTATGTCATCCTCACTCCACCTTCTCCTCACCCCTCTCTGCAGTCCACAAAGTTCCCTTTTATCCAGTAACAGATCTGAGCATATTTGAGCGGGGTGATTCTCACCGCTACATTAAATTCCTGAGACGCCCCTTGTCGCTCCACCCACTGATGCCCAGAAAACACGCCTATCACCTTCCGCTCCCAGCGCCGACGCCTCCCATCCCACATCCGGGCATATACTCCTGATCCACTGGCCCCGGGTTGAGCATCACAGTGCTGGTACAGCAGATCTGATGTCTCCTCACCGGCCCGACAGAACCGATACACCAGCTGGCCTGGACGGTCATTATCAAATCCTGAGAAGTGGACCCGATGACCGGGCAGCTTCTGAGCCGGGGGGCTGACTCCTAGCTTCATGTGGCGGCGTTTGTGGGGTTTCTTGAGTTCAAGCAACGCGTAGTCATAGTCCATCCCAATGTCATTGGCATTCCCTTTAATCCATCCTTTGGGAACATGGGTGCGCTTGGCTCTGATCCACTGGAACTTCATTTTGTTGTTGGTTGGTGGGGCGTAAGGATCAGGACCACCTTCAACATGGTTGGTGAAGTTGGAGGGAAGGTAAAAGGAGGCAGGCTGTGTGACCCGCTGCTTGGGTTTTAAAAAGCCAACGCGAAGCTTCTGGGCTCCTTTCACGTAGTTTTTACCATCATGAACACAATGAGCGGCTGTGAGAACATGACGGTCCCCCACCAGTGTACCGGAGCACCCAGTGGACAGTTTGACAGCCACTGAGAAAGGATATTTAAGCAGGAAGTTCTGTCCAGCAATGCTAAAACGCCCATCATGGCCAAAGATCTGTCGCTTTCTCCTGACATGTGACTGCTCAGCCTTTCCAGAAGACCCTGAGGAGTAGGCCGGACTGGTCTTAGAATTGAGGTTGTAGCCATAGATCCCAACGGCAGTCTCAGTTAGTTGACCATCAGAGTGGAGAGTCTCATAGGACAAAAGGCGCCGCAGGTCCCAGTAGCTTGGTTGAGGGGCTCTTTTGTGGCATTCTGGGTCACAGGGGGAGGTGACATCCAGACGGGCCGGAGACAGGAAGTGAGGGGCAGGCCGAGGCTCCGTGTTCTGTGGGAGGACCACAGGGACACGCTGGGGAATCCACTGGGGGCGGGAGGAGGAGGAGGAGGAGAAAACAGGGGGAAGAAGGAGGAGAAATAGGAGGGGGGTAAACCTGTGGATGGGCAGGAGGAGAGAATAGGTGAACTACTGTACTAAGAAAAAAGAAGTGTATCAGACCCAACTTTTCTGCAGAGCCCATGTGTTTGTGTTCAGACCGGATGTCTGGGCCTCTCTTACTGTCTGCATGAAAAACATCCTCATTCCTAACAGCAGCATCATGGACTTACAATCACAAGCAGGGGAGGGGGAAAGTATTTCAACTTGAAGAATTTTTATCTGCGCTGGAATTTGGCAACTGTAAACTTCCACTGTTTTTAATGCTGCAAATATGACAGGGCAAAGATCAGGCCTTACTAGGCTCTGATGGAAAATTCCTTAAGTGGTCTAGGGGATTGGCCTTAAGCCAGCAAGAGTGGCTGGGTAACAAGCCATAGTTTTGTATCTTAAACACACTCGCACCTTCCTCTCTCACTGGGACTACAATATACAGCACTCTGTCATGGAAGTGGTGCAGAGATAGAGCCTAGAAAAGTCTCCTGTAAAATAAAAAATCGTATATGTGTGTTCCAACCTATACAGCACATAAAGACCATATTAAATATTTGTATTTCAGGAGGAAAAAAAAGATTCTTGAAAAAAACTTTATTCATCCATCGTTTGTAATTTACTACTTCATCAATTCATTTTTTCTGACTTCGTCTCATATAGGCCTATAAATAGTTTACACAGCTTACTGCGTTACGCACAGACGAATCTGACATAGACGTGACTTACCTGGGGGGCGCAGACCGGGAGCGCATGGTTTCACGTCTGCAGGTGAACTGTTGGCTGAACTCTGAAAGTAAAACCCCTTCAAACCAGAGCTGGCAGAGCCTGCGATGGGAGTTTAACTGGCGAACACCCCAGCTGCAAAAGGAGACCAGTCGTCTTCTCGACTCTTCTCTCAGGAACTGACGGCTTTATTTAATCCGTGACAGTCAGGAGTTGTCCAAAAGCAGCAGCCGGGTCGACAGCGGAGGAGTCGGATCATTGTGCGCTGCAGGAGGAGGTGGTCTCCTGTCTGTGTGAGCTCACTGTGCTGTGGGATATGCAGGATATACAGCGCGCGTGTATCCGACCCCAACAAGGTCACGTGACATCACATCACTGCTGCTGGTCGTAAATTTGCGGCTGGTCCGCATCCCTTCATCAGAGGTCTCAGTTCAGTAATAAATAAGCTTGTAATCATCCTTGGATCAAATACAGGTTTGTGTTTTGCAGTTAAACATGATGCATTTGTTATTTGCACTTTTGGACCAATTAACATGCGGCTCTGACGAATGTCTCACTCAGGAGTGCAACTGATTATTTCCTCTGGATAATATTAATAACAGATAAGTTGTTTTTTTTTAATCCAAAAAACAATAACAGATGCACATGCAAGTTCCCTGTGACCAAGAAGGAACATTTTCTTTGTCTGAACAATAAAGAATTCAGCTGAAACAGATGATAGTTGTATTTTCTTATATTAGGAGATTATAGGAATCAGCTAATTGTGTTGATTCAGTCTCAGCCTTAGTGTAAAATTCTTTATAGAACATAAAAAAGCAACTGTTGACTGAAGTGATTTACAAATGCAGTTGGGTAGAAACATAAAAATAATAATGAAAATCAATAAAAGCATGAAAATCTGTATTTATGAATAAGTACAAGTATAAAGTATAAAACGGGCATATTTCACAGATAACAAACGACTAATAGCAACAGAGTCACCCGTCATGTCTTCAGTGACCATCAAAATAACATTAAATTAAAGTGACACAACACATTGGTTATTAAAATGGTCATTGATTAATTTTCTGTTAGTCGGCTTCTTGTTTTACCAGCTAATACTTCAGCACTAATCTCTACATCCTTTTTGTGAGTTATGAGTACGGCTTACTTTATAGTTGTGTATAGTGGCTGTATAATGTACAGCATTAATTGTATCTATTGTAGAATGAGGAATTCTGTGTCTGTAATATTTCTGAATAGTGATTTTACCTTGTGATCCTTTGGCTCCCATAGATTATCGTATTATTCTATCTTGCAGGCCATATTTTCCGTATATTTTTTTAGTGCTATTATTTGATAAGATCCTATTGAGATCGCGTGTTTTTGTATTGACTCTTTTACATTGTTTTACAATGTTTGACTGTTTTATATTGTTTTTATGTATCAAATTCTGTGTATGTAACCAGGGCGCCATTGAAAATGAGACCTCTGTCTCAATGGATTCCCCTGTCTAAATAAAGCTTCATAATAAATAATAATAAAAATATTCAGAACTGACAAAACAAGTTGTGAGGGGCTGCTCAGAGTATACAGCCGCTTGATGTTTTGTTATCAGCAGGACAGGACAAAATAGCTGGACCGAGGCAAGTTCTGCCTGTTCAGAAATGGGTCATGGAGAGAGGAAGAGAGGAAATGTAGGCTTGCGGAGAGGATGATGGAAAAGGAACATGGAAAAGGTTGTAGTTGTTTTAATGTTTGTTGGTGTTTGAGAGAAAAATTTAGATGTTGCACACACAAAACACTGACCTACATTCGTTCTTTATAGATCACGACCGCCCCCCGCCCCCTTTCTCTTTTTCCCTCTCTCTTTGTTGTGTGTCTCTCTCCCTCCGCCACACACAAACACATCCACAAATGCTGTCAAACTACTCATTAAATAATTACGTAGCACGCATACATCAATGTTCCGCCCAAACAAACTTTCACACTGTTGATTCATTGGGTTGATCGCCCTGATGACTCTTGGCATTAATCACAAAGACCATTCAATTGAAAGCTGTTAGTTTCACAACAAAAACCTCACTCATTTCACATCATGCAGCAGTGATTATTCTCTCTGAAATTTAATATTTACATTCAAAAACGACCTCTTTGTGACTGTTTGTTTGTCATGATGAATTAGTTGAGTGGGCTGAGTGCAGTCATTGTGTGCTACTGATGCCAATGTTGAAAGTTTCTACTTGACCAAGCCAGGCTTAAAAATGTGCAAGCTGTTGCTAAATATTATACTCTGTAGTGACTTCATTAGGCTCAAGTGCCACCAGAAAGACAGAGAGAAAGAAGGAAAGAACAAGAGGGGTGGGGGTGGTAAGTGGGGTCTCATGCATGGCTGAACAGTTAGCCAACCTCCACCCACCCCTCCCTGTCCTGCAGCAATTTGTTCATAGACTGACTTTGTAATGAAAAACATAGTGCCAGCAGTTATCGTTGCATTCTTGTGCAGAAATATTTAAGCATTTTGGGTTGTTGTTTTTCATTTTGGGTTGTTGTTGATGTTTATTTGCTTTCTGGTGGAGAGTTGGATAAGAAGAGCAATATCACTCTCTACGGTGAACTTGTAGCTGGACCCAGCAGCAGGTTGGCTTAGCCTAGTGTAAAGACTGGAAACAGGGGGAAACAGTTAGCCTGGCTGTGTCCAAAAGTAACAAAATCCACCTACATCTGAAGCTCACTAATGAACACGTTATTAAAGAGTACTTGAACACCTCCTGAAAAGCTTGTCGCTGCTGATGTGTAGTGGTTTTAACTTTTCACCTTGCTGCAGTGACGTACAGGTGTATTTTTAGTCCAGATGACGTCACCATTGAGTGTGGTTACAGGTGCGACAGAGCACACTTCTGACTGAAACAGTCAACTGGAGAGGGCAGCAAAATACTACCTTTCAACCAGGTCTTGATTGATTCTTTAAGTCTTGTTGTGACACGGCAAACGGAGACTTCACTGCATCTGGCAATGACGTACCTCTGTAAAACAACAGATTACTCCCTTTAGACTTTGGTTTTTCAGATTAAACAAACAAATTATTACATGTTAATAGATGACCTTTAGAGGTGCTTGTAACAGATTGTGTTACCTTTGGACAGAGGCAGGTGAGCTGTTACCCCACTGTTTCCAATCTTTATGCTAAGCTAAGCTAACTGGCTATAGCTTTATATTTACTGTACAGACTTGAGGGTGGTATCAATCCTCTCATCGAACTCTCAGCAAGAAAGCAAATAAAAAGTCGAACTATTCAAAGTCTCCTGCAACTGATTATAGATCAGCACCTTTGCCAGGACACAGGGTGGACCTGCTGGCTCATCAAACACTGTTCTGAAGAACACAAAACCACACCCGTCCCACAACCCAAATTTACAGTTAACACACACACACACACACACACACACACACCCCAGTAACTCTGATCAGCTCTGCAGCCTCACCAGTCTCTCAGGTTTACACATGAACCCAAAGTTACCTGAGGTTTTACATCAAAACTCCCTGTAGTTATTTTCCTACCATTCCAACAGATCAGTTATTTGTTGTTTGATGATAATCAGTTCTTATTCGTGCGAGTCGATGCTTGCATTTTGGAAAATATATATTTCTTCTCTAGGACAACAGGGAGGGATGCACCTTTTTTTTTTTTTTTTTTTTTTTTTTTTTTTTTTACCAATGCCTGGGTGCTAATAAGGGAGACATTTCTGTTTGTCTTGAATTGTTATGAAAGAGCTCATTTGTTTGGCCATGCCCACTGTTGTCAAGGAAACCCACATTCCCCAGAGTACTGTTCATGTTAATTGTTTTATTCGTCCCACTCTCGTCCTCTCGCTTCTGGCCACAGACACAATCAAGCAAGTGTGGATGGCCTCACAAGTTTGAATTCTCTCTCTTCACATCCCTCTGTCTGTCTCTCTCTGTCTGTCTGCTCTGTTCCTGCTTTGGTTTTTCCTGTCCCTGTGCCTCTCAGCCTCTTGTTTGGATCATTGCTCCCATCCTGGACCTCTTCTCTCACTCGTCCCAAGTGGCCATGTAACAGCTGTTTGGCAAAACAGGATAACCACAGAGGTCTTTTGAGAAGTTATTTGCTGTGAAATCTTAGGGGAAACTTAAGCCAAGTTTAAAGCTCAAGGCAAAGCCAAACGGAAGATAATATCACTGTTGGCAAGCACATTTGATGTATAACTTTACTTGCCTTATGTAAAAAAAAAAAAAAAAAGAAAAAAAAAGGTCAACACTGTTTCGTTCAGCTGCTGTTGAAGGAATCTGCTGTTCATGATGCTCAGTACATTCCATGAGTTATTTTGTGATGATGTCTTGTAGTTTACTGTTTACTTTTACTCTTACTGTTGTTAGTTTTACTGGAGTATTTACTTTCCTCCACCCTGAATCTATGCTTATATATCATTTTGTGAATTCCCACGTTACCCAGAATGCCATTTAGAAGTCCCACATAGTAGTGATGATTGAATAGCAACAGCAGTAGACCATTTTTATAATTAGATTGGTTTCAGTCTGTTGGCTCAACAATCACTTCTTGGAGTACACTCTATATATTTAATGCAAACTATGTAAACTCAACTTCATGGTCACATACACTGCAATTGTCAACACTATGCAAGCAACCATATAGTGACGGTTGGGTCGGTGGGAATGACAGTAATTTAATAGTCGAAAAATACACCTGTTAGTGATATCTTGTGGACAAACTAATGATGATGTTTGGCTTTTGTGTACTGTAGTTTCTTTTTACTTATCAACTGATATGTATACTGGAGCCAGTATATCTGTGATAAGCAAATACTGGCCCAGCGTTTTATTATTTGGGCACTAATGTTGATATGACATCATGTCAGTATTTCGGATGGTCTTTTGATGACAGATTTTAAAGGTACCCTATCTTTTCGTTTCAAACACAGTTATGTTTACATTCACTGTTTCTCCCAGAACACACCATGAATCCCTCAGGCATAACAGAGGCCAAACAAAGTAGGTTACATCCTTCCTTGGTAGATATTTGCTAAGATGATTTTTAAAAATATTTTTGGAATCTGCAA
Organism: Seriola dumerili; assembly: GCF_002260705.1. Lineage (NCBI taxonomy): Eukaryota > Metazoa > Chordata > Actinopteri > Carangiformes > Carangidae > Seriola > Seriola dumerili. The sequence continues at coordinate 1,168,087 of NW_019175704.1, forward strand.
TGTTAATGTCCCTGTTAACATTGACTAGTATTCTCCTTCTTCCCTGTTTTTTGCTGCATTGCTGTTTCTTGGTGCATAACTGCCACTATCAAACATTGGATTAGCAATTGTTTTTGTGTTCAAGCTTGTAGCTTGTAGATCAACTAGATAGAACAACTACTAGTCAAATACACCACTCCCCTCTCTAAATTATGTATAAAAAGCAGAACTGTGGTTGTTTGTAGCTCTGGTTTGATCCTCTCACACATAGCGTTAGCAAGCCTGATAAACGCAAGCAGAGAAATGATAATGGCGCATGAATGATTTATTCCTCTTCAGTATCAGTAAACACATAAACATAAACCACATAGTTATGGCAATGTACTGACACTCCCCCACAGACACACAGACTGGAGAGCCTCTCATTGTAGAGCCACAACAAAGAGCCACACAGTGAGTCTCTCAAATAAACCTCAGATGTGCTTCTAGTGACTGTCAAAGCTCCACCAGACTTCCTTTCTCTCCAACAGAGGAAGATATAGGGCTGGTTAGCTCTGAATACCAGCTCTACTGTATGTTGCTAAATATTGCTACACTGAACAGAGGTCAGTGTCCAATATGTAACCACAATCCCTGCGTCATACACCACACTACACTATATTACACAATGCCACACCTCCTACAGTCATTGCTACCGCTCCCACTCCTACATTGCATTTTTTAAATATGCTGGATGGGAGGCTTCTGGTAGAATATGAGCATGCACTCATTACTCATTAACGGCAGGCTGAAAAGCAGTGTGGTTGGGTGTGGTCAGAAGTGAGCTCTGTTGCACCTGCAAGCACCGCTAACAGTGATGTCGTGGAGCCCATCTGTACATCTCTGCAGTAAGGTGAGAAGTTAAACCAATGTAGGGTTGAAAAAACAAGATGTTTAAGGTGTGTTAAGTTAGTTTTTTTTTTTAAAAAACAACTTAAAATCAACCTGAAAATCTTTAATCATTCCTCTTGCTACAGTGATGTAAAAGTGTATACTCCAGTGGTTGGTCAGTACACTGTGACATCACTGTTGGGTGTGGTTGCAGGTGCAGATGTCTGACCACACTTGTCAGTGATGCCTTATATGACCAAAAAGTGCGACTGAAAACTGTCAATCAGAGGGGGCGGAATGATCAACCTTTTCTTTAGCACATAAAATTTCGACATCATGTCGCCCACACTTATGGTATGTCATTCAATTCAAATAGAGGAAGCAGAAGAAACAGGGACTTCCGATGTCAAAAGGCACGCAAACAATACACACTGTCAGAACAGCAGTTCTTTCTCCCTACGTGTCCACTCACAAAGCAATGTTTTTGATGAGTGAGCTATTCTAAACAGTTTTCGCCTACAGGAAAGTCTTGCACTGTGACTATGGGTAAACCCCCTGGCTTGGCAAGGCATGTAATACTCTGGCTCAGTGGAAAATGACTCACATCCTTGTGAAAGACATATGGCAAAATATTTATGACATCCACCAGGAGCTGTGGTTTTCTGATGTCCAATTTTTTGGGTTACAATTTGATGTAATCCTTACAAATGTAATTTAGTTCATTTCGAAGGTAACGATTATTTGATCTCTCCTCTCCTCTGAGTTTAGCTTTTACTCATGAGGCCAATGCATGTAATCAGATCAAAGCATGATTGAATCAAAACACTGAGTCTTTCATCATACAATGGTTCTCTGGAATTTACCCTTCAGTAATGGATGCTGAATGCTGGTCATGGGTGCAGTTCATATACTTGTGATCTGACAGCACAGATGTGGAGGGAATGAAGAGAATGAGCCGCTCCACTGTTCAAAATTTTTCTTTATGATTTTGTAATTGCTTTCTTCCTCATCACTAAATATCTTTAAATTGCCTCTCCTGAAATTATTTCCATTTTCCATCTCCGCTTAGGTTTTTTGTGGAAATTTCCCAGACAGCTTTGGCCGGGTCCTGAACCACTGCTGATGCGTGAAGTTATGCGACTGATGCAAAACCTGGCTTTAATTGTATTTTTTGTCGGCCCATATCATATGTTTTAAATGTGAAATATGTTTGGGTTGCTTTGTGTTTAATTGGACAACAGGGTGTTTGATATAATTCAAAATGACGGAGTGGTAACACTGTATCACAGAGGCAGCGACAGAGTTCAACAACTCTATTTGATCGATAGTTTGTACCTCAGACCAAAACATAAAAATTTCTACAAACAGAGTAGCCACTTCCCTACAGATGTAGCAAGACCTCTATTCTACTGGTTTAATGTATGTATTCGATAAAATGAGTCACTGATTGGTTTAAGTACTTGTCATTTCGATCAGGGTTCACTATATGGGATCATTAAGCATTCAAGTCCAATGCAATTCCAGACAATAACCCTGAAAAGGCTTCCTTCAATAATCTGTAAAAGAAAAATCCTGTTCACTTTTAATACAGTGATCAGCATCATCAGACCAGCATCGGTACACATGTGCACAGTTTTTCAAGGTACTCGGTGGTAAAGTTTGAACTAAGCATCTTGGGGAACTTGCCATACTTCTCCTATGGATTTACACTGTCTCAACAGCCCCTCTTATACAGCCTGGTCAAGGCGGGGATGTTGCCCCTGTATTCTGCCTCACTGCTCTATATAAAATGTACGAACATGGAATCTGGAACATTGTTTTTTCGGCAACAGACGTAGTCAGAGAGCCAAATCAACATCTGTGTAAAAGAGAGAGCCGGCATGACGGGACAGACCCTGATGCTGCTGTGGTACACATCACACCTCTGATTCCAGAGGCTGTAGCGGCATTATTAAGGATTTGTTTGGTTCTGTGGAAACAAAGTCGGCAAAATGAGTGGTCTTCTTAATGGCAATGTCGGATCTCTGTTGAAAAGAGGCTAATATCTTCTTTCTCTTTGTGTGATCCATGATGTGACTCCACGATGTTGAGATCAGGGCTCTGTTGGAGCCAAACCATCTGTTTCAGGACTCCTTATTCTTCTTGTCACTGAAGATAATTCTTTATGACTCTGGCTGTATGTTTGGGGTTGTTGTCAAGCTGAAGAATGCATTCAGGAATAATCGACCACACATCTAAAGTGCCATCTAAAGCTTTTGCACAATACTTTATTTTCTCATTATTACCATTTACCAAGTTATTCATTGTTTCCAAGGAACTTTTCTTGTTGTTACAACATACCTCTAACTTTCTCAGTATTTCACAAAACCATTGTAGCTTGTTAAAACAATGTTCAGAGTGGCTATGTGTTGAAAGATCTACTGGCTCTGAGCAGCAACATCCTGTAATCGAATCATCTGGCAAGAGGTGCTGACAAATGGAGAAATTATTCTTGAAAAAATAGTTACAGCATGAAATTCACACTAAAACCACAAATTGCCATTTAAACATTTATGTTTATGCAAAGATTAGACAAACACGACACTTTGTGTAAATATGTCAGCTTTAGAGGTGCCTGTAGGCGTATATTTGAACTTTGGAGACTCGGGCTAGCTGTCCAGTCCTCAGGCTAAGCTAGGCTAACCATACTCCTAATCATCCAGCTTTACTACATGGACATGAAATTGATATCAAACATCAAGTCACCTAATTCTTGGATATACAGTAAATATGTGTATTTCCCAAAATGTGCAATCATGCTTTTAGAAGACACGCTGTCCAACACTGACAGTAGTTGTGACAATAGCACCAAACCTGATAGCAGATATGCTTACAACAAAACAAAACATTAAATCCAGCCAAAAGCATGCCTCATTTATTATCATACTGTTCCCATGAATTTTCATAAATACCAGCAACACGCTTTTTTAATCCAACTGCGCGTGCTGCCAAAGGACTCTGTGACTCAGACAAGCACCTTATTGGCTTGTGCTTGCTTCTAGTACGATCCAAGTTGAGTCACTGAGAGAACCCACCCATCCCTGAGAGAGCAACCACACACTGAGGAAAATGACAGTCTGTCAGCCACAGATAGACCCCAGATATCAGGAATCCCTGTGAATCCAATCTCAGTTTAAGCCCCATGGGTCTTTACAAAGACTGCTATCCAGGGATTGTCTCATTCTCAGAGCAAATTATATTCATCCTTGAGTCTGTCTCACTTATGTGTGATTGAGAGACTGATTTCGCACAGACAAAGCACATCTTGAGCCCGAAGCAGTTCGTGTGTGTGTGTGTGTGTGGTGTGTGTGTTGTGTGTGTGTTGTGTGTGTGTTGTGTTGTGTGTGTGTGTGTGTGTGTGTGTGTGTTGTGTGTGTGTGTGTGTGTGTGGTGGTGTGTGTGTTGTGTGGTGTGTGTGTGGTGTGTGTGTGTGTGTGTGTGTGTGTGTGTGTGTGTGTGTGCGCGCGCATGTAGACTTTTTAGGGAGCACCAAGTGGTTCAGTATGTGGTAAAATGTCAGGAGGATGAGCATCTGTTATACAGGAGACAGAGTGTTAATCTTTTTCTAGAGCTGTGGAGACGGTACATGTTAGTCTCATCTGTGTGACTCAGATAACCCAAAACACCATCAGCACAATGGCAATGTTTTTCAGCTGCCGCTTTCCTGTTTTGCTTCTACTTCTGATATTGACCATTATCTCTTTCTTTCTCTCTCTCAGTCCACCGCTCTGTATTTCTGATGATGACAGAGGTCAGAGGTTAAACTCTTCCAGCCAGGCAGAGGTGGTCTTACCACACGACACAAGCTTGAACATGGAGTCTGTCAGGATACCAGTAAGATCACTTCTGACCATAATAGCAGACCACAATTGTCCCCCTGTGCACTTTGATGATGAAATTATCTCCATTTCTCTGGTCCAGACCCAATTATCTCTACTGTATCGCAGGGGAATTACCTCTGTGCATGTGTGGGAGGTGTGGGGGATGTTAATGATTGGGTTTGGGATCTGGGACCCGTGAGTCACCTCCGGGTTGTTGAGCTGCTTGATCTGCTCAGCTCTTGCCTCTTCTCAAACGGATCAGCCAACACTGCTATTCTGTTTCTAAACTTTTTACACACTGTATATAGCTTTTTCTCATATATGTTTTGTATGAGTTATATGAGTTTTTACATTTCATAAATGTGAAATTTGTCTGGCTTCATAAGAAGGAACAAAAGCTTCTCCCACTCTAGATTTCAGTTGTGTGCTCTGACTCAAAAAGAAAAGACGGTAATGTTTGTTCCCTCACAACCAAGTCAAGGAAAAGGCAGTGCTCCAGTATAAAACAAATAATAAGTCAACAAACAAGCTGGTAGCTCTATGCGACATAAATAGATAGAAAGGCAACATTATTATGTGAAATTATACTATGAACAGAAAGTAAAAATAAAAATAAATAAATAAATGCATCATCAAGTAGATATGGTACTGATCAGATATTTTGGTGGAAAACGAATACGTCATCTGAGAATATTTTACTCAGTATCAACATTATTGCAGCTTGCCAAATACATTAAACATTTTCTCATTACGTTAATAGAAGACATAATCCATTTTGCATTAGATTTCCTTAAAAATGTATTTGCTGTTGCAAATTAGTTGTGTATAAACATAATTTCTCGGAGACAGGGTTGACGTCCAATGACATTTGATCTAACAGATATTCAGCCTCTAAAATAAGTCGAGGGTGACCAATTCAGGCCTTAAATCGGGCATTATCCAAACGCTGTCTGGCCAGCGTTTAGTTTAGTTAGCATGCTAGCTAAAGGTTGCAGATATTTGATCAAAAACCAAAGTAGTGAGCAAATCAGCAGGGTTCATCATGAGTGAATCATCTATAAATATCTGTACAAAATTTTGTATTTTGTGAAAATGGATCTCATAGATATTGAAATATTTCACTGGGGAAACAAAAACTTTGATTTGCTGGAGGTGCTATAGTGAAAGTCAGTTATCTCAGTAGTAGGTGAGATATTTCATTCTCGACCCAACTAGTGGACCAACTGACAGAATCAGTGAGATCACTCCTGACACTCTGATGAAGGCTTCACGCTGATTGACTGATAAAACTGTCAGCAGTTTTATCAGTCAATTTGTGTCAATTTTTTGCTCATTCACCTTTTTCCTGACTTGGTTTTGAGGAAACAAACATTCTGCATTTGCTCTCTGTTTACTGCCGGCTGCCTACTGGACACTTGAAATGTGAGAATTTAGGCTGTCTTTTGTACTGCACGGATGAGACTCTGTTTTCCAAGGCTGCTGTTAACAATCCCTCCAATGATAATGTTATCTTGATCATGTGCCCGTGGTAATATGAAGAAGTACTGAAGTGCTTCCAGAGGTTGTGTCCTTGGAATGGTTGAGATGTTGATGTGTCATGAATCAGAACACGACAATGGCCGTTTTCACATTTATAAGCATTTAGCATATTAACTCAGCTGGTGTTTGGCAAGAGGAAAATGTCACAGAAACTGATGTGCAAGAGCAAAAGAGTTTAAGGGAGATACAGAAACCAAATTTGAAATAAATGCCAAACTGAGGTTGAACATCTGGTCTACGTGAGACATGTTATGAATGTCTCTTTTAGTTTGCGGGGCGTCTGGGACACTACATGTTGGTCCCATTGAAACTATATGTATGACTCAGAGAACCCAAAACATCATTGATAGAGTAACTATTGTTCAAGAGGAGGTTTCCTGTTATAGTCTCATGTATTACATGATGGAACATATCTGTCTTCTGTTTCCTACAACTTTGTATAAAAAATTGTCAAAGAAGCAATAAGCGATTTTCCTGCGGTATAGTTTCCTGTCACTTAACAGTTTTTATTCATCATGAGAGAGGTGCTAGTGGTCACATTTTTCTGTCATTACTGCTTTAAAAAATACACTCTTTAGTCTTGTTGAGACACGTTTATTTTTGACCTTGGAATCAGCAGTTGAGAAAACAATCCTGCCACAAGGTCCATTTGTGTCACAGTGATCCTCAGCAGATGGAGTTTCCCTGTTGTGATATGATCAAAAGCTCCATAACAAATACTAAATACTAATTCCTCAAAATTCTCAGCACTGGACCAACTACGTCTGCTTAAGATCATGTGATATGATTGAAAAACTGAGTGAGACTTTACTTTGTCAGTTTGTCTCTCTTTTTAGGCTTTAAGGCAGCTGGAATTCAACTGAATACAAAACCCAGTGTGTGTAGTGGCTTTTTCTAAACCGTTAAACCATTTTAAATATAACAAGCTAATAAATCATTTAATGTAGATTTTTTTAGCTAGCAAAATGGCTCTAGGAATGGCACTGTCGGTTGGCTGGTCAGTCTTTCACTCTGGTCCAGACTGAAATATCTCAATAACTGTTACTGTAGATGGATTGTCATCAGAGTTTGTGCAAACATTCATGGTGCCCAGAGGATGAATGCTGCTGGTTTTCATAATTCTTTGATCCTTTTGACAGTTTTGGTTTTTAGTGAAATCTCAACAGATATTGGATGGATTGCTGTGTCATTTGGTGCAGATCTACATGGCACCTTAGGGTGCATTTTGATAACTGCGCCTTCATCGGGTCAACATTTTTTTTCTTTGCTCAGTACTTTGCTTCACTAAATATCAGAAAATCAATGACATTCCCATTAGCCAACTGTACTTTGTACTTACAATTGTTAGCATACTAACAAGCGCTATCATGTTAAACATTAAATTTAAACAAACCTAAACATGTTAGCATTGTCATTGTGACTCTTAACCTTGTTTAAAACTGAAACTTTATGTTTGGAATCAGTTAAAGATTTATGACTGTTGTGAATGAGGGGCTTGGGACTAAGTGTCATTGACAGTGTAGGGAAGTCGGAAACTATGAGCAGACGAACAAACACATTGCTGGTTTTGGTTGAGTCATGAGATTTTTTGACAATAGAGAAAATTTAGAGCAACACCAGATTTATATACCAGACCTTGTTGTTAGCAGCTAACACAGTAACCTAAGATCGTGAACATGGTTTACATTACATTACATTGTCCTTGTCAGTATATTAACTTTAGCATTTAGCTCAAAGCACCGCTGTTAACATACTGTTTTCCTGACCTACAACAGGAGTTTTTTTTTTTTTTTTTTTTATCCAGGTGAAGTACTTCTGTTTGAAGGAAGAACTTAACTTGTAAATATGTATGAAATGTTTGAATGAGCTGAAATATAATATTTAACAGCTAAGAGAAAAAAATCCACTGTATTTGCTGATCTTTATGTTGCTCCTAAAGCCATAAAACTGCACAATGCTTGCATGAGGTTATGGGCTGAGCTACAGACAAACATAAGTCGTCTTACTGTGCGGTCCCCCTCTGTGTCCACCCAGACAACAACATTTCTCTGTAGCCATTTCTCTGTACCCAGACACCCTTGCTCCCACAAAACAACTGTTGCCTTGGTAACCAGTAAAGTAGGGCACAATCACTGACCAGCAGGAAGTGTGGAGCATTTCAGGTTAATGAGAGCGTCCATGTGGGAAGGGGTGTGTTCACAGCAGGAGGGAGACCTCTGCGTCATTCTGACAAAGGGGTTTTCCTTGTGTTTATGACAGTGGGAATATTGTTCCAGTGTTATCCTGCTAGTACATACAGTATCACGCCATTCAGTCAGTTTTATAAACAGGATATTTTCTGTTTTCCTGTCTGCACCCTGTATAATTTCTTCCGTCTATTGTGTGAAGTACCTGTGAAGTATTTCCACATACCAAAATATAAATATAACAAGGTATTTAATCCAATCTAATTTTCCCAGAAAAATAGGGAAAATGTGGGATAATTTCATGTTACAAATTTCACTTATTTCACATAATTCTCAACTATGACAACCAATTTGAGGCTTTTATACTGATCAAATGAACCCTCACATCCTGCTGAATTTCAAGTGTTTTTTTTTTGTTTTTTTCAGTCTTTCAGAATTTCCAACAAGGTTTTACTGCAGTGGAAGATGGAGTTTTCCCACTAGCAAAATAATTCACTTAACAAAACAGAAATGTAAGACAGAGTTTTTGACTAAGATGGATGCACATATTACAGTTTGGTTCTCAGTAGGATTCTGTTGTAATCCAAAATTTCCTCCAAGGAGCTGTGTCTGAGATGTTTCTGAAAGAGGGCTGATTGCAGGTCACTCACGTTTTCCACTGTAATCTATCAAACTAAGGTTGTAAGTGTTGTAATATTGAGTACATACAGCCTGGATCAGAGACTGTGGTAGGAAATGGCCTGCAGCCAGTTTGGCTTGACTGCAGGTCAGTGAATATGTTTGTTGCGTGCTGATCTTGGACCTGAGCTGCAGCCCACAAACACACACACACATACAGCCTGGCTTTGCTGTAGTTGTGAGGACACAGTAGATTAAAACTTTTTCCTTGTGGAATTATGTAACTCTTACCGTAAAACAGCAAATATTTATTTTTTTGCCCACTTGAAAGCAGCATAACAAGCTTTAAACTCATCATTATCTCCTTATCTCCTTATTAGTTGATATTGCAAATGTATTTGCTAACAGTTACATATCCAGCACACAATGCACAACAAGTGGATTTATTGGGGCATCTGGCCACAATGAATGTTCAGGCCTCAGTATACTCAACTGAAGTTTAATGGTCAAACAGTGTCTGAAATCTCTTCCTCCAACACCGCAGGACAGAGCAGCAGTTTCAGACTTATCGCTCATAGAGGTTTTTCAATAAGGATGCTGTGATCTACAGTGTCAAAAGCAGCACCAGCAAAACAAAAATAAACCCTGCATGCAATGAGGACTGAACAAAATGTCCTCTCAGCTTGAAATGTCTTCAGCAGCATGTCAAGAGTATAGGTCTTCCACACACACACACACACACACACACACACACACACACACACACACACACACACACAGGCACAGTGGCCTCACTTCTTGGTTTTGGCAGGTTATCAACATTATCTCCATCTCTCTTTCTCTTTTCCCCCCATTCCCAGCTGTTCACATCTATCAAGACTGCACTCATTACCAGCAGGCAATTAAGGGTCTGGACTGAAGGTATTGTACTGAATCCTATTCAAACACAGGCACCCACCCACACAGACACAGACGTTGAATGTAGTGTTTGTATTCAGGCAGAGCAGCAGTGTAATCAGTCATGCTGCTGCAATACCCTTACCATGATTTGCCTTCAGCAGGATCATACTGAAATCTCCAGAGGCTCCTTATCTGCCAAACTGTTGCATTAAAAAAAAAATCTTACCACCTTGTTCTGTCGGACTAGAACTGAAAGTGCAGCTCACTGGGACCCGTTCCATCATAATATCAGGAGACACCCTCTATCTCAGTTATTAAAGGACGCAGAGCAAGTGCAGAGGGATTGGACAGAATGAACTTTAGATGATTAACAGGTGATGACATGAGGACTCGCTGCATGCAATTTTGTTTTACTGTGACTCACATAGTGTGTGTGTGTGTGTGTGTGTAGTTCAGTTTTTACATTACAGTTACTCACCTCAACAGCGCAACATGAATTTGACATTTTGTGGATCAGCTTTTTTGCTGTCTTACCCAGAGTTTGATTGGTGGGTTGACATTAATGTAGTCTTTGTGTGTTCAGTGAAAGGACTGGTCACGTTAGCTTGGTGCAGGGTCTGGCGTTGTGCGGAGGTGGTTAGTCCTGCAACTCCAAAGTTGTCTAATTTACATACTGTGCACTAATGTTAGCTGCTGGCAAGCCTACAGGAAAATGCTGATGGATAGCAGTGGAGGAACGTAACTCAGCACATGAAAGTTTTGAGGTACCTGTATTTTACTAGAGTACTTGGATTGTATGCTACTTTGTACTTCTATTACAAAACATTTCAAAGGCAAATACTATACTTTTTACCGCACAACATTTATAGTTGTTGTAGTTACTTTCCAGATAAAGGTTTTACATTAAAAGGATAATCTTATAAAATGCAATGTAGTGCAATTGTTAAAGATTAAACCAGTGGTTCTTCAGCCTTCTTGGCTTGTGGTTGGAGCTTCTGAATGCATGTCAGATGTCTGAGTTTTTAGCAGTTCCACTGAAAAGAAAATTCCCCTCTAGTCTCACATGGTTTCATTTAAATAACTGAGTCCAAAGGGTAAAACAATATCCAACATTTCACAAAAAAGCAGAAAAGCAAAGATTGGAGAAATGAACTTGAATTTCACATGCGGGTGTTAAAGGAACAGCCCTGAATAACACAAAGGCCGATAATGTAAGGAGTAATGTAACTAATCATTTTTGCTTTTGAGTAGTTAGTAATGTAATTATTATTCTCAGTGTAATATGTGACAAGTAATTTATTTGATTTTTCAAGATTCTCGCCCACCACTGGAGGCATCTGTTTTGCATTTACACATGAAATGTGTAAATCAAATTTTCCTTGTGGGATGATAATGTACTGAACTGGACTCATGCCAGGACACAAAGTGCAACTGAGAGTGAAATAAATTAGTGACAGTGGGAGCTTCATATTTTATGGGGGAAAATAACAAATCTGGAAGTGTCATTTAGTGACATATAGAAACTATACTGTAAAGGCAAGTTATAGTTTCTCTCATTCTCCCCCTTTGTTTTCTCTCCATCACTCTCTTGCCTTCTTCCCATGTCCACCGGCTGTGCAGGCTCTGAGAGACCCGGCCAGCATAGTTTGACCATAAACGGGCATGGGAGAGTGGTGAGCTACACTCAAACATAACATGCAGATGCACATATACAGACAAATGACAAACAACAGAAAAATGAGACCGGTTTAAGATTTCAGAGTTTGACATGCAAAATCCACCTGCTCCTTTTAGGAAATAAAAACATGCTACCCATAATCTTGGCAGCTCAGACTCTGTGTGATAAGCCTTAAAGCTAATTTATCTTCTGCTTAATAAAGAAGTCACTATGCTAAGTGTCAATTCAGCTCAGTGTCTGGGCAGTTTAAGTGCTGTGAAGCAACTGTGCTGGACAGTTTAACAGCAGCACCACAAACCACAACACACGCACGCACTTTGGCATATCCATGCTGATCTCCCTGTGTTGCTGCCAAGATGGACTCAGTGTAGCAGCTGTGTCTCCATGCTTTTAAATGTAGACATGTGTGTTACATTAAAGTGGACAGGAACCTCAGATAATACACCAGTGACAGTCAAACACAAAAAGAAAGGATAAAATGAAGATGGAACAAATATGAAGAGAAGTGGTGGAGGAGAAAGGGAAGCTGGTCAGAGAAAATGTAAGAGAGGAGGGAGGGGGGACCAAGGAGAAGGGAGCTTGAAAGCCAAAACTGTATGAAGTTTTGTCCAAATCACATCTACTGCTGCCCTTTGGCAACAGTACAAGTCATTCCTCTGTGTATCTGCGTGTGGATGTGTCGAGGTTATTCATATGTGAACCATTAGGATGCACCTTATGATTGGAGGAGGAACAGGAAAGACGGAGGCTTCACTACAACAGCAGAAGTATGTTTTGGTAAGGAAATGACAGTTTTTGACTTGCACAGTGTGTGACATGAGTTGCCCTCCGGTTGTGTGTGTTCTGTTTGTGCGAGACAGAGACAAAGACCACGTGTTCACGTGAGAGTGTGTGCACTCACATGTTCATATGTAAGACATGCTGCTAAGGGGCTGAGGGAACGGGCGTGGTTGTTTCTGGGCTCTGGCCTGCTTTGGTTTCATCGGAAACAGCAGGAAACAGCTTTTGGTTCTCAGACGGGATGGTGACGACTCTAATCAATAACAGATCTCACTTTTGATAATAAATATGTCTTTTTTTCTCCCAGCCATCATAAATCCTTCCTCATATCTTAGAGACTTTTTGCCAGTGAGAAAAGTTTGATTGCAGAATCTTCACTCATTCAGTTTTTAAACAGCAGACAGTTTCATCAAACAGCTGAAATCCTGCACATTCACTTTCATAGAACCAACAGCTTTATTGTTTAATTCAGGTGAAGATTTTTTAAATCACATTTAATCAACAATCAAATGAAAATGCAGTAATCATTTCATCATTTTTTTTATTGTTTTACTAACACAGCCAGCAAACACGGAGCAACTGCATTTAGTGAGTTGTGTTTCTGGCCAGTATTCACAACATTCACTCCCCTTTGAGCTCTGTTTTGGTCTCCACCAAGCCCTAAGGAATATAACTTATTTAGCTGCAAAATACTCTATTATGTTCACTTGCTGTAGTCGCTAACTTTGTCACTCTGCCATGTTGTGCTGGGCAGGAAATGTACAGCGGGTTGATGAGAGCTTGAAAGCAGCTACCTGCTGATGGAAACAGCGTTGATGAGAGCAGAGAGACTAAACGATGCCTTTCACAAAAGGAATTTGTGAGTACGACTTCCATGCAGAGCACGAATAGATCATGTTTCAAGAATGATCATTGCTGACAAATTGCAGATGTATTTGCAAGTCCTATAGGGCTCTTAGAAGTATGTTATATATGTATGGTAGCAAGTAACAACTTAGGTTTGACTCTTGAAATATGAAAAGATGCTAAAATCATGAGGTGATTATTCTCTTTGGGTTCATTACCACCAGCTCCCCTTTCAAATGACTCATAGTCACTTGATCCGTTGTTAATGTGAGAATATTGATTATTGCAGCTTTAAAGTACCTTATTTTTCTCACTTCACACCATCCTGTCTCAGACCATGAAACAGTATTCAGAGAGTAGTCAGAGCTCTGCTTATTTTATTAGTTCTAACCATATTCCAACATAATAGGTTTTCTTTCAGTGGTTTTCTTTCTCTCACAGTGCAAACCACTGATCATGTGCTGGTTGTCATTCAGTGACACAGCTCACCCGTGTTTGGTTTATGGGGACTGTACTTTGGTCATGGTGGGATGGTGTGTGGGCAGGAATGGGAACATCTGGATCTGAAATGAAACTTGGACACTTACTGTCAAAGAGCCAACAACAATCTGCCTGCCAGTAAAACTAGGATGGATATCCATTAGATCTACTAGCCTGGGAATATGGACACACACACACACACACACACACACACACACACACACACACACATAAAAGAATGGATAAGGGTGTTCACAATATTTCACAAGTTTCTTTAGTTTCACACATTTCACAGATTTTCTCTAGAGGAAATAAATTCACATTTGAACCAAATATATGAGGACACATTTTGCTGTTGCAGAACAAATATGCTCAGCCTCACATGACCCACTCCACTGTTTATAAGTCATTGTGTGCATGACAAACAGCATAAAGTATGTTGTCACTGGTCTCCTGCTGTCTGCTTGTCACAGAGGAGCATAGATACCCCATGAGAAAGTGCCCTCCACCCCACTAATAACT
>NW_019175704.1:1184844-1270676 GCF_002260705.1 Seriola dumerili
CTTTAAAAAAGGACTTTGGGGTAAAAACGGGCACTGTATTAAACAAAAATAAGAACCTGGGCATAATTATCATTTTAACGGGTTACTGATACATCTAGATATGTAAAAGTGTCACGAGTTTCTTTTAGTGGATATATGTCGAAGGACATCCGCTGAGCCTGGTCATTAATAGGGAAGAGCAGACTCTTAGTAAGGTTAATGTTGTAGCCTGAGATCTTCCCAAAGCTAGAGATAATTTCTAATGCCTTAGGCATAGAGATAGAAGGGTGGACAGATAGAGTATCAGGTCGTCCGCATATAGAGACAGCTTGTGAGTTTGCCCTCCCCTGTCAATACCCCTGAACTCCCCAGTACTCCTTAGTGCAACTGCTAGCGGTTCAATGGCCAGGTCGAAATAAAAGCGGGCTCAGGGGGCAGCCCTGTCTAGTCCCCCTACATATAGGAAAATACTTGGAGATTGTCTTATTAGTGCGAACCGAGGCCAGCGGTGTAGCATACAAGACCTTTATCCAGGAACAAAAGGCTGGTCCAAAACCGAACCTCTCCAGAGTTGCAAATAGATATTCATATTCAATACGATCGAACACTTTGTGTGCGTCGAGGGAGAGCAAGACCTCTGCAGATTGTGACTTTTCCGGAGAATAAAGAATATTAAAAAGCCTACGTACATTGCTAAAAAGCTGCCGCCCTGTAATAAAACCAGTCTGATCTGGGAGCATCACTGTATGTATGACAGACTCCAATCTACTAGCCAGAACTTTAGTTAAGATCTTGTAGTTGCAGCAAAGTAGGCTTACAGGACGATATGATTCACATTTCAGGGGGTGCTTTCCTTTCTTGAGGAGCACGGAAATGGTGGCCTGGGTCATTGTAGGGGGAAGTGTCTCACGCTCAAGAGCTTCGGTGTAGACATTTTTTAGAAGAGGGATTAGTTTGCCTGAGAATTTTTTAAAGAATTCAGTCGGGAAGCTGTCCGGCCCGGGGGCTTTACCGCTCCTCATACGTTTAATTGCCTAATCAATTTCTGCGGCTGAGATGCTGTTGTCAAGATCTGTCCTATCCTGTTGACCTACTACTGGGATTTCGAGACTATTGAAAAACTGAGCTAGCTTTGCATTATCACAATTTTCAGCGGCATAAAGGTCCTCGTAGAATTTTCTGAATTGCTCATTTATGCCTTTTTGATCTGAGGTTATCCCATCTGGAGTGTTAATCTCCGCAACAAATCCAGCCTCTGCAGATTGTTTTAGCTGATGACAAAGTAGCTTGCTGGCTCCATGCTGATAAAACTCTTGACAGGATAGCAGTTCAGATATCGTGGGTCAAACATACCGCTGTATGAAACGTAGAACCTCTCACCGCTAAACCTTTTTAGGCCGCGCGCTTTAAGTTTTTCATTATGAAATCCTTGGCCTGTTTTGGGTCTTTAAAGCTTGTGCGCACGCCATCCGACGTCGTTATCCTCAGCTCCGCTGGATACCACAGGCAAAAGCGGATTCCCTCGCAGGTCCTCAACAAGCCCCTCACCTCATTAAACTCCCGCTGCTTGGCGACTGCCTGTGTGTAGTCTGGCTGAATGCGGATGTTATCACCGTCCCCCGTGGTTAGATGTTTCATCTGCCTGGCTTTTCTCACAACTTCCTCCTTCTCCGTGTAATAATGGCATCTGATGATGAAGGCTCTCGGTGGGTCAGTATCACCTGGTCTCACCCGCAATGTGCGATGTGCTCGGTCCAATAAAGGGGGCTTATCGAGGCCGAGCGTCTCCTTCAGGCACTGAGATATAAAGTCCGTCAGGCGCTTCCCGTCCTCTCGTCTTTCCTTTATCCCGGTAATGCGTAGATTATTGCGGCGTGACCGGGCTTCCAGGTCCTCGTGTCGTGCTTTCTGAGTGGCGAGCTCTCTCCGCACGGTAGCCATGTCCCGCTCCAGAGACGCAATCTGGTCGGAGTGACTGTCGGCTGCAGACTCCAGGGCGATCATCCGTTTATCCAGGGCCTCATTTTTGGCGTTGGCATTGTCGGTAGCAAGTTTAATTTCTGCTCTCAGTTGGTCGACCTGGTTCCGGATTTCAATAGCTCGTGCCTCCGCCTTGGCGAGCAGTTCAGTCCTCAACTCGGCGATTGCTTGGAGGATAGCTTCATGTCCGCTGCTCAAGTCAAGTGCAGCGGCACATGTAGTGTCTTCATCATCCTCTGGGCTAACGTTAGCTCTGTAGCTAGCTCTTGTGTCAGGCGCTTTTCGGGGGTTTTTAGACATTTTTAGCTGGCGTAGAGTCAAAATCCCAAACCCGGTGCAAGGTCTCAGCTGCGGTTATGAGTGTACCTTGAGGTCTTCACATTAAATAGCTGCTTCTTGATTTTTAAATAGCGTTGGCGAGGAGCTCAGTGAAAACACGTCCTCACATGGCACCGCTCAGACCGGACTCCTGGCATAGACAATTTCAGGGTCAGATATGGGACAGCTATTCCTCAAATTTTGTCATGTCCAATGGTAGTCATGAAGTATAAAGTTTTCAGAATATGTAAAAATCTTTTGTATGTTAATTGCCACGTTTTTCCTTTCCCTGAGCAGATTTTCTACAAACATAACATGATAACATGGGCTATTCTTCTTTGAACTAAGTCTTTAGCAGAGTACTTGAGTGCATTACCTTGTGCCTGCATGCTAACTACTGTAGGTACTCTGTGATTAGCCTCTCCCAGTTTGTCCTGTCACTTTAACACACTGGGCCTCTGAGCCAAACTAAATGACAGAGTAGAGGTTTGTTTGTTTGTTTATTTTCACAATACAAAATACCAAAAAAACAACCATATTAAGTGCAATAAACACAAACTCCAAGGACTAATTCAGGAAAAGGAGAAAGAATAAATCTCGAGAATACTGCACACCATAACATCCAAGTATGCTTCACATGTGCTTAACACATTATTTCAATCTTAAGTGACCATCACACGATGAGTAAAAGGGTTGAGGTCTTGTTTAAGCTGTGAGGTATTGATATTCAAGTGCTGGCGTAAACTGTACTGTTCATCAAATCATGAACTGTGAGCCAGAGAGGTAATGAGAGTCCTTCCAGATGTTGCTCTCTCCAAAGTTAGAGGTCCTCCTCTTGCACTGACGGCATCGCCTGTACTGCGCAAGCTTATCTACGAGGAGCTGACCAGCAGACCTGACCACAGGGAGACAGAATAAAGAATGAAAGAATAAACAAATGATGCGTGCATCTCTGTAGGCAAGTCAGTAATCAAGTGCATCATCGCAGGTTTAACACGAGCGAAAGAGTGTTGTTCAAATTCTGACAGCAATAACAGAAAAGCTCATTCCTTACCAGAAATCATGAGATAATTTATTCAACATGAAACCAATGTGCACAGTGTGTTGTAGCCTTTCAAAGTTTAAAAGTCAGTTGTTTCCATTGTACCCAAGTGACTGTTGTTGCATGTTTAATGCTTATCAGACTAAATGCCAAATTTTGTGTGGTTGATCAGACACCTATTACCAGCTTGAATTAATGAATAAATGTAAATGTGTGGGTGAGTGCTGATGGAGGCTAAAGGTGAGCCTACATCCACACACCTCAGGAAGCGCCTCTCGTCTTCCTCTTGTTGGTGCTTGAGCTTCACACTGCGACTCCACTCATCCTCCAATGATTTACTAATGTCTCGCTTCTTCTCAAAGCGGTTAATGCGGTCAAGTATTAGTCTGGAGAGAAAACATAGGCAGAGAGAGACAAACTATCAACTATCCAAATGCTTTGGACAAAGACTGCTGCTTTTCTTTCTCCGTACCCTCATTATTATCAGTTTCTTTAATTTTCCCTTTCCTTTACTCACTCTGTTTTGTTGTGTTTGAGCATTTCTCTCTCTTTCTCCAGCTGTGCCTGGCGGCTGTGCAGTTCTGCCTTTTTCCTCTGAGCGGCAACACTGACATTTACTTGGAAGAGCTGCAAGTATATAGAATAACATCACATCAACTTCAGCATGTGGCAGACCAGTTTAAAAACAAGACATGCAGTAATGGTTCTGAGAATATTTGTAGGCCTGGCAACCGAAAAAAAAAGAAAAGAACAATTAAAAACAGGTGGAAAATAACCAAGTATCTAACCATTTATCTGTAGAGCTGTAGTAGCTGCTTTGCAGGTAATAAAGGATACGATCAACAAATAAAATAAGATGCATTTTTATAGTTAAATGAATGCATTAATGATATGAATCCAATAATATAATATATAGTAGTATAATGCTCTCAGAGGGATGATTCTGCATCAGTGAATACTGATGATATATGATACGAATAATTTACTATTGATGCTTTTGCTACATTTTGCTGATAATACTTGTGTACTTGTCCTTAAGTAAAGGTAAGGTTCTGCAAAAAACAATTCAGAGACTTTAAATATAATTAAACAACTATGTTTATGGTTATTTCTGCAGTGGCTGCAGTAAGAAACAGATGTGACCTTCTGTGCCCTCTCGCGGCCCTCTGCGCTGCTGGCTGCTGTGTCACAGCGGCTGAACCAAGAGTTGTCAGCCTGGCACTCTGGAGGGTCTGTGTACTTCTTATCCCCCATCTACAGGACAGAACGCACTCAGTCAGTTCCTAACCTACAACTTCAAAGCAAAGCTAAATGACAATTTTGTTGCTTGCGCCCTTCGTTGATAAAATTATTGAGAAATTCTTCCTGAAATGAATGTATACATGATTGTTACTTTGAAGTAGAGGCGCAGACAACACTTGTGCATACTGAACATAGAACACAAACGTGATTTTGAGGACATGATTTCCACCACTGATTTAGCATTCCTCCTCTAACACCGTAGGCCCTATCTTTTTTTTAAGAAAAGATGTTTTTAATTCCATGCATTCTTCTTTCTTTTTAGTGTCTAAAACCTGCAGAATTCTCCTTTTAAAAAAACCAAAAAAAAACCAAAAAAAAAAACGAATGACAAAAAGAGAGGTTGATGCTGAATGCAGGTGGGGGCTTACTGAATATTTCTTTGATGAAGTAGTGGTGGTAAAACCATGTGCCGATTGAAACGATTATTGAAATTTAACACGTTAACGTACAGGTTCTCTCTTACAGATGTGTCAGCTGTGCTGCACGAAGAACGTAGAACTTAATATTTTCTGTGACAGGCCATGAGATGTACAGTAACTTGTTTGGCACGCAACACCTTGGCCGATGACAATATGCAGTGGCTCGTGAGATTAAAAAAAACACGTGAAAACCGGCTTTAAGAGCAAGGGCACCCTGCCTGACAGGCAGGATGGGCAGTGGTCTTTGCTGCCTTCCTTTGACCTATGACCTTCCTCATCCTGAACAATGCAACAGCACATTTCTAACAAGCTTGAGCTCGTGTTGATGTGGCATTGTGCAGAAATCAGTAGCATCAGAGAAAAACACGGAAAGGGACAAAATCATTTCAGTATAATTAATAATCAATTCACCTAAAATATATCTTTTAAAGCCTCTTAACACCAGAATTAAACATTTTAATGAAACCAATTACCATGTATTCTCCATAACCACATGCAGTGTTATTTAAACATGTTAGAAATTCAAGAACACTTTTAACCTGATGAAAATTAATTTTGTAACATCATTGTTTGTGTAAGTATGACACTTCTGCCACTAAGGGTCTCAAAATCAAAACAAAAAATGCCGTTTGGTGACATCGTGAAGTAGCGTGGGATCATGGGAGTTGTTGTCGTCATCACATTTGTGAAACCATACAAAGACTTCAACAACAGCCTTTGCAAAACGTCGAGTCTGGAAATCAACTTTTAAAGTATTTTCTTGCCTGAGTGTCCAGAGCTGTCTTGTAATGCTTAGTTCTCTCTTGTTTCTGTTGAAGGTGCTGGGCCTTCTTCAAAGCTATCCTAAAACACACACATATACACCATATCATATGCTAGTTACCACAACAGATGATTATTTCAAATGCCTGAGCAGTACCACTGTTGCAGACTCACTCCTGGACCAGCTGGACCTGGTCTAGATGCTCCATTAGGAGACGGTTCTGCTGGTCCTGAGCCTCATGTTGCCGCCGGCTCTCTATCTGGCTCTGAAGATCGTTCATATAACGATGCTGCTGAATCCTCTTTGCAGGAGTGAGGGGCCGAGCCGGGAAGATAAATGAAGTCTAAGCAGCCCAGAGAAGACAAATAATTTTAACAAGGCACTGTTACACTAGAAAGATACAGAGAGTGACGAGAACTGTACAGTCTTTGAGATTTTCATGAATTCAGACCCTATTTTTGATACCATTTATGGACAGCTTTTTTTTATGCAGTAGCGATTTAATGTATTAACATTCAGTAAGTACCTCTTTGTATAGTATTTTTCATTGTTAGATTTGTTAGGAGTCCACCATTTATACACGTGCAAAGGATTCACAGGAAGTGCACATTTATCTCAAGGACAATTATTTACTGACTTCTTCATTAAAAATGTGTGTTGGTTTGGCTGCACATATGGGTGTTGCTGTTAGCCGCTGAAGAACCATTTGCTGCCACGGGAATTCTGGGACTTGTAGTATTAAATTGCACTTGCTGTTACCATGGTTACCATCGTCTTGCCAAATCAAAGTTTGTACTGAAGGTAATTGCTAAGTTCATAGTAACTACTTGCTAGTTTCAAACTTGTGATTTACTCTGCAAAGAAATGTCTTAGTGTTTAAAGAGTAGTAATATGTAAATTGGTTGCTATGAAACATCTCAAGAAAACCTCTCAACCAATTAAACAAAAAGTTTCTACCACTAAACTGTAATATGACCTTCAAAAGTAATCTTTTAGGCAAACCTGACTGCCAGCCGTTTGTAAATTTGGGTTATTTGCTTTCATTTATTTCTAAGTTCATGTAGATAGTGAGGTGGTGATAAGAGTGAGTGGGAGAATGTCTGATTAAGCTAATCTAACTATTTGAGGTACACTGTGTTTTTTTGTGAAATATAATTTGAAATCTTCTCAGTTCACATCATTATTGGACAGCAATTTTGAAGGGTTGGGTATTATCAGCAACCAAATGAACTATTTTACTCCTCAGTATGTTACAATTATATCTGCCAGGTTGAATGTGTAAATATTAACCAAAAACTAATCTAATACCTGTACCTTATTTTGGTGAAGTTAACACACCATAACTAGGGCAAAGATTGAACTT
This sequence comes from Seriola dumerili, assembly GCF_002260705.1. Taxonomy (NCBI): domain Eukaryota; kingdom Metazoa; phylum Chordata; class Actinopteri; order Carangiformes; family Carangidae; genus Seriola; species Seriola dumerili. The sequence continues at coordinate 1,192,011 of NW_019175704.1, forward strand.
AGGAACAGCTGGTGAACTAGCTGCAGGTTCTACTCACAGGGTACAGAGGGCAATAAGTCTTTCCTTTCTTCTCTGACATTTGCAGGTTGAATGTAGCAACCTGCTTTGCATGCTCGCGTTGCTCATTCAGCTTTGCCTGCCAGATGGACAAAGAAAATCAAATGCCTTTTATCATCACATTGACTGAAAAAGAGTATTACATATATTCACCTGGGTAAAGTTTTTTTTCAGAGGGCTTTGACCCTTTAATCAATTCTTGGGACATGCTGATCTGTCTTAGTGGCAGTTTTATTGAACCATGAAACAATATTGCAAAAACAACATGTAAGTTGTTCAGTTTTGAATTATAATTTCCCAAGTGTCCCACACTTCTTTCCCAGTGTGGAAAACAGGATGAACCACCCATAACTCCTCAATTGTTGAGATTTCCTTTTTTGCTTTTACAAGTTGTTATTGCTGTTTTTACATTGTCTTGACATAATGGTTTCAGTTGTATCTACTGCCTCTGGCTTTGACGAACCAACAGTTTCTACATATGTTTTCTGATACCATTTTTTTCTTGACATGAAACAAAAAAAAAAAAATCCCAAGAGCACTCTCAAATCACTTTTACTTTTAGTTAACTTGCAGCTGACAGAACGTAATAGGTATTTCAAAAGTTGCCAAAATAAAATAGGAAAAAATAGTGATTATTGAAGCATTTTACAAACTTTTCTGAAATTTTTTTACAGTACTAAAGCCGTCGTCCACTTGACCTGCACAATCATAGTTTTTAGCCACACTAGCAGCGTGGCTCTGCCTGTGGGTTGGTCTGCTACTTTGGTCCAGACTGTTGGATGGATTGCCATGAAATTTTGGTTCAGACATTCATGTTCCCATCAGTACAAATAACTTTTGGTGATCCCCTGACATTTCATCTTTCATCATTGCACCTGTTAAGAATCAAGTTTAAGAATCATTGTTATTGTGAAGCGTGCTAACATTTACCTCATGCAGAGTATGCATGTTGTTGTGTGGCTGTAGACTCTTATTACACACCTGTTCTTCCTCCATGCACTGCTTGTCTCTCTGTTGCTCTTTAATCAGTAAGAGTTTCTCCTGGGCTTTTTCCTCTGCCTGCTGATGCTCCCTCAGGTACACTGGAACATTTCTTTGGGCTCGCTGCATACACAGGTAGCACAGCTCCTACGAGGAGGCCACATGAGCGATAATGTAAACGATTCGTGTTTATAGGATTAAAATATATACTGTGGTTATTTTTCTCGGCATTTGAATACAAACATCTTAAACCTGTTATAATGGATATGGTGAACATGCAAACAGCTGCTTATTTAGACATCAAGCAGACACACACATTTGGAGTTGTGTTTCTGTCCACTTTCTAGCTGTGTTTTATTCTCCACCAACTTCTGAGGGAAATATCAGGCTCTTTAGCTTCTAACTGCACCACATTGTACGTCAGCTAGTGGCTAACTGTGGGATTTTTGACCTTTTTGTGATGGAAACTGCTGCCTGCTGGAAGTGAAAACAACACCGTGGGAGCAGTGAGACTGAATCACAACAGTGAGTTTGCAGGTGGGAAAGTGTAAACTATGATTCCGATTTGAGAACACCCACAGTTCCCTTCACAGAGACCCGAGCTGCCCTCAAAGCAATAACATTTTAAATTTGGCCTTGTCAAGCCTTACTTAAGTTATTTCAAATGTACTGCCATACTCCATCCCTCCTTATTCTGTTTGGTCTCTGGAAGGCTGGAGCCTATCATACCATACACTAGATAAGAGGAGGCCTAATTTCAGTCCATTTCAATCCAGTTTCCCAGTCACTCCACTAGCACAGATTTTAGAGACCACTATAAAAACCAGACTAAATCTACACTTACACACCTACAGTACACAGATACATCAATGCACCTGCACTCACCTGTCCAGCACGAGTGTGGCCAGAGCAGCTAACATTCACATGAGGTTCCTCCACTTTGGGAGCGAGCTCTGGCGGGGAGATGGAGGTGGCGGACCTGGGAGTGGAAACGGACACTTTACAACTGTATAATGTACATGAAAGAGAGTGACTCCTTGGCTTGTACATGTGCAGTTTGGAGTGAAATTATGGTTAGATTATTATATTGATATCATGTGACATTTAATCTTAAACAATATGTGTCAAATCCTTCTTAAAGCTTACTCCATGTAAGAGAGATTTTAATGGAAACCAATTAAATTAACTTCTCATTCAAGTTTATTTTCTGTTTGATTCTATACTGATCTAAGAGACCAGAGCGTCTGAATTTAAATCACCAAATAATTCTCGATGAAAATTTTTTTTTTTAATTCTAATGATGCACAAGCTGATGCCGATGTCTTGTGTAAAGTTTCATAGTGCTCTTTTGCACCATGAACATGTATTTGAGGTGTAAAGAGGTAGAGGTCTCTAACTGGCACTAATTAAGACTCCTGTAGTTATGGTGACACTGAATATCAGTTAACACCTGCTGGTGACTTAATGGACTTGTAGCAATATAGAAAATAAACTTCAGATGTCTCCCATTCGTGTGTGTGTGTGTGTGTGTGTGTGTGTGTGTGTGTGTGTGTGTGTGTGTGTGTGTGTGTGTGTGTGTGTGTGTGTGTGTGTGTGACCTATACTCTTGACATGCTGCTGAAGACATTTCAAGCTGAGAGCACATTTTGTTCAGTCCTCATTGCATGCAGGGTTTATTTTTGTTTTGCTGGTGCTGCTTTTGACACTGTAGATCACAGCATCCTTATTGAAAAACCCCTATGAGGGATAAGGGATTGTTTTTTGCCCCTGTCTGAGAGATATGAGTTTTTCTGTGTTGATCCCCACATGTCTGAAACTGCTGCTCTGTCCTACATATGTGTGTGTGTGTGTGTGTGTGTGTGTGTGTGTGTGTGTGTGTGTGTGTGTGTGTGTGTGTGTGTCTCTGTGTCTCTGTCTGTCTGTGTGTGTGTGTGTGTGTGTGTGTGTGTGTGTGGAAGCTCACAGTGCAGGGAGGTGGTGACAGAAGAGGAATCTGTCCCAAAGGTCGTTGTGCATCATTGATGGGGCTGGAAGCTTCCTCAGGGCAGTAACAATATAGGACCACCACTGAGCACTCAGCTCTCACTGACCCATCTACCTGCAAACAACAGCTCTGTCCACTGCAAACTGAACCTCTCTACAGAGTGTGTGTGTGCATGTCTGTCCGTGTGTTTTTGTCCTCTGTGTGTGTGTGTGTGTGTGTGTGTGTGTGTGTGTGTGTGTGTGTGTGTGTGTGTGTGTGTGTGTGTGTGTGGAGTACTTGTCTGTGGCCTCTACAGGGGGTTTTGGATTCAGTTCTTCAAACAGGCTGACAGCTTTCATCTTGGCAGGCTGCAGTGTCTGATGGGATTTAGATTCTCTCTGTTGGGGAACTTCTGTGGAGACACACAACACTCTGGCTGGGTTCACTGTTCCTAGATGTAACTGCACTCATCTCACTCTTCATTTGAAAGCTCCAAATCTATCAATAATGATTCTGTTATTCTGAACTCTATTCTTCTTTTGCTGTATCTCATCTTATGTTACAACCTGTTCTGTTTTTGAATTAAGATTTTATTTATTTATTTATTTATTTATTTTGTTTTTGTTTTGTTGAGTTTTTTACTTTTCAATAACCACTCCCAGATGGTAAAATGCCTGGACTAATTAATCACTTATCTAGTCTTTGATTTTTAGCAAAGAGCTCTCTGTTCTTAAACATTGCCAATAGTACATCGAATTGAAAGTAAAAGCTTGAGTCATTTTGTTTAGCATGAGAACGAGTGCTCCAACTCATCCTGCTGGTGCAACCAGTTCATCCTGGAGTGCAACGACACAGCTTAAAATAATAGTTTACGTTTGAATGAGATTTCTTGTTAAGTAAGTTTAGCATAAAGCCTGGAAACAGGGAAAACAGCTAGCCTGTGAGTGAGTCAATGAGTTTAGAAGTGCCAGTAGATTTTGCACCCTTTGGACAGAGCTAGACAAGCTGTCCCCCCCCCCCCTTCTCAGCGTATGTTAAGTTGATCAGCTGTTGACTGCAGCTTCATATTTACAGAGTCACCTGACCTTTCAGCAAGAAACCAAATGAGCCTTATTTCCCAAAGTGACTATGATTACTACTCCTCCAAAGATCTAAAGCAGTTCACACACATTGTCTATATGATAAATAAGAATAACGTCATTTCCACCACATCATATTTATTTCAGCCTTTATAGCCACTGCAGCTCCAGCTCAGCCTCACAGTGTGGAAACAAATGTCGGTTTTCTTTACAGAAAGTTGATGAGAGATTTGAAAGGATTTGGATTTGGTTCAGTTCTTAATTTAGATTCATTAAAGTGCTATCAAACCCCAACTCTAATTGTGCAAAAGGCTCTTTTACCTCCTGCATTCCTCTGGTCTGGAGCTGGTGACAAGCACCATCCATCTCTGTCACCGGCTTTGTCGTCTGGTTGAGGAGAGCAGACAGTTGGCAGGGTGGTGGGCTTGGCAGTCTGTGGTCGCTGAAGCCTGGACGGTCCAACAGACAGTAAAGAGACACTGCTGCCAGGTCTCTGGAGAGGCAAATGTACCAATGACCTATATGAATACAAACAATATTGTACATTCATTATATGTACTGCAACATGCAAATACACATGCACTTACTTACATTCTTAAAGGCTAACAGCAGCCTACCAGTTCCATCCATGGCATTAATAAAATCGCTGTTGAATTTCATCCGGACCTTTTGAAGCACATCAAACAAGATTAGACTTCATTAAAAACCAGCTGTCACAGTCCACAATATGAATCACAGCATAAGGAATACAGTACGAACGGCCGTGCCACCTTGTTGTTCTTAAAGGACAGAACTCCAATTCCCTGGAAGGTGACAAACACGTTTTGCTCCGAGGCCAAAGCTCTGAAGAGGAGCAGAAGAGTTTCTCTAATGCAGCCCTCCACTACGTCTCGACTGAAAGGACCCTCTTGTGACACAGCTGCAAAGTTTAGCTGCACCACTGGAAAGTGTGTTACTGTAAGGACACACACACACACACACACACACACACAAATCCTTAGATAGATTTTGTCTGATCCACCCTCATAGCTTATATTTTTTATCAGTGCAGTTATGATTCTCCAGCATTTCATCCTTTCCCCTGTTTTTACTGAATTTTCCTGATCTGTTTATCTTTTATCTGCATAAGTAAGTTTGTTTTCCACTGCAACAGTTCACTATGTAAAAATTTAACAATACATTCACATTGTTTTTGTTTGAAAATGTGTTCACCTGCAGCCAGTGGCCTGGTCTGCTTTAAACCCAGAGACTGAACCAGTTTCCCAGCCAGGAGGAAGATGGGTCGTTGGATCACTGTGAACTTGTTTCCTAGGTCCAGCTTTTGCTGAGAGAAGGTGAAAGTCCCCAGTCCTGCCAGGCGGACCCCCTATTACAAAAGATTAATCAATTAGATAGATAGATAGATAGATAGATAGATAGATAGATAGATAGATAGATAGTAACCTTCTGTAAGGTCATCTGTCGTTCAGTGTAGGCGGATACGTCAGCCCAAATACAGTCAATATCTGAAAAACAGTAAACTCTGTTAATGACGTGCACTTTATCAGCAGTGTACAATAAACTACCAGCAGCTGAATAAACAGTCAATCTCTCTGTCACATGAACACTTTTGTCCGACCGTTTTCGGAGAGCTGCGAAATTGTCGGTAAAGTCCGCCTGTCCGGAGCTTCCGACACCAGCTGCAGTACATCAGTCATATCTGTTTATTAAGAAAACTCCTCGCAGGGTGAAAAAAATACGTTTTTGCAAATCGCCTCCACTTCCCGCTCGGCTGGAAATACCATATGAGGACAAACACTTGAGAGCCTGGTTGCCTCAGTAATGCGTTCCCGTAGCCGGGTTTCCAGAGCGCGTCATTTCTGTCACCCTGTCACTGTGGATGACAACAATCTACAACACTCGAGAGTTCGAGTTTCATCCGGATATTGTCATCATTATAATGGAGAACGACTGAAAGCTACGCATGGTCAACTATTTAACTGATTGAAATAAGTAAAAAAAAAAAAAAAAGAAAAGTAAAACATTTTAATAGGCTAATAAACAATTATTAAAAACATGAATAGCCATAATGGTATCACTTTCTGATAAGGCACCATTTATACATACCATTTTTTAAAGCTATAAATTAATTAATTTACTTCTTTATTAAATAATCGATGCTTTGTAGCTTCGTTAAACATCATTAATCAGAACAACTTTAGGATTGCAACTGTTGAGACATATAGATAAATCATAACCTATACGGCAGCCTGGGTGTCGATTATGTCACACGTAATACGCATCATGCTTGATCAACACAGATTATCTTTGCTAGTGGAAATATAGGTTATTGAACTGAAGTTGGGGCTGAGGTCAAGAGGATTTCGCAAGGGGCTTTTCTCGGTGTTTATGTTCCTTTATGACGTTTCACTTTCATTTTTCGACCAAAAAGTCAGTATTAACTCCGTGTCATTTCTTTAGGGGAGGCTACTGTCTCTAAGGAGCCTCTCACTGAGGACATCATTTTGTCGATCCTTGATGTGAGGTGTTAAATCATAAGGATGATGAAGATGCTTCTGGCCCTTTTCCTCCTTAAATCACTGACGGGTAAGTAACGACCACTTCCTTACAGTGTGTCATAAATGGCAATTAGACAGGTGGAATGATGTGTAAATCTATAGTTGTACCAGGTGAATCTATTTGGTGTAAAACTTTTAAAGCTGAACGTGTGGATAATCGCCTAACCTGTAGATTCATTAGGTATTATTACATTTATAGTCCTACATGAATACACTAATAATAAATCTTCAGTGGTTGAAAGTGACTATCATTTTATGATACTTTAATTTCATATTCACTTCATTTCAGAGGAAAATTTTACGTAGCAGAACTTTGTTTTCTCTTCTGTCATCTCACAGTCGCTCACTTTTATCCTGAACCATAGCCTACATTAGGTTGGGAACCATTAGCTTATGTTATAAATTAAATCAAACTAACTCCACCTCAAGCAACTACACAGCAGTAAATTGCTGCTTACATTGTTGTACTTGGGTATCTGCAGGTGTTGAAAAGTCTTGAATGGCAATGAATTCAGTCCGTTCAAAAAAAATTGTCCTGAAGATAGTAAAAAGTCATTTAGAAAGTTGTTGAATATTTTTCTTTGGCAGAAAAATTAAATTTTTTAAATTGAATCAAATGAATTGAATTAAATCATGTTGCTTATCTGGGCCGATGTCATGTTAACTGATTATATGTTACTAGGAATTAGTGTTAAATACAGAAAAAATTTGATATAAATCTTAATAAATTAATGTACTTTATAAACAATTGTTTGCCTTATTGTCCCCATTCTTTTGATTGTGAGAAATGTGTTGCATTGCAGTCTACCTGACCCTTAAAAAAGTCCTAAAAAGTCTAAAATTTAGTTGTGTATTGATTACTTCCTCCACCTCTGTAAGTGGGTTATGAGATTGTCATCAAACTTTTATTATATAACAGTATTAAGAAAAAAACAACAACATGTGTAGCTGCAATAATAATGTGCAGATTCACACTAACAATATAAAAAAATCAGATTGTGAAATATCACCATGGTTATGAACAATGTCAAAGAATGTGAACAAAAAACATACATGTGGTGAGTCAGTTCCAAAAAAGATGACCAAAGAAAATCACAAGACCAATAGCCTCAGAGAAATTGGGACAAGGTCAGTATTCTCATTTCCTACTAGTTATATCCCCTATGCGCACCATATAGTTTCACAAAGGGTAACCTACACTATCTACAGTATATACTATGATAGGCTACTCTGTTACCACTGTCTGTGTGGTCTGTGTGTGAAAATCACTTAATTACACATCACTGTATTATACATCGCATTTTTTAAACCCATACAAAAACCAAAGTGTACAAATAATAATTTGCGGTTTTATAGGTGGTTATGTGTGGGACTATTTCTTCACAGTGACTTCTTTTACAGTTTGTTTCTGTTGGTAGCCTGGCAACGGTGAGAACAATATCTCAGTCAGTTACTGCGTGCGGCCAAGACATAGTCTCGCACATAACCTTGTTTTGCGTGTTTCTCGTCTTGGTGCTGAACTAAGCCAATGGCAGCTGGCTTCATATTTACCATAGACACATGAGAGTTGTCAATCTTGATATCTAATTCCCAGCAGGTAATTGTCACAAAGATATAACTATTCAGAATTGAAGTAAGAACTGATTAGCTGACAACAGTAAATTGTCCAGTAAAAGATGTTTTGATTATAAGACTAACCAGCAACATTTCAACAACTTTGTGAGCATACAATAATGATATTTTTGACATTTCATTCTCTGTGTCCACAAACATCTTCATGTTGTAGTTTGACTAAGTAAAATGAACTAAAATTTGTGAAATTCTTGCAGGTGTGTGTCCCCTAACTTCCAAAGAGATACATACAAAGGCAGGTGAGCTTGTGGTGCTTCAGTGCCCTCCTGACAGAGGGTATAACCATGTTGATACCAAACTTGTCTGGACAAGTCACACAACCCAGAAGATATATGTGACCAACAACATGTCAGCAGTTGAGCTGACTGAGATGGGTGTGCTGATTCATGGAAGGAGCTTTGTCATCCTCAGTTCGTCTGTGAACCATCAAGGAAATTACTCATGCTCTTTGAGGTACGTTGTGTTGTATTCTTGGAGTGATCTTGATCTTTCTGATAACAGATCAATCAATATTTCGCATGAATTGTTCAGGCATGAATCAGACTACTATATATAGAATATATAAATATTTATGTTTTATGTATTTGCTACACCGAATCACATTGCACTGAACTTGTTGCTACCTATTTAGATAAGGTACATGTATTGCGCAATATGTGAGGCTGTACTCATAAGAACAGTAATACTTGAGCTAAATGCTAACATCAGCATGCTAACATTCTCACAACAACAATGGTGACAATATGTAATGTGCTAATATTTAGCGGATGGTCTATAATATTTACAATGTTCATCACCTCAATGTAGAGTGTTAGCATGCTAACATTTGCTAATTAGTGCTACACACAAAGCACAGTTGAGGCTGGTGGGAATGTCTTTAGTTTTGCAGGTATTTGGTCATAAACCAAAACATTTGTGGTGTAATAAGAAACTTAAAATCGGCCTGAGGAAACTTTTCTTGGCAAGACAAAGGGGGGGTTTGGCTGTGCCAGACATTTACCAATATTATCTATCTTACAATGCTAGATATCCTATTGCATGGGCTTATGATAACCCTAATTCAATAGGAAGTTGGGATTGGCTGGAGAGGCAGATCATCACTGGTCTTGACAATAAGATTTCTTTGGCTTCTTTATGGTTTTATCCAAATCCTTCTGCAAAACTTGACAACCCAATTATGATTTTTTCTTGTAATATTGCTGAAGAAATTCATAAAAGGTTAAAAATCACAGGAACCTCTCTCCCTTCTTGCCCTTTATGGCACAATCCTTTATTTTCAGCAGGAGGTAAACCATTAGTTAACACCATGTGGCATAGTTCTAACATCAAGTATTTGGGAGATATAATAAGTGGTAGGAAAATTGTTCCATTTTGTAATCTTAAGGAACAATATTTCCTAGATGATACCTCTTATTTACACTATCAACAATTGTACTCTAAATGTAAAATGCATAAAGGGGCACCAATGGCGACAGAGAGGGACATTGTTGTCAGGAAAAGTCAGGTCTCTAGCATATATACACTCTCACCAGCACAACTTTGCTGGGAGAAAGACATAGGGACCCCTCTTGCAACAGCCAGCTGGCAGAGAATATGGAATACTTAGATAGATAGATTTGTAACACTGGGTTGTCTCGCTGCTTAATGAAAAATTATTATAAACTGGAAGATAAGAACTCCAAATTGTTTCAGTTTAAGCAGTTGGCTGCAAGAATTTATTGATTTAACTGGGATGGAAAGAGCAGCTGCTACACTGAGGGCCCTTGATCTGGACCTGGTGGGTTTGTGGGACACAATCAGGTTATATTTGAACTCTATACCAGACTATGTGTAAATGGTATTGTTTCCTCTTGATCTTTTGTTGGAGAGAGACTGAAGGACAAAAAAAAAAAAAGACATATGTATTGATGTAGGCACTTGTTGTATTTATTGATGCCAACCCCTCCTCCCTTAGGTTTGTTTGTTGTTTGGTTTGTTTTCCTTTTTTGGAGTATGTGCATGTGTTTGTTTAGTATTGTATGTTATAACAATAAACTTAAAAAAAAAAAAAAAAAAAACAACAAAAAAAACAAAAACAAAACATGGACAAATTAAATGTTTGACCTGACGATGGTCTGCACAAAATTTAACAGCAATCCATCATATTACTCTGGAGCAAAGTGGGTGACTGAACCTTCATTGCTATCTGCGTGCTCATACCGCTAGTGTGGTTAAAAGGGCTCTTTTAGGCTCGAGAGATAATGCTCTGGACTGAGCATTATCTCTCGACAAAGATTGGTTTGGTGTAATTAGGAAATTTGGTTCTTTGAAGTACCAGTCCTTGTCAGCCATCAATCAAATGCCATACCTGTGTTGTGGTGACGGAAAGTGTCTGTCATCTAGTGACACCAAAACAAAAATGTCTGGATGTAGAAATGGCAAAGTGGCTGAGAAGACAAGTAGTATTTTGGAAAGTGATCCCCAAAGCCTTCACTACTTTCATATTCAAAGCCTTTGCAAAATGTGTAAAGTTTAATTGTGAAATCTTCATATTATACCTTTTCTTTTATGACATGACAGAAATGCCAGCAGCCAGTTCTGGTTCACACTGACCACAGTAAAGTCCAAAGAGTATGAAGAGATGACCACATACTCTAAGTCATGTTACACTCAAGAGTCTTGCAAGTTGAATTGCCCTGATGTGAAGATCCCTCCAAATATTACCAGAAATGGCTTCACATGGCACAAGGTAATTTTACACAGCAGATTTTTGAGTGTGAATGAGATTTGATTGTGAATTTGGAAGCTTCACCCTGCATCATTCATGATTTGTTTTTACAAATTTGCAATGGTGTAATGTTTTTCCTAGACCAAAACTGTTGTTCACTGCCTTCATGTCTAAAAATTTAACTTAATTTTCCATCTTGTAGGAGGGTGAAGCAAAAGACGGTTACTTCCAAACTGTTGAAGAGAAAGACAAGGGTGTCTACACCTGTACTAGATCTTACCTGTATCTTGGTCAAATCTATAATAAGACCTTTAGAGTGGAACTTCAACTCAAACCAAAGAGTAAGAAAAACACTTTGTCGATCGTCATTAAAGTTCATGTGTTTAAGAAAAAGGTGTAAAGAGTTTTCTCCCCTTTTTTTGCACAGAATTTGACAAAGCCGCAGTCATCATTTTACCAAAAAACAACAAAGTGGTTCCCATAGATTTGGGTGAGCATGGTTACACATGAATACACATACAAACATATAATACCTCCCTAAATGACCTCTTTTAAATATTGTGTTAACTGCTTCTTCTAGGCTCAAAGGTGGAGATTGAATGTAAAGCTGTTACATATTCAGACTTTGACGGCGTGTTCTGGATTAGTGGGGGATCAGTAATGTTCAAAAATCCCAGTTTACCAGTTTACTACAAAACCACACGGTAAACACACTCAATACACACACAAAATAGATTGTCTTTTTTAAATCTTCGTTCATTAAGTTCTTTCCTTCCTTTTGCAGGGAAAAAAATGCAGAAAAAATAAAGCTGACAGCATCTCTGGTCTTCAAAAAAGTGTCAGAGGAGGATCTATCAAAAAATTATACCTGTAAACTGGAATCTGTCTCCAACAACCTCCCAAGCTTCGTTACTATCACTTTGGTCCAGAAAAGTATGTCAGATAGATAGATAAATAGCTTTGGCTTTACTGTTGTATTTACAATTGTGTTTGTTTCCATCAGTGTTGTGTTTAATAAACTACTGTTAAAATTACATCACATTCCAGCAACATTAAAGTTTGAAGTGACATCTTCCAGGCTATAGTTTATTTCATGTTTATATATATATATTATATATATCTCTTTCCATTATTACCCTACAGCTCGCCCTTCTTACATTTTCCTGTGTCCCAGCATTGTGGCCATTGTGGTGGTAATGGTTGTGACAGTAATTATCTATGTGAAGTTGAAAATTGACATCACTCTTTTCTTAAGAGACACTCTTGGCTGCTATGGACGCACCTCAGGTGGGAGTCATATTTTTCGCCATTTGTTTCATTTTAACTTACAGTTACATATTTGTGCTTTTTTGGGACGCTGCAGACAGTTTGACAGCAATGACAGACATGTTGGACAATTTTTTGTCATTTGATTAGATGGAAAAATCTACGATGCCTTTGTGATGTGTTATAAGAGCGACACAGATGCAGGAGTAAATGCTGATGACAGAAAATGGCTGGAGAGTGTTTTGGAAGAGAAGTTTGGCTACAGTCTCTGTCTTTATGATCGTGACGTTTTACCAGGGAAAGGTACGTATTTAAGATGCACTTAAATCGACCTAAAAATATTAACGAGGTAATGATTAATTTGAACTCTGTTGGGTCGCAGCTACAGCGGCAGCAGTGTTAGACTGCATAGAGCAGAGCCGGACGGTGGTTTTGGTCCCCACCTCTCCAGATCCTGGTCCAGGGTGTGACCAGCTGAGAGCCATCCATGCAGCTCTTGTGGAGAGGCAGACTCGCTTAATTTTCATAAAAACTGAGACAACACAAGATTCAACATCAGGTTCCTTAGCTGAGGCCTTACAATTTTTTAGCAAGGCTGGAGTCTGCATCACCTGGAAGGGCTTAAGCTCCAGGTCTTCCTCTTCCTCCTTCTGGAAACAGCTGCGCTATTACCTACCTGCCATGAAGCATACACCGAAAATAAGGCCTTCACCACAGACAGCTGCCCAGGATAACTGTTATGCTTAGCAAAGAAAGTCTGAATGAATAGATCATATCAATGCCTTTACTCTATGACATAAGTATATATTCAGGTAAAGTTACTAACTATTTACAATGGGGTTCAATGGGGAATCGGGAATAAGAAAGAGTCTGATGTGTTATTGTCATTATATAGCTATGTTTTAAATGGGTATAGCCTACTTTTTATTTACCTATATTACCAGGATGATATACTGTTAAATGCACTTTTGAAAATTATGTTGTACCAGTTCTGTATTATTTTAAACATCAACATTAACATTAACATTAATTCATATTTTTATTTTATTATTTTATTATTTTATTGTTTATTCTAAATTAGTACGTGTAAAAGTATTTGTACGTGTGAAAGGGTTAGCTCATTTAGCCTTTTATAGTATATTTTTTTTACTTTACATTTTGCAAATTTAATGTATATGGTTCACAGACACATGTTCTCTTCAACTCCCCGAGGGCAGGCAAGGCATTTCCAGCAAATAAGCTCTGATAAATCTCTGATAAATCCACCAAACACTGCATACTCATCACCAAATAGCAACAGTGACGGTTGAAGAAAGCATAACATTTGTCAACCAAGGACCCAAACATTTTCCCTAAGACTTGGTGAAAACCACAAATAAATCAAAAGACCAGTGAATATTAGACTTCTATTCATAACGTGACAGGAAACACATTGTTGCTCCATGTTTCCTGTTATGATAGGCCAGTGTTTACTCATTAAATGTAATTGAACATGATGATGAGCTTATGTAATGTTTTTCCGCCACCTACTGGAAGAAAAAGCAATAAATGCAGTTTCAGAAGCTTGAAACAGTCCAAACTGTTGTCAAGGAGGGTTAGTGACAGTTAAACATATTCGAGCCCCCTCCTCACTTGATTTAGTTAGGTAAGCTTATGTCCAGACCCCCACTATACATCACAGTTTCATTATTTACCCAAACACCTGGAGACCAACCAACATTCCTCTGCTGAAATGATTAGTTGATTAACGGATTTACTCATGTGGCACCCTGCCACCCTTCTATATATCTAACATTCTGCAAACTGACTTTAAACCAGGCTGACGGGGCCTTTGGGCTTGTTTTGATATTAGGGTAACTACCACAAAGGTTTACCTGTCCTGATGTGAGATTTACATCACTATTTATAGCCAGAGATATGTCACCACTTAACTATAGTTTAATTGACTGACCCCAGAACAACACTGTAGATGATCATTTACTGAATATCTTGACAATACAAGGATATGACAAATGTAATGAAACATAAACACAATCTCAAAAATTAGACCCCCTTCTTAAAAAAAGCAAATAATATGAAACCAAAATTGCCCTCCCACACATTATTTAGCAAATTACCCACATACACAACTTAAGCTTTTCCCAAAAATACTGAACAAAATTTTCAAAAACTAAATCTTCTAATCTTAAATCTTATTAATGTGACACAAGCAATATTTAAAACACTTCTACCACTAACCCCCAATAGCAGACTTATACTACTTAACTTCGGTAATGGACAAGCTAGCCTCCATGTGAATATAGTCTTGTGATACTAATGGAAATAATGTCAGATCTCTATGACTAGCCAATAGTGTTCATTAACTGGCTCAGTTGTAATGGTAGAGTGTGGAGATCAAGGTATATTTATAGCAAATGAGGGTCCAGTATGTTTTAACCATTTGTTTTTTCAGTACAATTGACACAGAAAACAGAAACAGGTCGATTTTTCTGTTCTTACTGACAAAAAAATGTAACAATGGAAGATTATAATTGAATGATAATTTGTTATGCTCTTACTGAGAGTGCAGACACAGAATCATTGCTAAGGACTTACAACTCAACTGTAAGAAATCCCTACACTGACCAATCAAACAAAAACAAAAACAAAAAATAATAAAAAATAATTTCATATTTTGTGTGTTTACTTTAACAACACAGCACTAATCACCTTGAATAATTTCCCTTCTTATAACTACTTGAGTTACTCTTTCATTTTGACAACGTATAAAACCATTTACACTCTACTTAGTTTATAACCGAGATATCTTAAGCTCTCAGATAACCAATTGATATAGAAATGATATGGAGTGAACCCTGGATGTCTGGGGCACATGGGCAATTACCTGCTTTACCTGGTTGGTAATCCAGCATTGTAAACCGAATGTAGCAGATCACTCCAGAATTGTGAAGGTAAAATGTGTTGTTCTGCTATAGTAAGTAACAACCAGGAAAAGAAGCTGCGAATGGGCCCACTTGTGCTAACCTACACATTAGCCCATTCACAAAGCCTTGCTTTCAGGCTATGCTTCAAATATGTGATCCTTAAGATTTCAGTCCTTTTTGGCAACACCTGTCACTGCTTTGTCATAAATACAACAGAATGTCAACTGGTGCATCTGTTATCAGCACAGACTAAACACTTACATTGTTAAATACATGAAATAGTCAATCAGTAATAACTTGAACTGTAGTTGTCCACACAACAGTAGAGCACAGTGAAAAGAGCCTGTTAATTTAGTTTGACGTGTACGGCCTGTCTCCTGTAGCTCAGTGTGGCTGCACCCTTGTTTGATGAATTAAAATTAAACATGATCTGCTGACAGAAAATTCAGAAAAAGAGTTATCTTAGATGAACAATTGCAGCCAGAACTAACTTTTTCACAATTCAATCTTCCCCCCAGATCTGCCAGTTGAACACTTTTAACATGACACAGCAGCAGTAGGAAATGTTTGGTTTACAATACTAGTGATATCTCTCTGTATTGCATTACAAAGAGACGAGTTTCTGTTATATATCCTATACCTCAAAGATATAGCCTAAATGTTGTGGACAAAATAATAGAAACGCCTGTTTATATCACACAATATAATTCAACAGCACCACAAGTTGCAGCCTCGAAAATGACCATAAAGTTGAATCAACACCTCTCTGAAACAGTTTCAATAAAAACTGAACATTGTCATAAAGATAGGTTTAATTGCAGGACTTATTAGACTGCAGTAGTTTTAGCTAGATGCACCTAATAAACTGATAACTCTTCATTTAATGGCTATTGCTGAAAAATGCCGAGCATAAATAGTATCAGGTTTGATTTCATGATAATCTAAAGGATATCAATTTTTTTTTTTTAAATTACATTTACACATCAACATTTTCATTTAATTTTTTATGAACTACTATTTGTAATCAGTGCACACGGAAAGTATAAGTCGTAATCTGAGAATGTGAACCATCTTGCTTTACTTTGATAGAAATTCCACCGTTTCTGCACACACGTCATGCTATGATGAAGAGAACCGCTCAGTCTGAAAACAGTTGCAAAATGTGTGCTGTAAGTCTGGAGCCTGTGCGAACTACACAAGGGGTTCGTAGGAGCTCCCTTTTTTTCTGAAGGGGGGGGGGGGACTACAGTCTGTTAGGCTATTACTTCTATTTTATGATTATTTATACTCCACTACATTTCTGAGGGAAATATTGTTTATTTCACAGCCACAGTTACTTAGATAGTTAGATTTTAACTGTCACAAGGAATACATGAGTCAGTCTGTCATTGTTTCCTCCGGTTACCCACCAGCACAGGATGCTCAACGCCGTTTCCACGCCACAGAGCTCCTTCATGCCCCTGTCACTCGCACCAAACGACATTGTAGGTAGTTTCAAAGCAGTTCCAGTTATTGTTGTCGTTTTATGGAGGGGAAAACGTAATATCACGTATTTAAAAAAAAAAGCAGTTTTAATATTAATAATAATAATAATAATGATGATGATGATGATGCATCACCCTTAGCATGATAATCATAATCATATATAATCATATTATATTATTATAATAATAATTTGGTGACGGGGTGTTTACATTGCAGCGACAACGTCACGCTCTTCCGTGAATTTCACTTTTTTCATCACTCAGTCTGATTCACAACTTTGAAGGGAAATGCACAGCTGTAATTCAGCAGAGCTGCATCGGGGGTCTGATCGACCAGAGCACATTTTTGACGAAGCTGCTGAGTGTTTGGGGTCCAGTGCCGCGGGCTATCATGGTGGTGAAGGTCCTTCTGGTCCCTCTGCTTTTCCTCTTTACATCAAAACCAGGTAAGAGAATGCTCTCAGTGGTGTAGAGGGCGGCACTTCTCTGTTATATTTGATTGGATTGTGTCAAAAGAAAAGGAAGATTCACACAACGCACTTCTCCATAAAATACAAGGAAAGAAATAGAGGAAGTAAAAGAAAAAGAAGAACCAAAAAACGCTGATTTAATCCAAGGAGAGAGAAAAAAATATAATGAAGTACACCAACTAGAAACTAGCATCATGTAGGCAAGTGGTGGTGGAAGAAGTACACGCATATTTTACTTAAGTAAAATCATTACCACATTGTAGAAAGGTTCTGCACAAGTCAGACTAGTGCGGACTAGAGAGACCAATACATGATGAACTGATGAAGCCGCTTGGATAAGAGGCGAAACGTCTTCCACAGACAAATACAAGTCCAGTTGCCTTCGATTTAATTTGAGAGAGAGATTACTATGACCTGGACGAATGAGAACATTCACAGACACGTTCTGCAATATACAATAATAAAAGTTCTAGCATTTGAAAGTAAATACTTAAAGTACCAAAAGAAAAAATTCTACTTATTTTATCCAATAATAATACATCATAATCTATTCAGATTATATTTTGTATTATTAATCTGAATCTGCAAAGTAACTAGTTAGTAAACATATTAAATAAATATAAAGGATTACTTCAAAATTGTAGCAGAGTAGATTACTTGAGGAACTAGCAACTAACTACTTGGTCACTTTACATCACTGTCCATTAATGTAAAATTGCTGTTGTTTCTATGCTACATTGTGACATGCAGCTGTAACCTCACAACAGACACATGCTGCAAATATTATATACACTACACTAATATTACTAACATGTAAAATAAATATTATATACAGTATATACATACATTACATACATACACACACACACACACACACACACACACACACATATATATACTTTTATTCCCTTCACACGAAAATGATGAAAGACTGACAGGCACCAGGAAACTAGGATGTGGTTAAGAACCTCCACTATAATCTTACACCAGTCACACCTTTTCATGAGAATGACGAACTCACACTTTCTCTAGTGTAAGCTAAATTGCTGATCTGATTTAGGACACAGTTGCACACCTGAATCAGATACAAAACCATGCTGCAAGAACCTTAACCCGAACCAAGAGTGGAGACAAAAGGTCACTCAAGTTTTTAAATCCTTGCACCGGCTCCTTCTTCCAGTCATGTGCCTTTCAAGGGTTCTTATTCAAATATCTTGCACATGTCATTTTCAAAGTAACAAGGACTATTTAAAAATAATGTGAATAGTTGCATTCAAGATTTGTGATGGATTATATACATATAGAAATTATATTTGCTCTGAAATAAATTTACAAAGAAGCACGTTATTGCAATTCTGGAGGTGTTGAACGTGATATGATTATGGTTATTACAGAACAGCAATCCAGATAATCAATGTAATGTGTACTGTGGGATTGCAACAGCCTCATTATCTCAATAAATAACACAGGTGAAAACTGAGAAAGTGAAAACACAAAGATTCCCTCAAGGGAACATTTACTTAGGTTTTATTCATGTCATTAACTTTTCTGACTTCATAGGGGTCAAGGGTCAACACCCAGAATGTGAATAGTTCTCCAAAGCACCATATATGGGACACAACCAAACTTGGATGCTCACATGTTTTTTGGATCTCCATAAGAACATGCACAGAAGGGTCACAACCTGGAGTGTGACTAATTTTGCTCATAAGGACCAGGGCTATTGATAAATTGACTGACTCTGAGAAAAACCAAAAAAACCAATCAGTTTGTGTGCAAGCCTCACCTAAACAGTGGGCAGGATGCCAGCGTTCCACTCGTTCAGGCAGAAATGTGGCTACATTTCTACAGTACGTGATACAATACAGCAATGATATATGTGACATTACGCGCTAGCTGTCCACAGGCCAGTTCATGTTAAAGTTTTACACCCTGAAATTAACCAGAATTTTGTGAATACTCTTTCACAGGTGCGTGCCACCTGACACTCGAGGAACAATATGTCAGGCGTGGTGAGATGGTGTTGTTGCAGTGCCCTTCTACATGTTATCAAAAAGGTGATGCCAAGGTGATCTGGACCAGTTATACCGCCCAGAAGATGGATCTGACCAACATGTCATCAGCTGAGCAAAAGCAGATGGGTGTGCTGGTTCATCAGAATAGCCTTGTTATTCTCAGTGCATCTGTAGATCATCACGGGAATTACTCATGCTCTGTGGGGTAAAGTAGTGTCAGTCCTACAGTGGTCCTGACTTTGTTTTCCTCCAATCTTAATATCATATCATACAAAATTCATTTACACTGTGTAAGCTTTCATACTTCAGCCTGACACAGAATTTTGCATTAGAAAGCATAACATGAAGGTGTAAACTTAACCACAGCATCCTGTGTTCAACTCCAATCTGTTGCCATTTTTAATCTGTTAGATTAGATTAAATTAGACATCTGCTCTCCCTGCTATATTAAAATTTAAACGGCAGCATTATGTGTTTTCAGAAAGTAAAACCTTAATGTTGTGTTTCTTTTATGACATGAAAGAAATGCCAGCTGCCAGTTCAGGTTCATGCTGACAGCAAGCACATCAAAGTCCAAAGAGTATGAAGAGATGCACAATAAATCATGTGACACTCAAGAGTCCTGCATGTTGAATTGCCCTGATCCAACTATCCCTCCAAATATTACCAAAAATGGCTTCACATGGCACAAGGTAATTTTACACAGCAGATTTTTGAGTGTGAATGAGATTTGATTGTGAATTTGGAAGCTTCACCCTGCATCATTCATGATTTGTTTTTACAAATTTGCAATGGTGTAATGTTTTTCCTAGACCAAAACTGTTGTTCACTGCCTTCATGTCTAAAAATTTAACTTAATTTTCCATCTTGTAGGAGGGTGAAGCAAAAGACGGTTACTTCCAAACTGTTGAAGAGAAAGACAAGGGTGTCTACACCTGTACTAGATCTTACCTGTATCTTGGTCAAATCTATAATAAGACCTTTAGAGTGGAACTTCAACTCAAACCAAAGAGTAAGAAAAACACTTTGTCGATCGTCATTAAAGTTCATGTGTTTAAGAAAAAGGTGTAAAGAGTTTTCTCCCCTTTTTTTGCACAGAATTTGACAAAGCCGCAGTCATCATTTCACCAAAAGACAATGAAGTGGTTCCCGTAGATTTGGGTGAGCATGGTTACACATGGATACACATACAAACATATAATACCTCCCTAAATGACCTCTTTTAAATATTGTGTTAACTGCTTCTTCTAGGCTCAAAGGCGGAGATTGAATGTAAAGCTGTTACATATTCAGACTTTGACGGCGTGTTCTGGATTAGTGGGGGATCAGTAATGTTCAAAAATCCCAGTTTACCAGTTTACTACAAAACCACACGGTAAACACTGCACAGACCCCGACCAGCTACTACAACAAATTTGCGAATGTCATACACTCAATACACACACAAAATAGATTGTCTTTTTTAAATCTTCGTTCATTAAGTTCTTTCCTTCCTTTTGCAGGGAAAAAAATGCAGAAAAAATAAAGCTGACAGCATCTCTGGTCTTCAAAAAAGTGTCAGAGGAGGATCTATCAAAAAATTATACCTGTAAACTGGAATCTGTCTCCAACAACCTCCCAAGCTTCGTTACTATCACTTTGGTCCAGAAAAGTATGTCAGATAGATAGATAAATAGCTTTGGCTTTACTGTTGTATTTACAATTGTGTTTGTTTCCATCAGTGTTGTGTTTAATAAACTACTGTTAAACTTACATCACATTCCAGCAACATTAAAGTTTGAAGTGACATCTTCCAGGCTATAGTTTATTTCATGTTTATATATATATATTATATATATCTCTTTCCATTATTACCCTACAGCTCGCCCTTCTTACATTTTCCTGTGTCCCAGCATTGTGGCCATTGTGGTGGTAATGGTTGTGACAGTAATTATCTATGTGAAGTTGAAAATTGACATCACTCTTTTCTTAAGAGACACTCTTGGTTGCTATGGACGCACCTCAGGTAGGAGTCATATTTTTGGCAATTTGTTTCATTTTAACTTACAACTTATTTTTAAGAGTTACATATTTGTGCTTTTTTGGGACGCTGCAGACAGTTTGACAGCAATGACAGACATGTTGGACAATTTTTTGTCATTTGATTAGATGGAAAAATCTACGATGCCTTTGTGATGTGTTATAAGAGCGACACAGATGCAGGAGTAAATGCTGATGACAGAAAATGGCTGGAGAGTGTTTTGGAAGAGAAGTTTGGCTACAGTCTCTGTCTTTATGATCGTGACGTTTTACCAGGGAAAGGTACGTATTTAAGATGCACTTTGAAGAAAATTGACCTAATATATATATATATATATATTAACGAGGTAATGATTAATTTGAACTCTGTTGGGTTGCAGCTACAGCGGAAGCAGTGTTAGACTGCATAGAGCAGAGTCGGACGGTGGTTTTGGTCCCCACCTCTCCAGATCCTGATCTAGGGTCTGGCCTGCTGAGTGCCATCCATGCAGCTCTTGTGGAGAGGCAGACTCGCTTAATTTTCATAAAAACTGAGACAACACAAGATTCAACATCAGGTTCCTTAGCTGAGGCCTTACAATTTTTTAGTGAAGCTGGTGTCTGTGTCACCTGGAAGGGCTTAAGCTCCATGCCATCCGCCTCCTCCTTCTGGAAACAGCTGCGCTATTACCTACCTGCCATGCCAAAACCTTCACCACAGACAAACCAGGATGTTGCCTCATGGCAAAAGGTTTAGCCAAGTTATAATTAATAGCTTTTATCATATCCATCTTCACCACCTGTTTATATTCTGTACCTATAAAAAAGAATGTATATTGAAAGTAATTCATTTTGAACATTTACCTTGTCATAATTTTGCTATATAACATGTTGTATTTTTGAATTTGTCAGGTAGAAAACTCCTTATTAAGACAGAACACTGACACAAGCAACTTTTCCTGTCAGCTGCCAAGACCTGTAATTTATGCATGAAAATAATGTGAAAATATAAAATGGCTTCTTTTCATAACATGAGTCTTTACACTTTTCATATTGATATATCCTGAATTGTCCAACTTGTGTGTATTCTCATTGCAGTTGAGGTGCATTTGAGTAGTTGTTGAAGACCATTACAAAGCAAAATATCAATGAATATCCAGTGGCCAGAAATGTGAATCCAAATGATTGTTTTTTATTGCTTTGTACCTAATGTGTAAGTAGACAATTGATTGCTAACTAATTAGCCTTAACAACTAAAAGGAAAGGTATTTGTTTTCTCTCCAAGACTGACATGAGATCAATACCATTCTCGTGTGTGAATTCAATATGGAGGTGGGACCAGGACATGGTTAGCCTAACTAACATAAGGGGTGAACAGGGGTGGACACCTTGCTGGCTCTGTCAAAAACACACTTATCATTACCTCTGAATCTCAATAATATTTAACATTGTATCTAAGTTTGTTCAATCCATGCACAAACAAAAAACAAAGTGAAGCAATTTGCATGTATTGCATCTAAATGAGAGCTTTCCTAAGTTTCTCAGTTGGCTATGACAGCTGGACTGATTTATAAGTAGGACGGGAAAATCCAAAGGATGTGACATGTGTGCAAAACTAGCTGGGAGTGTGTCTATGTTCCCACAGCCCTATGTTAAGAAATATGGGACCATAGGGTTTCCTTTTGAGAAAAATCTTAGGCCTTGTCCACATTAACCCGGATAAATATAAAAATGCACATTCACAATGAAAACGATCTCCATCCACACTAATCGTTTTCAGAACGCTTTGCATCCACGTTCCACGGCGTCTTCACATTTATCCACCTCAGCGATCATTACTGTAAAGCATCGTTTTCAGTTTTGGAATTTACCGTTCTAATGTGGACGGAAGGGCTAACCGGATAAATATTACCCGGGTTAGTGTGGACATGGGCTTATGGGAACATATAAGACTGTGGGAAAATAGGGCCTAATTTTCAAAACATTCTTAGAAATGTGGGAACATAGGGCTGACCCCAACTAGCTAATGTTAATGTAGAAATGAGTCCACTAACATCAACAAATATCCGGCTCCCAGCACATAACAATACATATGTTATATAGCACCTGTTAATACGTCAATTTTATGTGCACTATCTCCGGTCTAACATTACTCATGCCACTCCTATCATCTGTCTGTAACTGGCGTTAGACTAACCCACAGACCCATTCACTACTGTAACATTTCTTAATATAAAAGGTTTATTCTATTACCCATTAGCGCATCAATTGAGCGAAATGAGAGTTGTGAAACTGTCGTATCAATAATGAAGTGTGGCAAAAGATCTTCATGTGCTGACCTGTTCACTGACTGTAGCATCCAGAAAATTTGGCTGTGCTGATGTTGCTGAGCCTCTCCGTGAAAGACAGACAAATGGCAGTTAGCTGGCTAGCAATGCTGACGTATCATATAATGCAATCAATGTGTCACGAGACTGGATTATTTCAACGAGCTAGCCTATATGGTGCTAGCTAGCAAGCTGATAATAATATTACATTTTTATAAATCCTTTTTTTTTTTTTTTTTTTTTTTTTAAACATAACGATTGTCAAACTATAGTCTCACATAGCCAGACTTATCTCCACACTTTGTTTTGGTGTTGTTCCAGCGCTGTACAGTCAAATATAGTGTCTAGTCTCAAATATAGTTTGAGTGTAAGTTATGGAGTGAGAGCGCGCGTGCAAGCTACAGGATGCTGGCTGCAGTTCGGCCACTGGTGTCATCAATGACAAGGGTTTTTTGAAAGATCAACATAGAACCTAACTAAAACTAACCAGTCTTGTCATCAGTGACATTGCCTGGGTCGGTACCATATTGCACCTGTACAGAGACCATAAATGTGCCCACCAACTATATCTGAAAATACTAATCAGAGATGCTGCCCATAATTACAGTGAAAAAGGTAAAATGATTTTTACATTTCTGCTCATCCCACAGATTAAATGAACGAGTGCTGGTGTTTTCTTTGGGCAGTCAGGTGAGTTGTGTCTAGGGTTGCCACCTTTTATGTGAAGAGATAAGAGATATTATTGACATTACATCATTCACAGCACTTTGAGGACATGATGTGTATAAAAATACGGGACATATTGCGTCCTGTATTGATTCAATGCAGGATGCAGCATTTTATTTTCAAATACACAATATACGAGATGGGTGGCAACCCTAGTTGTGTCCCCCTGCTCCTTCCAGAAAAAGTAGAGCTATTCCTTTAACAAGCTAATGTCCCTTTAGTTAAGCTTTCGTACTATCTTGCACATATAGTTTACCATGATTACGTTGCTTTAGCACTCGAAAATTTTTTGTAATTTTTGAAACAGTGAGTCATTGATGTCAGACAGGGGTAGACAAAGGAGCTTTCTCCTTTCTAGCCAGCAGGCATAGTTGTCACTGATAGATTTTATCACCTGTGGCTAACCAGCAACGCTGTCATTGGTTCAATGAGTTGATTAAAAATGCAGCGCAAATCCTGTAAATGGGGACAGCATGTGTTGAAATTCAAAGCTTGACAGGTCTTAGTTATAGTTGCTCAGCCATGACGGGACGTTGGCTGTTTGTAAAAGTTGTGTTGCATGTTCAGGGCGGCACGGTGGTACAGTGGTTAGTGCTGGTGCTGGTGCTGTTCCGGGTTTGAGTCCCGGCTCGGACGCGGGATCTTTCTGTGTGGAGTTTGCATGTTCTCCCCGTGCCTGTGTTGGTTTTCTCCGGGTACTCCGGCTTCCTCCCACAGTCCAAAGACATGCTAATGGGGTCTAGGCTGAGTGACTACTCTAAATTGACCATAGGTGTGGCTGTGATTGTGAATGGTTGTCTGTCTCTATGTGTTTGCCCTGCGATGGACTGGCGACCTGTCCAGGGTGTACCCTGCCTCTCGCCCGAAAAGATGCTGGGATAGGCTCCAGCCCCCCCATGACCCTACTAGAGGATAAGCGGAGGAAAATGGATGGATGGATGGATGGATGTTGCATGTTCAATCCCATGATGAGGAGAAGGTGGAGAGATGTAGGCCAGATTAGAGGTAGGTGAAACTTGCAGGTATGCCCCAGAAAAATGAAATTTTAACCACATGTACGTTAGCCCTACTTACCGCAGGTTATGATCAGGTGTTTCATACATTCGATTCTAAATTTACTATCTGTGTTTGTGTCTTGCTTTAGTATAGTCACCTGAATTTTATTACTGTACATTGAAACACATGCCTTGGAAATCTGCCTGACCTGTATGAGTGTTCTTTATAGTATTCTACTCATACCAATTTTTGTGTCTTTTGCTGTGAGTTTAATATTTGGTATTTTCTATCCTTCAAAGCATAAAGGACATATTGTTAACCTTAGTGTTTCCTTTCACATATGGTATATTCTACTGCGCGCACAATATATCACAACAATTCTAAGAAATGCTCATCTGCAGTTCACATAGGAAGTGGCTAGCTAACAGGAACACAAACATTGGAGCCATTTCTTGTGAAATTATGACAAACAACGCAACAGGAAACTCTATGATACCACCTACTACAACTTGTGTATGTCCTCTGACATACAGCTGTTACACACATCAAGACTTACCGCCCAAGAGATGGGGAACAAACCCCTCTGACTATTAGCAGAAAATACCAAGAACTCCAGATCTGGTGAGTTACAATGTAAAGAAGAATGACTTTATAAGCATCATGACTGAAATCAATAAGATTTCTCTTTTTCTTTTTTCTTTTTTACAGATTTTGAGACACAGGATGCAAACTGGATATACTCTCTTTTTTTTAATCTTCCCCATTATCTTGGAGGGATGCTGTGTGGGGAACCATCAAAAGAAACAAACGGGTAATTCATTTACGCAAAAATTTTGTTATTACTAATGCTGTCTCCTTTTTTAGAATGTGCATTTAAAATGACAAAATACGACTCTGTAGCAACTGCACCCGTAGGTCTTCAGCAGGAAACTACACATTGGCATTACAGAGCTGTGGAGGGGGAGAGCTTTATGCTACCATGCAAAGGGCACATAAACTTGGTTTGTTGCAAGCCTGGAGACAGCTTGGAAGGAAATGGAGCTCAATCCTTCAACTGTGGGGCAGAGGTCTCAGTTGTGGCAAACCATTCTGGGCAGTACACATGTCTCACATGGTAAATAATGTTTCTTTTCCTTTTAATTTTAATAGAAAAAAGTCCTAGACTTCTGCTCCTACACATGTCATCATGCACCCTTCATCATTTGCCATTTTAATCAAGTTAATATAGTATATGTATAGAAATAATAAATGCATTTTTACATGCATTTAAACTTAAACTTTATAACGTTTAAGAACAAAATGATCAGCTGTGCCTCTGTATGTTTTTGTTTTTGTATGTATTTTTCCAGTCACAGAATCATTTATAATTTCATTTATAATTTAGCTGAATGTTTTGAATGCTTTCCATGTGTTTTTTGTTGACTAAAGCAGAGATTTAACATCTTAATAGGATAATCTTAGGTTGTCTGTGTACTCTTCTGTGATGCCAAATGCACCTTTACTTCCTGGTCTGTTGTTAGGAAAATTAGTTCATTAGCATCACTGTTTTTTTAAACTTAGGAAGATAGCAAATCAAAAAGCTACAGCCAAATGCAGTGCTGAGTTACTGAAAAGTTGTGTTTAAAAAAGTCTTTATTGTTTTGCTTTTTGTCTTAAAGGTAACCTGTCGAGTTGCTGACTTCTCATAGGCCTATGGAGCAATGTCTTTATGATATGTTTGTCCTCACGCATGTGCACCAATATTAGCTGGTGCGACAACATTCCTACCAATGGTTTCATACTATTGCACTGATTTGCAGGTAGCAGTAATGCTCCAAGAAATGCATTTATGCACCAAGAAAAGCAGAGAAGAAGAAGAGTGCGCGCTAGTAAACATGAATGTAAACATTGCTGAATTTTTAAAGAAAAAAAATCTGTATGTAATGTTGTATGAGGAAGAAAATGCGCATTTGTTAGGCCTCAGAGGTGCGCATAATTGTTTTGGTGAGAAACACTGACACAAAAAACTCCACAGGGAACCTTTAAGTCTAAATAAATAAACAGATTCATGTCTTAGAGTTACTCCAGTCACAGTCAGAGTCCACACCTCTGGTTATTAATTCTGCAATTAATGAACAGCGCCATTTCCGTCCAACTGTCAACACATCCCAATTTTGGGCTATGAATGTAGTAAAGTGTTTGGCCTGTATCTGAATGTACATGGGCAGCAGCAGTTGGGTGTTATTGACAATACACCAATCACAGATTGAGGATTAAATTCAGTGATCATTTTTTTACTTACAATAAGTTTTTTAGCTTGCCACTATAAATGTAATTAATTAGTAATTAATAAATTGTTATTGGCACAAACACAAACCCCAAAAAGACATTTATTTAACAAACTAATAATAATTAATAGATAATTATTTATCTGTGAATTCTTCATAAATGATAAATATGAATTTCTTAAAGTCATTAGTCACAATTTAAAAAAGCTTTTTTACTAAATGGCAAATAATGATGTTTGTGTGTGATGTGTGTAGACTGCTTGTGTTTGCATGAGATTCTATTAAGTGTTCAGGTCTCTGCTGTCCAGTGGCAGCAAGTTCTTCTTGTATCTAAAGGTGGTTGCGAAGATCAGTCTGGGATGTTTCCAGCCCAATGAGAGCAAAGTAGAGCTGGTCAGCGGTGTTGGTGGGAATATCTCCTGCCCGGGACACGAATGTAGTAACAGCACAGATGTCAGATGGTTCAAGGTGACACACACACATGAGCAGGGTTATCCAATGGAAACATCTAAACAGCTAAAATTCAGACAAGTGTGCTTTCTTACAGGGTAAGACACCTATGTCTGAGCAGCGAAGAGCCTCCTGTGAAAAGAATGGGCTGTTACATCTCTGCAAAGTAAAAGACAACTACGATAAAGGTGTCTTTTTCTGTGATAGACAAATAATTGAGCACGGAGTCATATGGACCTTCAGGAGGGCTGTTGAAGTCACAGTTGTACGTAAGTGCTGTGTGCTCTGTGCTGTGTGTGTGTGTGTGTGTGTGTGTGTGTCTTTTTTTTTTTTGTAAAATATCTCTACATAGACATCAATAGAAAGTTAATAGAAACCTGCCAGCCAATCAGAAATTTGTATTTTCCTTGGCCATGGTATAATTTAAAGGATGAGAAGACTCATGTCACTCAACTTAGTAAAATAAAGTAGAATAATACTAGAGTGCAATAATAATCAAATAACTTTACTTCTTTGGCAATTATACACGTAACCTTATTAAAAGACTATTTAACACAATAAGATCTTGTAACATACTCAGAGACGTTTATTTGTCAAACAGATTTTCTCAGTTGGCAATCTTTGTCAAAACACTCACTCTTACACAAAATTGTTTATTTGAAAAGATGTACTGTATATCAGAAATATTTGTTTGATCTAGGCCAGGTTGTTCTTTCACCAGTATATAAACATTTTAATCATCTTTTAACTTCCTTTGGAATTCAAGGCAAAACTATTTTTATTAATCTAAATAACGATTCCAGGAAAGATGTAAATTACTCGAGGGATGTCTACATTCCACTTTCTTTGGTAAACCTATGCCCTATAGACCTTCTGGTCAGTTGAAAATACCAAAAACAACAACCCTACCTCAGAGAGGTATTTCTTCACTCACCCTTTAAATTGCATCATATCTTGTTGCTAACCCAAAAACCATTTCACTTCCTCCTCCACAGCAGGCAGTTATTCATTTGTGTGCTTGATGCAATCATCGCTCTTCTCTGCCAAAATGTATGTTTAAGATAATTATAGAAATAATATCATCAAATTAAGCATTCTAACATAAGGACTACTGTACATGCTGTACTGTTATTATTTAAAATATCTTGAAATATCTTGAAAATCTCAAAATATCTTGTTTTCAAAGAGCACTAATGGATTGGTCTATCACAAAACTTATCAAAGGGTATCACAAGAGTAGCTCCTCCTTAGTGGTCTTGCACGCAGTGTTTCATTATTGTCCCTGCACTGCATCACTAAATCAGATGAACCACTGGAAAAGCCAATAAGTCATCATACAAAATTCCAGCACCCTAATTTCCACATAATTTTCTCTGAGCTAAGAGGTATACTACTTCCTGTTTTGCCACTGAATGTTAGGTTGTTTTAAAGATCCCCTTGTTACCATTTCCATATGATGTTTTTTTTTAAATATTTTTTATTTTTTATTTCATACTGTATTTTTACATTATTTAAAACAGCTCAGGAACTTTAAGTGTTTACTGAAGACAGCAGTTCCAAAAACACATGCCATTCGTCTGTGTCTGTATGTTTATTCTGTTGTATCCAGTGGAGAATTTACTTTCCCATTGTCAAATAATACAAATAGTAATAGTAAGTTGTATTTTTGCTACATTGGAGTGGATTTTTAAGTTAGACATTCATCTTTCAACTTTCATTTTTCTAATCATCACTGAAGTTTTCAAAGGAAACCTTCTTGTATTTGTAAAATTTTTAAAGAATAACGCTTTCAGCTATTAATGAGTTTAAACTGTACACATTAAAACGACAACATGAAAAACAACATCAATGCCAAAACAATAACCTGTAATATTACAATTATGAGAATGACATGAGTTAATGACATTAATAGTGCAAATAAATAACTGTACATATTATGATAAAAAATAGTGGCATCTGTGGCTCAGATTTAACTAGATGTAACAATCTGTGCCACTGTCAAAGCGATGTAAGCTCCCCACTGTGGTCCAGACTGAAATATCTCAACAGCCAAAGACATTTGTGATGCTCAGAGAATAAATCTTACTTTTCTTCAAACGCCACTCTGAGGTTTACCTTTTCGTCTTTTTAGCGAAATGTCTCAGCAGCTATTTGATGGATTGCCATGAAATCTGGTACAGATATGTCCCTCAGTATGAATTGTAATCATTTTGAAATTCACTGACCTTTCCTCAATGGGTGAAAATTGTAATTTGTCCAATACTTTGCTTTATGACCAAATACCTGCAAAACTATCCTCCCATTAGCCTCATTTCTACTTTATTTGTAGTGCTAACCAGGAAATGCTAGCATGCTAACACGCTAAACTAAGATGGTGATCAATGTAAGTGGTGTACCTACTCAGAGTTAGCATGTTAGCAGGTCATAGATCAAATCTGTGCTGTCTCAAACAGAGGCGGTAGAATGGCTTTAGACTCAGTCAAGTCAATTGTATTTACATCACAAATCACAAATTTGCCTCAAGGGACTTTACAGTCTATACAGCCTACAGCACCATAACCTTACTCCCCTGTTGAGTCTATATTTCTCAAGATTCAAGGCATTGGGTGGTTGACAAAGATCACCTGTTGACCTGTTTGAATGTGTCTTTGCATTAAAACCCCTTGATAAAAGCAAGACAGTAAACCACATTAGAGTTAGCCTACTTTTGAAATTTTTGTATCCATCCACTTTCTATACTCATTCATGTCAGGGTCACAAGGGGCTGAACAACGCAGCATGCAAAACTCTACTCTAAAGCAAGGTTATTGTTTAATCAAGTTTTGTATATAGATCCTGCCAGTGGCATTAGATTTTTTTTCCACTTCAAGCTGAGTGTCTTCATTTCCCTGATCATATAGATTGTTTTTTCCTACATGTGGGTGCCACCATGTGTTGAAGTAGAGCTCATATATAGTATGTATGAATGTTTTTCCCAGATGATTTTCCAGTTAACTAGGCAGAATATACACTGAAAATGTGACTTTATTTCCCAACCCAAACTAGCCTTCAAGAAAATAACTAACAAGACAAAGATAGAGATTGTGTATCCTGAGGCCAACATGACAGTCAAAGTGGAGCTTGGTAAGTGTATTCAAATGTGCTATGGAAAAATCTAACAGCTATCAGAGCTAACAACTAATAGATGGTTTTGGGCATCTTTTTCAGAGACATATCAGCCATGTGAATTCCAAATACAGCAGTATCAAAATAGTAACAGTTGTTTGCCTTCTCAAAGTTGTTTTTTTTTAAGTCATTGTACATATCAACTCAGAACTGATGTGTCTCTGGGCTCTGGCTTTCAAAAACAATCTAACATGTCTTTCTAATGAGGATTTATTGTAATTACTGACTTTTTATACACAAAATATTGCAGTAGCTTATACAGTATCTGAAACAGCTCTGATAATGACATGATGGTCTCATCTTTGAATCACTCATTTGTTTATCTACGAAACTGGTGTGACAACATTTTATTATTATAAGTTGTCTTCACTAAGGGCTGGATTTTAATGCCCATGTTTTTTTCTTGTTCCAGGTCGGTCTCACGATCTGACCTGTATTGTATATTTTCCTTATGAGAATGAGAGTTCAGCAAAGGTGCGATGGTACGTAAATTACAGTGACAACATGAAAACTACGACTATACTACACAAGGAGAAGCCACAGTGAGTCGCTGCAGTCCCTCAGTCAATGTTTGCTTTTGCCTTCAAGTAACTGTCCTTCATTACATAGTCCAAGTGTTTCCTCGTTAGGATTTTGAAAAATCTGACAATGTTAACATGATGATTCGGCTTGGCTTGCATGATAACTTTTCTAAGGTTTTAGGATGCAAAGCAGCTGAAATGCTTTCTCTGATTCAGAAATAACCCGTGGTACAAGGTCACGGGGACAGCCATCATAAAAGAGGTGACTCTACAAGACTTGAACCACACATATACCTGCATTGCCAGTAATACCGTTGAGAACAAAAGTGTCACTATCAAGCTCGAGGAGAAAATTAAAGGTAGTGTTGTTTCTATTGTCACCTTCATGTTTTTTTTTTATTTTTTATTGATACCATATTTTGTCATAACATTGTAACATTGCAGTTCAAATAACTGCATATGACACATGACTGCACAGTAGAATATATGATAAAATCTAAGGGAAAGTCCCTCCAGGTTTTCAATCAGTAGTGTCAGATAGGGCAGATTGTGTATTTTACGCTAGGCAGCTGGATGTGTCACCATGCATGGAAAACTGTAGACAAAGCTGCGAGCCTGCAGACTGACAGGAGCCGCCCTACTCATACTCTTGTGGCTGGAAAGAGGGTAGCATTTGACCCATTTTGATGTCATTGCTTAAAACTGGAAAAAGTTACATCCAATTAGGTCAAAAATGCTGTAACCAATCCAATGAGCTCAATGGTGACACCATCCGTAAGGCAACTTATTTCTGCAGACATTTTCAAAACACCCATATTTAACCACTTATGTCCACTGACTGTGCTGACGTTAACTTTGAAACATTGGGCTTTTTGTGAAATTTTGTGCAGGCAACATTTAATGCTGCATTTATCAATATTTTTTACATTTATAATGGATCAAATGACAATACTTAATGATCCACAATTTAGTTACTGGTTAACGCTCTCATCAGTGTCATTGTCAGCCACAACAGACAGCTGTTTTTAGCAAAACAGTCAGATAACTACCTATCCATCCATAAATGAATAAAAAGGTTAGCAACTAGCGAGAGTGTCCAGTGGACAGAAACATGACTATGAATTAATACTGATGTTGCTCTGTGTCTGCTGGAGCGTGTAAATAAGCAACTGTTTGCTAACAAGTTTGCCATATCAACTTTATATGGTGATAATATGTCAATTTTGTCTTTACAGCTTGTCTCTGCTGCCCCTAGGGCAATTATTACCGCTTCCAAGACATAATACAATCTATTAAGTGTACTTTTGACTTGGTTTCAGTAAAATGGCCGTCACTGGTTGGGTATCCCATTGCGTCTTTGCTGGTGGTAGCTGGGCTGGGGATCATTTTTCATGTGAAATGGCTGGAACTACGGCTTATCTACAGATCCCACTTCCCACATGGAAAACGTGGAGATGGTAAGAAAGCAAACACACACACACACACACACACACACACACACACACACACACACACACACACACACACACACACACACACACACACACGCAGTGATAGCAGCAACTCTTCTGGATAACAGAACAGATATAAACTAAACTTTTCCTACAAAAGTTATATGTTGCCATGGATTAAGTGTGTTAAACTGTGGGCTTCTACTTGAGCCTATGTTTGTTTACATTTGTTAGTTTGCAGTGGTGTTATCATGTCTGTTGTGATCAGGTTTGACTGAATCATGGCTCAGATTTTTGACACAAAAACTGAAACTAACATGATGTCTGATGTGAGTTTCAGATGTTTTTGGATATTGATATTTGATGACTTGTTCAATTATTTTATTCCTCTGATTTGTTTTGGAGATCAGTTTGAGTGTTTTGATACGATATGTGAATAAATGTAACCAGTAATATGAGACACGAGGAGCTCTCAGCCTCTTTTATTTTGTCAAAGCAGCTCTCAGAGGAAACAAGGTTGGACACCCTTGCAACATAGGTCAGAAACCTAAAGCCCAGCTTTTGAAACTTGCGTGCTCACTCTAGCATCCTGAGCCAAGAACTGCTCTTCTTCACAGGATGTGGTTTAGCAACTGAATACCTCAATCTCCACAACAACATGAAGATGCGATTTGTTTTCAATTTATTTAACCCAACCCACAAGCATTACATTAATAAATTAATCAAAATATTATGATAATAATTTGAAACTATCTTAATCCGGTGCATGTACTTGAAAAATGTAGGTAGCAAACTATGATACTGTACTTTGTGTAGTAATGATAAAAAACCAAGATGGCAATCTTACATCTAATTAATCTTATCAGTCGATCAAAGTGCCCAGGTTTCTAAGACAAAATTGTCTTTCACAGATGAGAAAGAGTTTGATGTGTTTCTGTCATATGTGTGGACCCCTCGATCACCAGAGGCGGAGGGAGGTTGGACGGTTCCCTCCCGATCAGGAGCTGGCACTGATGAGGAAGGTAGGTCCAACACGTTCAGTGTACGATATCTGGATTTCATTTTCATGAAACTACACTGGTAAAGAAAATTAACAGTTACTTTTATTGGCAGCACATTTATCCATCATGGACCCACTGAACACTGAGGAGGGTGAAGCCACCCAGAGACCACTAGAAGTGCTTCTACCACAGATGTTAGAGGAACGGTGGGGGTATCGCCTCTGTCTGCTGGAGAGGGACGTGCTTCCAGGAGGAGGTCAGTGTGTGTGTGTGTGTGTGTGTGTGTGTGTGTGTGTGTGTGTGTGTGTGTGTTGACTGCAAACGTTCCTGATGATTTCCATTTTGTATTGCAGCATATACAAATGATGTGGTCCTTGCAATACAGAGAAGCCAAATGCTTATCTGTCTCCTGTCAGCTGACTACCTCTGCAACAGCAATGCTGTGTTTGTACTGGAATCTGGAGTCCAGGTAGGCCTACATTTCAGGGAAAGTAGAATACTTATGCCACACTCATGGCATGTTATCATAATTTTTGTTTTTGACTTGTAAATAGCAACATCCAAGTCATATTTACGATTGCGAAAGTGTTGGGAAAACAAACAAATATGGAGGCCTTACATTGTACAGTGTAATTAAGACCAAGTTTAGTGGCTATGGGTTTACTGTATACTATCGAGTATTTCAATTCTCACCAAGTCTGTAATCATACACCCATTGTAATGCCCTGAATGATCTTGAGTCATTAACAGGGGAAACTTCCCCATCACCACCATGCATCACATATGATGTGAATGTAGCATAGCCAGAATCCCAGTGGTAAGTGTTACTTTGGATGGATTAACCAAATGAAAATTATCAGTCCTTTTAAGTTCATTTAAGTTTTTGCTTAAGTTGACACTTGCCCATTTTGAGACAGTGAGCTTCCTCAGCAGTGAATATGTTTGCTGCAGGTCTGATGGTGATGACTGGAACCCCACAAAAAAGAATTGAACCACCTCCTCTGCACACAATCCACTGGCGCAACAATCCTACTTTTAATTTAAAGTGAATGCTTTTAAGACAATACTTGCAGATACCACGTCTGCCATTATATAACTGGGAGAATTTACATGTTTAGCCCATTATGTACACATTGTATACTTTACTGTCTGAATTGTGGTTGGCAGTAAAGTATACAATGTGTAAATTATTATTTAGTATTTTTTCTAGCCTTCCATTTATTTTTAGTTACATATGACTAAACAACAGTACCCATTTTTATTTGTCCTCTGGTTTAATTTTAGCACTTTCACTGATGTAAACTGAAACCAGCAGCTATGTTGATGATGGGAAAATCCGTTTGAAAATGTGAAGTACCATAAGCCGCAAACAAAACCACTCGTATCCTCTGATTTAGTACAACTTCTGAGTTGTGATGAAAGGTTACGTTTGTCTTGATGATGATAAATCAGTTTTAAGTGTGTATTCATTTAAACCACTGGTTTTCAGTGTTCAATTCATTAATGATTTGCTATTTGGTCCATATCTTTAGGCTTTGCTGCAAAACTCTGCCTTTAAGCTCCTGCTAATTCAGACCAATAGAGAGTCAGCATCACTCATCCAGCAGGACTCCCCACTGCCCACACTGGTTCAAAGAGCCTTGAAGGTGCTACCGAGTCTGAATTGGACGTCAGGCAAACCTGCCAGAGCCACCCGCAACTTCTGGAAGTCTTTGAGAAAGGCAATGCCCGATCAGAGAGTGAATCTGGTATCACTGATGCAGGACCAATGATAACACTGCATTTTTTTTCCACGTGTCTAGCATATTTATTGACTGTATAATATAGAAATGCAGCTTCGGTTAATGCACTGTTAACTGAAACTGCTCAGCCATGTGTCAAAGGAAATCCCCATGATGATAGTAAGTCAAATCATAACGTATCATATTCAAATGTAGGGAAAAAGTGAGTCACCCTTCATACCAAAAATAAACATTCACTCACCCCTGTGAAACAATCAATCACTTATCAACTCAAAAATTTGAATCATAAAGGCAATGACTACAAAAGATATAGGATTTGTACATGGAAGAACATGTAAAAAAAAAAAAAGTTTTTAAAAAATAGACGCCATTAACAATTGAAGAATAGAATCATAGATATCAGCCTTTATCTGTTTGTATATTAGTATCAAGTACAATAAACTTATATTGTGACGTGTAGTTCAGCAATAAACATTTGACGCAATATATATGATCCAAAATGTTTTATTTTCTTTTACTGTGTTCAAGAGTTATGTTTGATATAACAGGTCATAGCAGTGGATATAGATGTAATTTATTTAGGAAATTCTGCACAACATTGAGGTAACTCAGAGGAGTTCAAAGTTTAGATTTTTGATCAGGGGGATTTCCCAAAAA
Source organism: Seriola dumerili (assembly GCF_002260705.1). NCBI lineage: Eukaryota > Metazoa > Chordata > Actinopteri > Carangiformes > Carangidae > Seriola > Seriola dumerili. Next base: position 1,228,448 of record NW_019175704.1, read on the forward strand.
TAGTTTCAGGCACAGGAAAAGTCACTGAGGTACAACATTTATCTAAATTAAAAGGATTGGGGCTATATTTATGAAATGTGGGCTTTCTGATGTTAAACTGGCAATGAAAAAAGTTTATAAATGTACGTAGTCATTGCTAACCTATATTTTAACCACTCACATATCATCTGATGTGACCGTTACCAGCACCCTTGTATCTATGTCATGACCTTCTCACAGTTGTCAAATAAAAACACATTCAGTTCTTCAGTTGTGAACATAGAAATGAAAACAGACACATTCCCACAGATAGTTTGCCAGATTCATTGAAACGGAAAGAAATCAGTGTTGAGTCAGCCAAACCAGAACTACTGGCACAAAGCTCAAACATAAAACAAAACCTAAAAATCAAAGAAAAGGCTGCCTATGAGGTGGCACAGCTGGTGAAAACACAGGGTTGTATATTGATGTTGACAAACTAAATAAAAGTCTAGTCCATGCCCCGCTTGCTCCACACGTTAACATAACATTCAAAATCACACTCCCACTTGTGGATTTAAAAATAAAACATTATCACACTTCTATGTACATTTTTACACAAATATTAGGTCAAATTAAAAGCTTGCTCAGGACCACACCTAACCAGCTTCAGATAGGAGCAAGCATGTTGTAAAAGGGGCATGAAGGCTCTAAGATGCTAGATTTTCTCATTAGCCAGCAAAAAGCAACTGCAGCAAATTTAATACAGTTTCCGCAATATTCTGGCTAATTTGTTTGTCCCATCTCTTCACTCCGCACCTCTTATCACAGGGGCCTGGTGTCTCTCCTCTCAGTTAGCATCAGCCGGTAGTGGTTAGACATGTAAACATGAGTTCAGACAGAGTATCATGGAGAGGCTAACATAATTCTCCACTGCATGTCTGCAAACATGAGAAGTTGTCAAAGCTGAGGTTACGGGGAGGAATCATGTGAGCCTTCATAGATATCTCTGTTTAACCTAGACAAAATGATCCATTAGTGACAAAACCTCTGGTAGTCATTTACAGTTTGTCTGCTTGGGCCTTCAGCTTCCTCTCCCAAAGTTTTTGATGATCAGAGAATCCTTGCTTGCCCTTGTTGAAGGAATTAGGTCCCGCAGATGTTGGTGTCTCCCTGAAAAGATAGGAGATTAATCCCTTCAAACTCAAACAGAAACATGTAAGATGATTACTAGCAATGTAGCAATTAATTAGAGAGGATTAAAAAGCTGAGGAAATAATTATTAGGTACATCATGTATGTGTATGTATTTACCTGCCAATGTTCTTCATCCTCATCTTTGCTTCTGGGGGCATCTCCTCGGGTTCACTCTGCATGTCAAGAGAAAGTTACAGTCAACCTCTGCATATTTGTTATTTATACATTTATACAAACATTCAATTACTATGTGCAGGCGCACTTACATCATCGTCTTCGTTGAAAACAGATGCCAGCCCTGCCTTTTTTGGAGGCAGTGATGGTACAGGTTCTTTGGGTTTCTAAAACAGGTTAGGGACATAAGATTTAGGGAAACAAAATAAAACAACACAACCAGAATCACACTTCTTCACAGTCTTCATAACATGCAAAACAAAAGCCAAAAATCCTTGAAGTTGATAAGTTTAACTAGAAAATATTTGGCATTTTTACTTGATACATGACTTGATGATATATTTATTAGCTCTATCAACTGACTCAAGGATAACTCAACTGTTTTGGCACCATGTTGACAGTAAGAGTCAAACGGTATGCATCTGTGACTGTTAGGGATTTTGGCCTTCATCCTTTTTGGGCCTCTTTGAGGAGTGTGCTATGTGAATTACTTCTTTTGAGTGTCTGGTAGCATGATATCCATGCCCTAACTTTCATGTTATGGTGCGTTTCTGTGTAGATGTACCACAGTCTATGATACAAGTTAGAGTTACTTTTACACAGTCTGTGAAAGCAGTTAACAAGCATTGTTACACACTCACTGTTGCTCCAAGTTTGATAGATATGGGGTTTGACTTCTTCCCCATCTGACTGCTCATGCTAAAGCCTATTTTGGAGACTTTGCAGGGTGCTGGTGGGTCTGTCGAGGATTCATCTTCATCCTCTGGTGTGAGATGCTGGGATGTGCGCTTGACTGCAGTCCCTTCTCCACCCACAGTGCTAGAAGAGACAGGCTTAGTTTTCACTCTGCCTCCCTCCTCCTGCGGCCCTGCTTGAGGCAAGACAACTCACCAAGGTGAACAACTGTTTTCTGTGAACTGGAGAATAATAAAAGTTCCTAGCCATCAACGAACCAAAGGTAACTTAGGTTCCACTTTGCCATTTAACTTACTGGTTTATAAGTCCACCTGGGGACTGTGAGTGCAGACACTATCTATAATGTCAAGGTTTACGTTAACTTACGAGAACTGTACGCAGGGTCTGAAAGCAGATAAAAGTAACATTGTTAACCTGCAGTAACTAGCTTTGGTCTACTACTTGCACACTAGCTAGGCTGACGCCATGTTAGAAAGCTAACAAGAGACCCGTCTGCTGGAAGCAAGTCTTTGCTTTATTACCTGGCTAACATTAGCAGTCACTTTAGCCCAGTGGTTACAGCCAGCCTAACTTTCATAGCTACATAGATAATGTTAATACAATGTTAAGTTGCTTCGCGTTAGCATTAGCTAGCCAAGGATACAGTTAACATTACGTTAGCTTTGTGAAGTTTTACGATTGTTTCCTCTGTTTGACGTTAGTTGTGGCTAATTTTAATAGGTAGGCAACAGATCAAGCTAATGCCAAACACTGTTTATTTGTTAACATTTTTAGACGTTAAAACAGCTCAAATATCACCTCCGTCGTCGGTGCAACCCTTGCGTTTATGCTCGTAATCCGCCATTATTGTTCTTCTCGAACTCGTCGGCAGATGTCGCTAGTCTCCTCGAAGCGTCGTGCACACTTTATATAAGAAGAAGAGCATGGGGGAAGTATGACAGCAGGCTAATGGCTAACTCGATAAACAGAGAGCGAACTGGTAAGACAAGAGCCACAACGACAGTGATTATGCTTTTGGTATGTTATGTTTAGCTGCCCATTACGCCAGGTAATTAGTTATAAATTTAGCTCGCATTAAAAATCGATGTTAATGTCGCATTTTGGCCAGTTTAGCCTGGAAGTTGTTATGCTCACGTCAACGTTAGCTAACCTTACAGTTCATCTGTCACTTTGTGAAGTGTCTTAACATATGTTTTTCTACAATAGCCCAGTATCTCGCAGTGTGCTTTAAATAATTAATGTTTTTAGCTAGTAAGTAACATTATATCTGTCAATGTATTTCTTTGACTGTTTCTCAAGTAACTTCTATTTGCCCCTTTTCTTCCAGGCCCTTTAAAAGCTTTGTGTTAAACAATGAACCAGTCAAGATGGGACAGACCCTGTGTATATGCTCCCGTGGCTCCATCACCATCGATAATAAAAAATATTACTTTGTCCAGAAACTAGACGAAGGGTAAGATGACGTGTTGTGAATCTAAAACTCTATTTAACTTAAACTTAAATGTGGTGATATTTTTTAGTTGGTCAATTAGTTAATAAATCCCATAAAAAGACCAAAATCAATAGTGAATTAATTCTACAAGTTTGTCTGTGGAACCAAATGAAAACTGTATATTTGTGACTCATTTTTAAAGACTGACATCTTCAGTAGGAACAAATAGGCCTTGGGGCTGAGAACCACAGGCAGACTAGGAAAATCGTGAAGTACTGAGAGAGCCTAATTTGGACTAATATGCTCCACTCCACGCTCTGTCCTCTTTTTAGTGGTTTCAGTTATGTTGATCTGGTTGAAGGGGTAAAGGATGGGCGCTTCTATGCCCTGAAGAGGATCCTGTGCCATGACCGTGAAGGTCGCCAGGAGGCTCAGACAGAGGTGGAGATGCATCAGATATTTAATCACCCCAACATCTTGAGCCTGGTTGCACACACCTTTGTTGATCGAGGAGGCAAGAGTGAAGCCTGGTTACTTCTACCTTATATTAGTGTAAGTAGTTGCAGCAGTTATTGTGACAACAATAATCTTAAAGGGAAATTGTCTGACTCTGATATGTTGGTCTGTTTGTGTGAACAGAAAGGCAGTCTATGGTCTGTTCTGGAGAAGCTAAGAGACAAGGGGAGCTCAATGCCCGAGAAACAGATTTTGCAAATTCTGCATGGCATCTGCTCTGGACTTAAGGCTATTCATGAAAAAGGCTATGCACACAGGTAATCTTTCTCCACATACATACACTCACACACACACACACACAACATTTACATGCATTGGACCAGGGGAAAAAACTCTTGTGCTGGTTTGTAGTTCTGCACCAGTGTCTGTCTTGAGTCGAAATGACTTGATTTCTGGAAATCTGCACTCCCTGCACTATGACAGAAACTGATCTATGGGGACTCAGCCATTTGGGAAATTAATTATCGTTTTCCATGGATTCACCCAAACAATTTTCGTTCCTTACTGCTTAAATCACTGGTTGGCAAGAAGCACTTGCAGCATATGTCTCATGACTTTGATTTGAAATACTATGTTAATTTTAATACGATGAACTCCCATATTTAAGATAAAAAAAATGGTTTGTGAATCAGAGAACACATGGAAAATAAGAATAACTAAGGGAAACATAATCAGCAGCAGAATTACATTCGCTGTGTTTCATTTTATGGTTTGAGGTAAAAAATGACTGTGGATTATGCACCTTCCCAGTCAGCATTTAATACAGAATACCTGCTCAGGATTAGTTGAGGATACTGTGTTCGATTTTATATCCCAATGAAGGTTTCCTACAAAGTGTGGTTGATCTTTCAGCTCGTAAGATACATTTACTGTGTATGACCAACGACATTAAACTTAACAGAGAAATCCAACACGGTTAGGAATTTTAATGTGAGCCTAGTCAATGAGATACTATTTGCCAGACCATTTTTTAACATTCATGTTATCATTTACTCACTTTGACAAATGCTAACTATTATGTGTTCCTTATTATATTAACAAAATTACAGACATCTGAACACATGCCATATATGTGCTATGATTTGACAGAGATCTTAAGCCCACAAATGTGCTTCTGGATGAGGATGACAGGCCAGTTCTGATGGACCTGGGCTCTATGAACCGTGCCAGGATTGAGGTAAGGGCAAAGGGACTATTAAAGAGTTTATAACATTTTACTGATCACTTTATAAGCATTGATACTATTGATTTAACGCCCAAAACCCAAATTGTTTTAATTGGAGTCTGAGGTCAGTCAACCAAAGCAAGATGTTGTTTTGTTTGTAAGGTTGTACTCTTACTATATAAGAGCAAGTTGCAAGTTGTCATGATCACTTCCATTATTTTATCTGTCAAAATTAAAAGTTAATTTTTAACATTATCAATTTGTCTCGAAATTTAAGAAAGGGGCCCTAAAATTAAAGCAAAGTGATGCAAGCAGGCTAAGACAAGTAGTCTGCAATATCGGGTAATGTCCAACTCCAGATACCACAACATTTAGTGGCAACTCATCAAGTCCCTGTGCAGATAATGTTTATGAGTGAATACTCACTTTATTTGACACTGTTTTAGAAAGAAGGTCCAGATTTCCACCTCTAGATGGCACAGTAACATTTTTAATGCCACAAATTGAAAACATCAGATTAGTACATTAGATTGAACAGCCACTGGATATTGTCAATCATGTATCAGAACACATCTTATAACATCCTAGTTGTTTTGTGATGATTTGCAGTGCTTGTAGCACTGAATGTACCCCTTAAAACACTCGTATTTCACACTGGGCAATCTGCTGTTTTTGGTTTATCTCTTAACACAACTGACATCATTACAGTAATTACAGACTTTGTCAAGCTAAAGGATAAGTATTAACATATTAGTCACAGGTTGCTAAACTTACCTGCGGAGCATCACTTACATATCCAGAAAGTGTGTTGGGTTTTTTTGTGCTGGTTTGGCTGTGTTTTTTAAGGCTTATCTTTTGAACATTATGTCCTCTGAAATGATCTCTACCCTGTGAAGATTTTAATAAAACTGAATTTATTACAGGTTAGAGGTACTAGAGAAGCCATGACCATACAGGACTGGGCTGCCCAGCGGTGCACCATTTCCTACAGGGCTCCTGAACTCTTCAGTGTAGAGAGCCACTGCATTATAGATGAGCGCACTGATGTCTGGGTAAAGCCTTATATTCTTCATTCTTTAGTGTATATTATGCATCTTGTTTTCTTAAGTGACTTTGGATCATTCACTGACTACTTTTTCTCATTGGCCGCGGTCTTCCCTTACTCCAGTCACTTGGCTGTGTGCTTTACTGCATGATGATGTTGGAGGGACCATATGACTTAGTATTTCAGAAGGGGGACAGTGTTGCCCTCGCTGTCCAGAATCCAGTGGTCATCCCACAGTCTTGCAGGTGAGTCCTCAGACTGTAACAATATCTTCCTGTTTAACTTGAAGAAAGTTTCCCATTGATTTATCAGTTACGGTTACTGCCTAGGATAGTAGTAGAAACAAGTTCTGCCATTTCTTACATTGTGAACTTTAGGAAAAGAAAAATGTTAGAAATGTTAGTGCCCCAAAGTAACTTTAGTTTAAGTTTAATAGAGTCTGAATTGCCAATTGCAGTACAAACTACTGAATGTAGTTTAATTCTATTTTTAACTGAACAAAGATGTAATGTGAAAACACAGGTTGTGTTAATTTTTTTTAGTTAAGGTTATTTTTGTTGTGTATGAATTTACCCAATTTCCTGTTGTTTAATTTGTGTAAAACAAACAATTCAAATGAATAATGATAATGTGATTTGTGTTTCTGCCGTATGTTTGTGCTCAAGCTTTAAAGTTATTTATTAAGGTTTGTATACCTGCACACTGATCAAATTTAGTTTGTCCTAATTTGGTGTCTGTCTTGTGTCCAGTTACTCAGAGGGCCTGCAGATCCTGCTGAGCTCCATAATGGTGTCAAATCCCCAGGAGAGACCAAACATCAATTGGGTTCTTGACCAGGTACAGGACCTGCAGAGTCGCAGCCCCAACACCCACACCAACATGGTCTGATCTTGCACGGTGCACTAGATTTGGGCTCTTGAGACCTTTGCACACATAAATGAACCCCTCTTATTTTAGACCTGAAAATATTTCTTTTATTTATTGACTTCAGTGTAAAAGCCTAGGTACAGACTTTCACTCAGCTTGGGGAGCTTGGCAACAATGTGAGATTTTAGTTTGAATGATCCGATCCAGCCTGCATATCACACTGGACTCTTGGAATCCTTATAAACTTACCAAATCTGAAAGGCCTTAAATCTATTTTGACCCTGAAATGAGAGGATTTTGGCAAGGGTCAAATGTTCCTTCTAACAATGAAGTGGCTTTACCTTGTAATCTTAAAGGGACAGTACAGCATTGTAAAAAATACACACATTCGCCTTCTCCGAGCGTTTCATAGGAAGATTGATAACACTTTCATGTCTGTCCATTCATTGTGAAGCTGGAGCAGCAGCCTGTTAGCTTAGCCTAGCATACAGACTGGAATGAGAGGTAAACAGCTAGCCTGGCTCTGTCCAAAGGTAACAAATTCCACCTACAAGCACTTCTGAAACTCTCTAATTCTCATGTTTGTCTAAGCTGTACAAAAACCAAACTGTAAAAAAGACAAGTGGTCAGTAGTTCTAGAGGGTGCTTATGTGTAGGGTTATTGTTTTACACATTAGTGTTTATATGGATTAAACAAAAAAGATTATTTCTTGATTTGTTGGCTTTATAGGTGCTAGTAGGTGGATTTTGTTGCCTCTGGTCAGCAGCTGGCCAGCTGTTTCCCCCTCTTTCCAGTCTTTATGCTAAGCTAAGATAACAGGCTCCTGGCTGTAGTCTTTGCAAATATGCATATTTCTAGTGTATTCCTTTGTCTTTAAATAGTAGTTTTGATTTTTTTTTTTTTTTTTTATAAGAAAAGGGATAACATACATGCTTTGTTAGACTTTCTGGTGGATGAAGCTACCTGAGGTCAGTACATATCAAGATTACATTACCTTCTAAGAGGAAATATGGTCCAATTCCCTTTACCTTTTATCTCAGTTCCTGAGTTTGGTGTGTGTAACAACTTGTAGTTGCATGTGTGTTGTAATCATCAACGTATAACTTTGCCTTTAGCTTTTCTCTACACCGTCACTCACACTGGAAAAGTTAAGAGGCAGAGTGCTCCTCACCTGCAATGCTGCATTTGAACACACAGAGGTGCTCAAGTATCACAGTCCCCTGCTCCACATACAGATGTGGTGATTGACCATCTTTTTGTCTGTACAGTTGGTAATGTGTGAATGAGTTCTTACTGCTAACACAAAAAGAAAACAAATCAAAGAGGAGGGGTCGGTGTTGTATTACACAACTTAACAATAGAAAATGAACTCACAAATGTTTTTATTAACTAAGTCAAAGTTGGTGTCATATTTGGCATTGCAGTGTAACCTTTTTTACTTCACTTTTCACTGTATTGTGTTTTTAAACAGTTCTTTCCATTCCAGCTATCCTTGTGTTTAATTCTGGGTTTCCTGTCATGTGTAAACATTGTCTGACACTTTTGTTCTCTCAGGGTTCACCCACATCTCAAAGAATCAGATGGTCTTTCCTAGTAGACCTAAATGGTACCTTTAAAACTATTATTAGATCAACTAAAACCTTGGGCATTTAAGTTAAGATTTATGCTTTTGTGACTCTGTAATGTAGTGATATTGGGCCATATTAGAACTGAAAAAGGTCCTTGATAGTTGACATATGCAGTTAATTGTTGGAATGGTAATTGACATACTGTTTAAATATATTATCTTTTTAATGCTGAGTTTGGATATGTCAAATGACTATGAATTTTTTGTGTAGTTGTTAATGGCGAACTAATACTGGTATCATGCTGCTGGTAAACTAAGCAGTTTTTTAAGTGTAATGGTAAAGTTCAGACACTATAATCAAGAGTGTGTTATTTGATGATTGAGAATTCTGTTGAAATTATTTTTCATCTCTTATTCTCTGCACAGGATAAATAAATGTTAAATATGAAGCACTGTGGACACAGTTTTGAATATAATTGTGAAATGAAACAACATCCAATATATCGTATTTAGCATTCGGTGTAGGTGAAGCAGTACCCAAATACATTTACTTGTACCACCCAGTCATTCCGATGCACATAATATGGCCAAAGGTATTTGAAAACCACTTGTAATTAGTGAATTTGGGTGCATAAAATCACACACATAACCTTGAAATCTCAGCTGACAAACACTTGGGTCATTCTGAAGAGCTTAAAGAGCATGAAGAGTGTCACATAGGAAGCCATCTTTCCAATTAGTCAGTTAATAATTTTTTTGCCCTGCTGTCAGTGATGGAAGAAGTATTCACATCCCTTATTCAGGTAAAGGTAGTAATACTACAATATTAAAGTATTCATTATAAGCAAAAGTCCTGCATTGAAAATGTCAGTTAAGTGAAGGTTTGCAGGTGTTATTAGCAAAATGTATATAAAGGATCAAAAGTTACCCCATAAGTGTTGCACTATTATATATAATGTTACTGAATTATTATTTCTGATACATTAATGTGTAAGTAGCATTTGATTGCTGTAGTTGGTTGAGATGGAACAAATTTTGACTGTTTTATACACTGTTAGGTACTTCAATCTATAATCATCATATTTTATAACCTAATCTTATATTTTGCATGTAATTTAATTAAATCTTAATTTCTGCATTCTCACATTTACCCCGCCCTCCCCCAATGTCAGCTGGGATTGGCTCCAGCCCCCCCACAACACTAAAAGCATAATAATTTCTGCATCTGAAATTACATCTTATTTACAACCATGTGTGTAGAATGCAAAGCTACACCATAGACCACAGAAGTACTAGATATGGACAATGGCCCGATCACGTAGGATGCATGCGTCTAGTGTTAAGGGGATGCCAACAATGCAGGACATGGCTGAACTAAAAGTCAAAATCTGTGCTGTAGTTACTATTAAGCATAAAGCCCCTTTTAATCTGTAAAAAAAAATGTCATGGACTAAAAAGTTCAATGTTTTTCACTAAAATGTAGTCGAGTAGAAGTAAAAAGTTACATGAAATGGAAATATTCAAGTACAAGTACCTCAAATTTGTATTTAAATACAGTAATGAAGTAAGTGTACTCAGGTTAATTCCACCACTGCCTGCTAGATTTGCTCCAGTCAGCTGTGATTGCTGTTCCACATTATGGCGTGATGTCTGGAAGCCACAACACCTCAGCTATGAAGCGATGGGCCACAAAAGCTCAGAAAATGAGACCACAGAGTTCTGAGGTATGTAAAACTCACTGGTTATCTGTCAGTAGGCTACTTACTACCCAGTTCCAGACATTTATGACATGGGTTTCCATGGCTGAGCAGTGGCACTCAAGCCTAAATTCACTGCATGCAGTGCCAGTTGTTGAAGGGAGTGGTGTAAAACACACCACCATTGGACCCTGAAATGATTTGAAGGTGTTGTTGTGTTGGAACGATGAATCATGCTTTGCTATCTGTCAGTCTGATGGATGAATTGTGGTCTCGTGGATCTCAGGAGAATCTCAGAAGCTATCTCTTTGAATTCATAGTGCCAGCCATGAAGTTTGGTGAGAGAGTATTTAATGTTTATTTCCAGTAAAGGGAAATCTTAATTCTGCAGCATGCAATAATATTTTAGACTATAGTGTGCTTCCAACTTTATGTCAACAGTTTGAGGGAGACACTTTCCAGTTTTAGCATCAGGGTGCCTCTGTGCCAGGTTTAGTGCTTACAAACTTGTCGGGCCTGCACAGAGCCCTGACCTTATATCCGAAACCTTTGGAATGAACTGTACCATTGACTGCAAGCCAGGGCTTTTCACCCAACACCAGTGCCCAACATCACTGGCTAATTAGCAGCCAATCTTTCAAAATCTTTTGAAAAACTGTCTGAAAAGATTGGAGGCTATTATATCAGAATATAATGTGTAACTGCTTGGGTGATAAATTCGGCCATTTAGAGTTGCAAAGATCACTACTTGTGACATTCATGCCTTGGGAATACATTGTGCACTCAAACACCAACAAATGTGTCTCATGTATTGGTGATGGTTGAGTCAAGAGAGGTGACTATTTTTAAGTGTCGTTTCTGAATTATTCAGGTGTAACACTCAATTTAGAGCTTTTGAAATAACAGGCCAGTTTTTTCAGTATTAATGCACTTTCACATTAAATGAGAAACGCTTCACTTTTTAAATGAAGTTGGCTCAGTCTCAAATTAATGGACAAACAAGCACAACCTTCATCTGAAAGTATTGAGCACCGGTGGCCGTTCTCTGCGCCTCTCTGTGTGCCTGTGTACGGATTTGTGCAGACATGCTTGAAAACAAATATCAAACTGCTCATGTAGCTGGATTTACAACCTGTACGTCCACTCAGATCAGCCAGATGTCACATTTCACTGCTGTCCCAATTACTTTCGAAGGTAATTCCTACCTTACCAGGCACAAACGCACACACTCAAATGACCAGTCATAAAGTATACACAACATACCACATATTTACAGTGCAGATGCCCTTCTATACACAAACACCCTGAGGATTCATTACACTTTAATTAATGATATCCCGGCTCATTTCTTCCTCAGGCCCACCTAGAAACCCCAGACTCCCCTGGGACTTGGCTCAGGACGGAGCTGTGTTTATGGGTTCAACGTGCCCACACATAGACACTCACTCACTCACTCACTCACTCACTCACTCACTCACTCACTCACTGTCGCTCTCAATCCCCACTTTTTTGTATTCACTATCATTTGCCTGTGAGTGCCTGAAATGATGTCATACAACACAAGCGCAAGGTCAACTCAATGTTTGCCTACATTTTAGCACCAATTTCATGCTTTTGCTTGTCATTCAGTTCGGCATATCTTGTGTGTGTGTGTGTGTGTGTGTGTGTGTGTGTGTGTGTGTGTGTGTGTGTGTGTGTGTGGTTTCATTTGTAACCCAACCCCAGTCCTCAGACACAAACACACTTTAGCTCTCACACCATAAACCATCTACAGGCTTTATTGATTTGGCGATGAATCAATTAGTGAATTATTTAATTAGCAAAGCATTATGGGTCAGCACAGAGCTGCTCCCACCCTGCAGTGCTCCTAGGTCTCTTTAAATCATTTTACACATATGTTTGAACCCCATGTGGGTGTTAGCATGTAGTCGTATCTGTTCAAAATGACCATACAAAAAGTTTCCGAAATACAGTGAATTCAGATATGATTCCAGTGAGACCTTTTAGAGTCACCCAGTAAAGTTTCTGTTGTTACTTGCCAGACGAGGGATCTTATTTCTTTAAAGCTTTATGTGTACAGACCCGGAACTTTCGCTGTCACTCAAGTCCAAATTAGCCTTGGCTGCAGCTGAAAGAGGGAGAAATATGGACATTACGTCTACCCCATTGAGTGGATGAGTTATGGCTTGTGTTCGTGATCAGGGGGTTCTTTCCGTCCAGGAGCTTTCTTTGTGCTCATTAATTCATGGGAGTGTTTGGGTTAAAATGCATAATGAGTTCATTAAGGGGGATTGGCGTAATCAGTAAAGGTATTGCCTTAATTACTGGCACAGGGCCAGACCTATCCGTTCTCTGTGAGATCAGCAACCCACCCTGTCCACAGAGCTCACTAATTTAATTAAGTGTACAAAATGCTACACCCTAACGTCGCCCTTGGGGGCAATTATGGCACTAGAGATTGAAAGATCTCCACCGGGGGTATTTTACTTACTGGCAGGAGATTGCCTGTGTCAGTTAGCTGATTGCATTGATTATATTGATTTGTAACAGCTTTTCGGGTAATTTCATCTGCAAAGGTGAGAGCAACACGTTGGCCCAGGGACTTTTTATTTATTCTTTCTTTATTTAGACCCTGGACTCTTTTGCCAAGTGATTAGATGAAATGGAGCTCCACAATAAGTCTTTTAAAGTGGGAGTTGGGGAGGCAGGATCGATAGTTTTTATTTGCCGTATAAGGTCAGTACAGGTTGGATGTTATGAATTCTTTTAAAGGCATCACAACTCTTTCACCTACAGTGGAGATGCATGGCTGTGCTGAGACAGCAAGAAAGTGGCTTAACAGGCAGCTAGGACAAGATCTTTAGCTCATAAGTTGTAATCTAGTTTACCAGAATCACACAAACTAGCACATATAGATAGATTCCTTCATTTCCCCCCTTAACTCTATACTGAATTTCACAGTGCTCAGAAAGATACCTAATATGTTCCCTACCAGTATGGATACACACTAGAAAAATGCTTACATTTTTTATGAGATACAATCTATTAAAAATTGTACTTTCAGCCAAGGTTCATTCAGTTCAGCAAAGTTGAAAAAGAAATGTAGAATCCATTAATTCAGTAGATACCACTGCCGATATTTTTAAATGAAGTCAACAATAACCAATATAGAAATTTTACACAAATTTCAAGTGTTACTATAAATATGAAAAGAAATAAACATTTTTGTCATGGTTCTTAAAAGAGAAAGTGTCTTAAATAAACTTTCAACTGAAATCCACACAAGTGAAATCATGGTTGGGTTATGGCATCTTAGCAGATTCTTAAGGTAGTGGTTCTTAGTTCTGGTCCTCATAACTCGTCCCTCAGTTTGCTTTCCCTTCAGAAATATATGCACATATATAACAAAAATAAATCAGAATTAGAATATGCTTTATTGGCCAAGTATGTTTATTCAAGCAAGGAATATGACTCTAGTTTCTATTGTTTATGAGGAAGACACATAGATATATAGATACTTTAACAACACATAGGCAGTGTTTGGAGCAAGATCGCTGAAAATAAACAAAACGTAAGCAAACTAACTGGTGAATACACACCATTTCTCTATTTGCTTTTGTGGCACAGATCCTTACGACATTTTTGTTTTATTTATTTCAAGCATTTTCTTCATTGGCTTGCATTTTCTGAACTTTCAGTGCGAGAAGAGTTGAGGTCTCTCGGCCACTGTAGAAACGTGTCTGAAACAGCCTCTATTCTGCCAATTAAAGAGAGAAATGTGACCCAACAGATTAGTTTTAATTACAGGCCTTTAACCTTTGCTAAGCGTGTCAAAGGCAAAAGGAGGATAATAGTTTGATGAGCAGTTCATCAGAGCTGATTAAGAGGATGGGATGACAAGATAATCCAGAGGTGGCATGGTCATTAACGATGGCCAAAGAAGAGCAAATTAGCTGATTAAACAACTTCCCGCCCCAGCCACAATACCAAGCAGGCAGAAGGGAGGGGCTTCATGAGTGATGGATGAGGAGGCGTGGTGGAAGTGTTTATGTCGCTTGCCAGTAGAGTTGTCACTGAATGAGTGAAGTGTCTTCATCAATTTAGAGCCATTACCATGTCAAAAGGAGAGGATGGTGCTTGAAGGAGGGGAACAGACTGGGGGAGGAGAGAAGCAGAAAGCCCATCTGCATACTACAAGCTTATTCATTTCCACACACACACACATACACACTCCCTGCTCCTCCAGCCCCTCCCCCCCGGGCAGGCCAGTTTACCGTAAGGCTGTTTAATTTTCCTGAAATAGGGCTGTGACAGCTGTGTCATGCTGATGAGAAGAGTGGCAGCCTGTCGCATCTCATCTATCTCAGCTCTGATACTGCTGAACCTCTTCTTCCTTTGCTGCCTTCACCTCCTTGTGTCTCTTCACTCTCTTTCTGAGACATCAAATGTTTTCTTCAAATAAACGCAACAGTCCCAGTCTGTTAAACTGATGTGTGTGTGTGTGTGAGAGTATGTGTGTGTTTGTGTGTGTGTGTGTGAAGGGGGGGGGGGCATTGATTGACGTTGGAAAAGGCCAAAAGTAATAACTGGGAGCTGTTTTTTATTTCACCTGCATTGATTGTTATAGGTCTCTTTATCATCTGACCTGACTCAATTATGCCAATTGGATAGCACAGTGACACTGTGAGGCTGTGGGGACAGTAAAATGAGATGCAGAAAGTGAAAGGGGGATTAAAGCGTGTGTGTGTGTGTGTGTGTGTGTGTGTGTGTGTGTGTGTGTGTGTGTGTGTGTGTGTGTGTGCGTGTGTGCGTGCGTGCGTGCGTGCGTGCGTGCGTGTGCGTGTGTGCTTGTGTGTGTTTTTGAGAAAGGTGGAGTAAAGATGTAGTACATGAGTGTAGAAATAGCTTGTTGGTAGAATATGCATCACTTAGGATGTATTACTCTGCAGAGAGAAGGACTATTTTAAATGTTAGTGATGTTATTTCCAGCTGTCAGTCATGTCAGGGTGCGATAAATGTGAAGCCATTACATAAATGAGATGTTGACGTGACCCTCTGTATGCTTGAATGCAGACACACACTAGCATCTCTTTAGTTTTATGCAAATGGAATACAAATGTAGAAAATGACCTCAATCCCTTCTGTCAGTGGTGACAAGGAACTGTTTGTTTGTGCATCCAGAGTGTCCAAAAGATTTTTTTCGAAGGCAACCAATCTAAACTTTATTGTCCAATAATGCTTTTTTTTTTTTTTTTTTTTTTTTTGCAAAAGTTAATGTAAAAACCTAGTGGCTGGGATTACTGGTATTTGCATTTAAATGACTTCACCTAATAGTTCTGACAGTCATTCACATTTTATAGTGTGTTTACTGAATGTCTTTGCCACCGTGATGATCAGTGTGAAACTTGTCCAAAAGTGACATTAGAAAACTGTCCTGTATCTGTCAAATTATTGACTAAGTGTCTTCCAGTTTGGTGACCTTCATACAGCAGTTTTGGATTCATCAGTTAAAGAAGCTCTTTCCAGAACATCTGGAGCACATACAATTAAACACAGTTCCAATTTCTGCATTACATTCAAAATAGCTGTCACATAGTACAGTGCCATTCTGTCATGCAGACAGAGAAGAAAGAGACTTTTCCTTAAAAACTGCTAGAACCTTTAGAAAATGTTAGTAAATACACTAATTGTCTGCCTTTTTTACGATGGACTTCATCAGTGATGCGTGTGTTGAAAGAACAGTGATTGGTGGAGTAATCATTTGGCATTTATTACTGTGTTGTCAGATACTTGATACTTGTGTTAATAAAATGGTAGCTGTGCTTCAGATATTACCAAACTCACAATGGACCCAGAAATGCATGATTAATTTTAATAACATATATATATTATTAAACAGTTCAGGCTTGATTATTTCTTATAATTTGTGCATATTTGTATGCGCACACGAATACAGATACCTGTACCTGCATGTCGTCATGCAAGTTCATGTGTAACCCTCACAAACACTGGAAGGAACCACTGTGACTACGCCTCATCCTGGGACTGTATTAGTGTGGCCAGCCGCTTTGATGCTGTCAGCCAAACAGATTACCCTGCTCTTAACCCTCTTTTGAACCCAGCATGCCGCACAAAGGCCAGCTTTACGCCTTCATACCAGTGCAAACACTTATTCACATTAATTCCAGTTTATTCACTGAATTACTTCACAAGTGAAGGAAGGAAACGTTTATTTTGCGTCAGCATTAAGATCATATGCCACTCACACTGAGAACAGGCTGGATTAGAAAAGGTCAACAGCTCGGTGAAGGCATACATAGCTGAAAGGGGAAAAGCATCATCATCATATGTCGATTAGCTCAACAGTCCTGGGAAAGTAAATATAGTTATTACAACAAAACCTCAAATTTATCAATGTAGGAAAAGTATTTCACAGTTGACCACAATGATCCTGTTTTCCTAAGAATTTAAACAGATTTGTTTCCTGCTTTGTGGCCACAGTTTTTCATCCATCTGTCAAAGTGAGAGAGACATTTAGTAATAAGTCCTAAACACAAAGTACAAAAAACCTCTGAGGCTCATGGGGATGTCCATTAGTTTGAAAGAATTGGACACATGCAAATTTTGACCTCATCATGGCATTATGGGAAAAGTAAGGGAAGATCACCAAAGTGTTAGCAGTTTATCATTTAGGGGACATGAATGGCTGAACCAAATTTCATCGCAGTCCAGTTCGCAGTTTTTTTTTTCATTTATGAACACTGAGAAGTGAGTAATGAGAACTGTCCTTTATTTGATGCTGATGTGACAAATTAGTAATTAATTTCAATTCAAAACAGAAGTTTAAGATCAAAAGAGGTTATGAGTCTTTGCTTTAGCCTAAGTAAGTGATGTTAAACATTGAGGTTTAAACTCCCATTGGAGCTTAAAACTGTTTCCTTGTGTCACTTTGCATTTTGCAGAGCTGAGGTGGGAGATGCAGGCAGCAGGGGGAAGGCTGGGTTGGAAGGTCAGCGTCTCTCCTGCCGGAGGAGGGGAGGCAGTTTGTATAGGTGTGGGTGGGTAGGTGGAGGGGGGATTTAATTAGAGCGAGTGCCTGCATCCCCCTCTGGTCTCCTGCGCCGTATTACTATTTGCTGGCAAGGGTTAACTGGACTGATAAATGGGATCAGTCACACTTGTACATGTGTGTGTGCACGCGTGCGCGCACACACACACACCTACCTGTATTGTAAAGAGGGAATGACTAAGGCCTGTATGATACAAACAAAATGAGTGAAGGTTTATATATTGAAATAACATGTAGCCTGCACACTGTTCTGATACGCTGCGCTCAGAGAAACTTACTATTACAGCAGCATAAGGTCTTACAGAAGTCTTATTTGTGAGTTGGCCAAAACAATTGCTCATTAAGAGCTTGTTTGGCACTGTGACATTGAAAGGTTGCTTATAAATTTGAAACATATGCTCACATTAGATTTAAGGTGATGTACCTGACTCTGTATCCAACTAGGAACTCTTTTAAAAACACTCTCACGTCCACATCTTCCCCCTGGTAATATTTAATATTACTGGAAGAAGATGGGATCTCTCTGTTTATCTGTCCAGTGTCTACCCATGCTAGTGGCATGGCCCTAGGGATGACAATGATGGTTAGTCAGTCTCCCGACCACTTTGGTCCAGATGGTCCAGCTTTTGGATGCTGTGAAATTTGGTACAGACATTTATGTGTGCTCTCATATTTACTTATTTATTTGGTTTATGACCAAATACCAGCAACGCTAGCAATATTAAAGGAATTTGCAAGTTTTGCTATTGCTACATAGCCAACTTTAGCATTAACAGCCGTTTATTTACCAGTCTAGAAGAAATGTTGCGAGGTCAGCATCAAACTTTGTTCCTTTAATTGCCAAGAGCTGTCTCCAGTGGTGGAAAGCATTGCCAACGTTAACTCTTGTTGCTATCACTTGTTTTCTTCTACTTAAGTTAGCATGCAAACCAGCTAGCCCCGGCCCCTTCCAGTCAGTCTCGTCACTTTCCGATAGCGACTCACTGTAGCTGCCTGTCTATCCTGAAGACATAACGCTGCTCAAAGAGCGTATTATAACTTATTGTATTATAAAGAAAACAATGCATGAATCTCTTGTCAAGCGACAATCACCACCACCCGCTCCCAGCAAGAAACCACGCTCAGTGGCAGAGAAAACTTACAATTAGTCCCTTTTAAATTAAGTGAAATTTAGCAAATGTCATGTTAGCATGCTGATGTTCTCATTTAGACACTGCTGTGACTAACTACAGCCTGACAGAAGTGGTGGTGGTGGTGGTGGTAGGAAACTAACACCGTGTCTACACAGAGGGCGTAGTGTGAGCACCACGTTGTTGTAGGTCACTCGCATTTTAGAAGCACTCACAGCCCAACTCACAGTCACTGGAGGATAAAGAAAAAAACAGTAAATGATTTTTTGACTACATCTTGAAAATTTTAAAAGACTTCACCTGATAGCTCTGACAGTCATTCACATTTTATAGTGTGTTTCCAGCATGTCTTTGCCACCACGACGATCAGTGTGAAACTATCCGAAAGTGACATTAGAAAACTGTCCTTTATCTGTCAAATTATACAAGGGTCTTCCAGTTTGGTGACCTTCATAGAGCCACTTCCTGTGAGTGTATCTCCGTGAGAACACACCTCTGTGAGGGAAATCATGTTGGGATATACGCCACCAGTGTGTGTCTTTTCATAAATCTTCAGTCTTAATCAAAGCGGAGGCTGTGTCCATTAATAACTCAGTGTGGTTGGCCTGATGACAGAACACAATGCACCTAATGGAACAATTTATTTCCATAATGCTGCATTGTCAGGGCAAGCGCACAGCCCCGGGGGGGAGGGTGTGTATTTGGGGGGCAGAGGAGAGTGCAGGAGCACGCAAGCAAGAAAACACAGAGGACAGTGATGAAGGACATTGGAAGTAAATTCAGAGAGTTTTGAAAACATTATTGGGTTTATCCTATTTTTTTTCTGGTAGGAGAGACAAACATACGCTACTGTATGCATACATACACAAAATGTAAAGTATCTGCAGTCATATTTCTACTCTCTTAATCCTAAATCCAAAGGCAACTGTGGCCCCAAATCCAATCATCACAGGCCTCTAAGTGGCAATCTTCTCAAAGCTTAACCTTGAACAATACTGAATGGCAACTCAGCCATACTTTGAGAGATACTCAGCTTCAGATATAGCTATGGGACATGCTTTAATGGACCTCCCTTGGGCAAGGACAAGCAGATTAAAAGGTCAAAATACCTGTTGACTGTTATGTTCCCTCACTGCTGAAGAGATGCCTAAAATTCCTTTAAAGGAACATTTTGGGAAATATGCTTATTTGCTTTCTTGCTGAGAGCTAAATGAGAAGATGTCACTCTCATGTCTGTATGATGGAGGTGCATCTGGGAGACAGTTAGCCTAGCTCAGGTGGCCACAACAATAGGGACACGGGTAGCAATTAATAAAGAATATTTTTATCAGACCAAATAAAAGTGCCAAATTAAATATTTACAACATGGGGTGTTTGGTAACTAGTATAGTCAGTGATGGGTATTGTGCATGAGTGAAAGGCGCGGTAGCCAGTGTAAGATGCAAAACAAAACATAAAGATAACATAACCAAACCCAGGATGTGGGGTGTCCATGGAAAGGAGCAGAGAGGATGGTTCGACTGCAGCCAAGAATAACTGGCTCACTGTCCTGTATATGCTGTATGCAGTCTCAGTAGACGCCTTTCCCCTTTTAATACATCAATTTTCACGCCTGAATGAATAACTGAATCAACAAGTGTAAACTTGTGAATCACAGTAATTAGTAATGAAGTGTTTTAAACGTATTTAAGTCTGCATAATCTTAAATCTCAGTGTATTTCAGGCTCTTGTGTCTCAGGTTTCGAGGTCCTTATTTTACCCTGAGCACAACACAAAAGTGGACAGCTATCTCACATCTTACCCCTGTTAAACGATTCCTGTATTGCTGGATTTTCATAATCAAAGACAAGCTGATAAGATTTCAGTAGAATCATGTTTTATTTACAGAATAAGGTGAATTAGTTTCCAACAAGTGCAGCCCAGAGTGTTGCAACATTAAAGTAGTCTAATAAAACTTTAGAAAACATTAAGGCGCAATCTTTAGATATATGTAGCAGATTATTAAAATTAGTATTACAACTGAAAACTAAGGATTAGACCCTGCTCTCACTCTCAAACTGACCGACTGGTCTTAATACAGGACTCATTTTAAGTAATAACTCAGTCTGAGATATTAAACTTTTCTGATCCTGCTGAATGTTTATTTTCATCAGTCAAAATGATCAAAACGCCATAGTAACTGATCATATTAAAAAAGTTATTACTACAAAAACATTTTGTATTGCAAGCATCTTAAAATTGTAATAATTTAAATGATATGTTACAATATTTATAATAAATACAATAAGGCATCTCCTTCCAATGTAAACTGCAGCAAATGCTTGAAATGACTTTTAGTCCAACATCTCAATAACATGAAAAGATGGTGATGGACCTAGTTAATTTTGATGTGACTGTTTCTCAAACTGAATGTAGTGCTGCTTCATTTGTCTGCAAACTAACCATAAGAATATTAGTTAGCAATGTTACATACTAATATTAAACAGGTACAATATGAAGCTGTGATCTCAAGAAATTTGTCTCAGCTGCTTTCCCCATTATACATTATTATTCCCCCTCTTTCATTTCTCCTTTGGTAGCCTAATTTTAGTCTTTTACTGTTTTTCTTTTTTAATGACTGCTAAATGATTAAATGATTGCTTCAAAGTTCACTTGAAAAGTATCACATTTAGAGACAAACTGTTTTTGCCCACCCTACTGCAGGAGTGAACTAAACTACACCAGCACCTTCGAGAGGCTTTTATATTGTTTTAGATACAAGAAATAAGAGAACGGCAACAGTAATAACTTATTGTGCTAATAATGTAAAATTGCCTCATGTTGGGGTCCCTGGTAACTTAGTTTAATATGACACCCCACAGGGACACTTGAATAGAAGAGAGGTTTCTTTACTGTTATTAACTACACCTGCCTACGTACCTATACCCTACTGTGACAAGTCAAAATGTGTTGGCAGAGGAGACAGCTTGCACCAGTTTTAACACCAACACTGGTGTAGGGGCACAGCTGTTAATCAATGACATTCCTTTCGGGAGAACAAAGATTTTATAGAGCATAGGAAGAGTATGGTGTAAGCTGCAGAACAGGAGACAGTGGATGTTCTAATTAAGTACCAAAGGCACATTGTGAGACAGAGCAGGAGACAAATCACTTAGTGTCCACTTCATCATCTCAGGATGTCAGACCCTCTGACAGAACGGCCAATTATAGAATTGCTAATTCCTCAGTTAGCTCACACTGAGCCAGTCCCGGCTTGGCACATCTGGAACATTTCTTGAAACTTAACACATTAGTGTACCAAGAGCAAAGAGATTATCACAAACAGTTAAACTTGAATCATTTTGGGACATGTAGAAAGAGGATGTTAGCATTTATAAAAAAAAATTGATTTAAATACCGCTTTTCTAAACATAAGTTACTAAGCGCTTTACAGCAACAAAGGCAGTAAACACCGCAAAACCACAAAAAACAACATCAAAGACTGAAGTTCAGAATCACAAAATTAATATTAAAACAGTGGTAAAAGAAGATAAAGAAACAACATTTAAGAAGGATAAAGTTATGAAAAGACCAGAAGACACACTCCAGCTCATAGGGGATAAAAAACATCTGAAATGTATTTGTGACCCTGAGTCTGTAAGCCCTAAATATTAATAGTAAAACCATCCAGCAAACACTCTCTCATTGGGAGATGAGACCTGTGGCAGAAGAAGCTTCTCCAGCTATTACAAAAGTGAAATCAGGAGCAGAAGATGCCTGTGCATTTTAGAATGAAAGGGATTCTACTAGTTTTGTCTGTTGTGCAGAAAGCGGAATATAGAAAGCACATATAACAATAATACATTTTGTTTCTCTGTACCAAGATGGAGGATTTGACCATGTGTAGTTATTTGTGACAGGCCAACTAAAAATGATTTAGGCTACCTTAAAGATTGAGGACATGTAGTTTATCAGGAGGAGGGGCAGTTTATTCAAACCAATTAGCACACTGACAGAGAGGGATGAGTTCCCTGACCTATCTACCCTTGTAGCCATAGACAGAACAAATATAATGAACAAAGAGTGAAGAAAAGGTAAATGAATGAGGCAGAGACAAGTGTATTTAAACCACTTCAAGCATTAAACTTTCATTCTTCCTTCAAAGTCAGTGGTACAGTGTATTGTGAATCAAGACTAAAGCATTAAATTAGCTGCAGACTTGTTTGGTGTGAATGGGAACTTGCAGGGCTTGACAGCATTGCTTTGATATTGCAGTGTTATTTGAAATGTTATTGAAAGTCAAAAAACTTTTTTCTAACCTTTTTCTAATTTTAATTTTATTTCTCATCTGTCAAATGTGCTGACATGAAATTAAATAAATAGAGATCTGAACAATGGTACTTCTGCAAGGGTATTTTGACTGTTTTGGCACTTCATCAGAGCTCTGTTGCCAAAGGAGCTGCATTGACCACACTTTGTTACACTTGACGACATTTTGATCAATTGAGAGCCATTAAAATACACCACAACGCTGTGATTTACCTCCGCTACTGTTTCATACATTGACAAATCTTAACAGCACTCCATTAGTCTATTGACAAAGTCAAGTGACTGATCAATTCATTTCAATTTTTGGAATATTGACTGCGTCCCAACAGAAATTACCTGATGGGAGGTGGCACTATTAGCATTACCAGAAAGAGATTCATTTGCTTAAAAGATTGGCCCCAGTGTCTGTGTAGTGTGCATATGATTAACTCTAAAATAAAGATGTGGGTCGTGGTAAAAACTAAACCTGTCTGCATTGTGAGTTCCCATGGTGACTTCAAGTCCAGCAGCTAAAATGTCTGTATGTACTGATTTGAAAACAGCTGCCAGCATCAACAACTGGGGCTCATATATGTATACTCTGCTGTTTGTTTATACTCAGGTGGAGACTTCGCCAGACTAAAGCTGTCCTTCATAAGAACAGCTTGTCAGGCTGTCGATTAGCTTTGGAAACCCACTCCTCTCCCACCATTCTGTTTTTGGATTAAGGGGGCGCTGTGTTTGGACCGTTTCTGTAATTTTATGAATATGCTAATCTAATATTCATACTTTGCGTTGTTTATTGGGGGAGCTGTGCAGAAAAA
The DNA here is from genome assembly GCF_002260705.1 of Seriola dumerili. NCBI lineage: Eukaryota > Metazoa > Chordata > Actinopteri > Carangiformes > Carangidae > Seriola > Seriola dumerili. Next base: position 1,252,072 of record NW_019175704.1, read on the forward strand.
GGAGCCTGGATTAGAACCTCTCTCTCAAGCTCTCTTTTCTCATTCTTGACACAACTATTTGTGAGCAAAATCTATGAAAGTCTTCCAAGAAAAGACCGTCTGAAACAATATCGCAGCTCCCCACTGTCTACGCTGGCCTGAATTGTACTCTACCTTGCTGTGTGGCACTTTAAACACTGGATGTCTGACAAGTTCTTTTTTAGCTCAATCCAGCCCAAAGAGTCTATAGTCATGCCAGCAGCTCTATGAGACTTTGGCGTTAGCATGCTCACAATGACTATGCTTACATATTGATGCTAAAGGCCAGTTCATGGTTTCTGCATCTGCATGGCTGTGAGGGTCCACATGATCAAAAAGTCCTCACAGACTCCTGTGTGCATGTCTGCGTGCAGCCCAAAATTAGTGACTTTTTCATGTTGTTCAGCCAAATACAACAAACAAAAGGAACTCTTCTTCTTGCTTTAAGAGTTTGCCACGATTGGAATTTTCTAATCTAATTTCCTAATTAGCACTACAAACAAAGTACAGCTGAAGCGTTTGAGAATGTCTTTGGTTTTGCAGCTATTGAGTTCTACATGTTGAGCAAATTGAAATTTTGACATGATGATGGCAAAAGAGGAAAAGTTAAGGGATCATCAGAGTTATTGCAATTCATTTCTGAGGGGAATTTTAACATGCGTGACAAATTCCATGGCAACCTATGTAATAGTAATAGATCATTTTAGTCTGGACCAAAGTGATAAACTGAGCGCCAGAGTTTTGCGCACTAATAAATGTAATTTCCTCTGTCATATCACAATCTTTTGCATGTTAAAGGTGTTTTTTCATTTTAAAAAACAAATCTGCCTGTGTTTTGCTTTCACTATCTTTCACTGCTTGCCTGCTCCTCTCCCCTCAGTAACCTTTGGTTACTGTTAACCAGTAAATTGGGCAATAAGAAGACATTACCTGAGTGCTAATGGCAGTGGGTGACTTCCTCACAGAGGGAAAACATGGCAAAAAACATACTCAAAATAGCAATCAAATGAAGATTTAAATGAACCACAGTGGACTGAAAGACGTTGCATTTCTAACTCTATTTACGGCTGAAACTGAGTTTCAGGAGGGAGGAACAGAGAGAACAAACAGCCAACTGGCGGAGATCTTCAAAGCACTTGATGACTCTGAATATCCTCATAAGTGGGTAGATAATGCATGGCGGAGAGGGACAGTGAGATAGCTGGGTGAAAGTAATGGTGTCTTGTTGTGGCTGATAAGGTGTGTTTATCTCCTATCTCCCATGGCTATGCACAATGGGACCCTTGTATGAGTGATAGTAAAACAGGGCTATTAGATGGACGGACCCATTAAATGGTCATAAAACTCACACTGGACTGGATTATGTTGAAAGGAAGCTTTTGTTTCCAGCATGGAAAGAATAAACAGGTTAACTGGGAAACAGGTTGGTGAGTTGCCCAGTTGGAATTCCCCAATTTAGATGTTCAGCAGACTCTGTACCTGTGCTTTTTTTATTTGCTCTCTGTTGTGGTTTATTAAGCTGCAGTTGATTAGCTAAGATCATATCTGAAAGATGCAAAGGAGCTATTCATATAATCTGTCATTAGAGTAACACATCAAAGTGACACCTTTAATTCAAGCACTATGCGTTTATTTAGGTTTTATGTTATACCATTATGACCCTTATAAACACTTACTACACTGTGGTTGTTTATTTGAAGCTTCTTGGAGACAGATCATTCCTACACAAGGACTTTTTTTTTTTTAATTTTAAATTCCATCTTATAATCAGATCATATAGCTTTGAAACTGCACAATTTTTGTTTTTAAATATCCTGTTTAACAGTTCTTAATTTTCTTTCACTTATATCCCTGCTTCTTATTGTGCAACTTAAAGTGGTCCATCAGTTGCAATTAATGTTTCAAACAGCTAAAACTGAGAAACTTTTCTAAGCAAAAGCAAAACGCACTGTTTTGGCCCTGTTTCGGCGCTGTTTTGGCCCTGTTTCGGCGCTGTTTCGGCCCTGTTTCGGCCCTGTTTCGGCCCTGTTTCGGCGGGACACTTTGCTGTCTTCTGGCACCAGAGGGCCAAATGTGAGCTGGCTCTAGGCCACACTTGGCCATGTAAGATCTTGGAATTTGTTCAGCAAGTAGTTTGTAACTGATCTTTAAAATGACATATAGAAGCATTTTCTGACCTGATGCCCCAGTCTGCAAGACGACAACATTAGTCTGTGTCTCCCAAACCATTACATATCACTTTAAACCTGTTTTATGATCCGTCAACAGTACAGTTAAGGTTTGGTTAGGTTTAGGCTTAAAAGTGTCGGTTAGACTATGGCTTTGATTAAAGTATTTTGGTTTCTTTTAACCATGGCCACCATTGTCCCATAACCCTAACAATGTGACAACAATTGTCACTTGAAGGTAAACATATGCTGGGACTGTTCTGGGCTAGTGTCAACCTGTCCTGTGTCAAACCTCCCATTATTCTGACTGGGGAGCATCCACACATTATTCCAACATGGTTACACCCACTGCTAGCTTTTGGATCACACCAGATAAATAGGTTTTTATCATCTACTTTAGTTGTGTTAAGTATTTGTAGTGGTTGTGATAAACACAAGTGGGTAACTGTTACCTCTGTGCTTGTGTTCATCAGGGCCATTAGCTCCAAACAGACACTTGTTCACTGTACATGCTGGCATATATTTAGCCTATGTGCGTAGACATTGTTTTGGATTTTAAAATGAGCACATTTTCATCACTTTCCTTGTGGCGCTTCCTGGACATCAGGGAAATGAACAAGCAGTTTTACAAGAAGAAAATTCAACTATAGAGCAAACTACATGACTTTCAGGCTCATCTCGTGAAAGTGCTGGTAAACACCTGATGAGAGAGAGAGGAGTGGGAAGGGGCCAAAGTAGCAAAAACACACAAAAGGAGATTCACATCCAGTGGGCTAGATGTCATACGGCAAAGCTCAATATTGGTTAATAAATGATGGGTACAGGGTAGAGAGACTCAGAAGAGAGGTAAAACTCTTGTAGATTACCTTTATCTCTTTAATGAGACAACATTAATTTTGCTCTCAAGGTCTGGCAGAAAGCGAGCTGATTTATCATCCGCCTTTAACGTTGTGGGAATTAGTCTAATTACCAGTGGTTTGGAGAGCTGATTTTCACCTCACAGAAAGCCCATTGTGCACCCGAATCATTTATCACAGCTGCGGTCCAGACATTATACTCCAGGCCTGTTGGGAAAACTATTGTTGGTCGACAGCATCCCTGAAAGTTACATGTGTCACAGAAAGCCTGACGGAAGATCAGATACAGGAATGTGCCCATGCAGTGGGTCTGACTCTGCTGTGTGTTATGTCGATACCGTACCTCCCATGCAGACAGTCTTTGAGCTTTTGAGTTTATTGCCAAAAACCAGCAACGGTATCTGTAGTTGTGAAGAAACAGGATTTCTCTGAAATGTTATCTGTGCCTTCAAAGGGTAAAGTCCATAACAAAAAGAGATAATTCACAATAATGTTACAATAGTAACGTTTGAAGTAACCTAAAATGTTTACTTCCCCAAGTAGAAGTAAAGCTCAGGGAAGGGCATCGAGTAGTTCCTGTTGTTACAAAGAACATTTCTCTTTATAGAACCATATTTTCTCCCATAAAAACACATTAGCCACATTATTAGGAACACAGAAGCAAATAAGAAATGTTAGACCAGAAATGTCGACCTGTACCCCCTTAAATAAAAGTCTTCACTTAATCCACATAAGATTTTACAGGGATGTACAATGCTCTGTTCATAACACAGTTAAAGCATACACAGCAGCATATCAATGGAAAAAAAGAATCTATCATTCATGGTCGGTTTCATATAATCCCTTTTATCAGACAATCTGTAGAAGCTCCAGATTGCTTTATTTATTTCAGCTCCTGAACCTCCTTTAGTCTCACCTATGAGCATGAAGGGTCTTATCAGTAGGATTAGGTAAAATAAACCAGCAAGGATCAGTGGGAGTCAGCACCTGACTAGGCCAGCACCTAGAGCACACCTGGATTAGTTTTAGGACAGGGCAAGCTGTCTCAGAGCTGTGGTAATGATTGAAAAATATGCCTGTAATTGCTGATAAGCTCTTTAATGTTTCAGTAAACTCTTTTTTGCCGCTGAGTTTACCGACCCATAATTTGTCGATAAACTCTTGCTTTGTAGTGTAACGTCAAGGGCTGGCGGCGTCTTTGAACCAATTGTCCTCTCACGGTGTGAAAGGTGTGCGCAGCATTTAGAGAGTTCTGCAAAGAGTTCAAGAGGGCATGTGCATGTAAGGACATGTGAGACAGAGTAAAGGAAAGGAGGTGAAGACGGTTTAGCTTGATCAGATCAGATTCAGCATTAAGAGACCTTCCAAATTCCACCTGCAACCAGATAATCCAGGTCAACTACGTCTTGCTATTGATGTTGTTTTTGAATCAGTTGTGAGCATTATCCACACTGCTGACGTGTCCATCAGCAACACAGTAAATCGTACCAGTACTCTTTGTGCCGCACTATGGCCGACCCTGACCTCTGAAAGATTTTTCCTTAATGGATCAATATAGTATCACATCACTAGCTTTGCTATTTATAGTCGTGAAGGAAAAGGGAAACAAGTCAAAGAGTTCAAAGCCTTGCTAGCAGCTCTGTGAGGCTGTACTTAAGCACAGCTGTGCTTTGAGCTAAATGCTAATGTCAACATGCAAACATGATCACAATGACAGTGCTAACATGCGGATGTTTAGCAAGTATGATGTTTATCACACTCTTATTTTAATGTGTCAGCATGTTAACATTGCTAGCACTAAATATGAATTACAGCTGCAGCTGAGGCTAATGGGAATGTCATTTGTTTTGCAGATATTTGGTCATAAACTATATTGGGCAAATTAACATTTTGACCTGATGATGACGCTAGAAGAAAAGTGAAAAGTTATGGTAATCCATGCAGTAGTTGTTGAAGTATTTTAGTGTGGACCAAAGTGCACCGATTGACACTGCTGCACCGCTAGCATGGCTAAAAACACTTGGCTTGGATAACTTGTAATGTCAAATATCTTGGAAACCTGAGTCATGTGTCTCTAGTTTGTCATTTTGAAAGGCAAGTTACAACCACTTCTGAAGTTAAATGTTTCTCTCACAAGGAAGGGCTATATTGTACCAGTAAACTCAGTAGGAAACATAGGCTACTGCACCTGCCACACAGGAACAATAAATTCTCATCTCTGGCTGCAAGTTGGTGACATTGCTTCAGGGGCACTGCAAGGCGGGATTACCTGCCACGTAAACTGTCCCCAGATCCACAGGAGCCCGACAATCCATGGGTTACCTGAATGTCATTGGTTAATTGAAAATTTGCTGCTGTCTTGCATTCATCTTTTGTCCAGTCTTTAAGAGGGGCTTTATTTCAAATTAAAATTTCAATAGGCTCCTTTAATTATTTTAGTTTTTTGTTACATTGTGCATTTTCCTAAATGAAGGAAGTCCCCGTATCTCACAAAAACATCCAAAAATCAGCTTTTATTTATTTAGTTCTTAACTTATTAACTTGTTTTCTTGCTTCCTGTATCTGTTTTGATTATTTGGGTTAATTTTTTTGGCACTATCCAATTCATTCTCACAACTTTTGTTGGCTGTCTGATGCAGGCCTTTCAAATACTCGGTTTTAATGATTAAAGAAGAGTCATTTTGGACTACCATAAGGGGACTCAGCTTAAAGCACCATCTGATCCCTTCAAGGAGAAAGACAGCGCTGCTCAGACGAGGCCAGCTGACACTGGAAGCAGGGGCTCAGTTTCAGGCACTGATTCAATTTAATTTGAGCGCCTCTGTCAACAGGCCCCGGTGACAGATTTACCCGCGGTATGCCTATTCAAATTACTTTCAAATCATAAAAGCAAGGAAACATAAATTGGAGGGAAAGAGGTTGAGAGAAACAGGCAGAAAGCAGCACCGGTGTCCCTGGAGCAAATTACCTCTATATCAGCGCCGGAGACAGGCGGTGATCTGCCTGATAGAGAGCTGAGGGCGAGAGACACAGAGTCACACTGGCGAAGGAGAAAGAGAGCGAGAGAGGTGGGAGGACCGGCAGGACAGCTCCAATTTTCTGGAGGTCAACTACACGCCTGTACACGCACCGACCAATTACATATCATGAGTGAGGGTCTTCAAAATACAGCCCCCCCCCCCCGGTGAAGGCTAGTGTTTTATTCATATCAGCAGAATGGATTTCAATTTCCTGAGAGACGCGGTTTAGAGGTTTTGGGTGCAGGCTGGAGCTGCGGTTTGGATTAGACTGTAACACTGGGACATCTAAAGCAAAGACATATGCACCGACTATCATGAAAAAGTGTTTGGCCACTGAAGCTACCATTGGTTAGACGTTTATTTCTAGAAAGATTTAATCGCGTGGAAACAAATAGTGGAAATTGTCTAATTGGGCTAAAACCAATGATGTTTTTCATTAACAATACATTTTCTTACAATAATCCGGTAGCAAATGATGAAAAATGTCCACAGTGAGTTCTCAGAGCTCAAGGTGGCGTCTTCAATTGTTTTTGTTTTGTCTGACCAACAAGCAAGAACTCAAATATTTAACGTTTATTATCAGAAAATATTCTCATTCAAGATGCTGGAATTAGTCAGTTTGAATTTTTAGAAATAACTCAACCTTTAGAAAAATGATCAATCTTGTTGTCAATTAATTTTATGTCGATCAATTCCTTCACCTCTATTGTTAAATGCTACAGGTTCCTGTGAGGATTCCAGGATTTTTGTTCTTATCATATTCAAATTCGATAACTTCAAGCCAATATACTGTGCGTGTAAACAGTGAATAAATACAATATTCAGTATTTCCCCACCAGAATTATATTCCTGTGGTGATGTTTCAAACAAAATTTACAGAAAATATAACTTAACATTTTTATAAAAAAAGAAAGAAAAGAAAATATTTATATAATTAAGATGCTTTTATTTTGGGGGGTTGTGGGTTTCTGGGAGTGACCCTGCAATGGTCCTGACTGTCAATATTAAGTTTAATTTTAAAAAAAGAAAGAAACAAAAAAACAAGCTTGGATTAAGTTTAGACATCATGGATCAAAACGTTGTATTTTCAAAATAAAAAGTGACCAGAGTGTAGGGAGTGCTCTCCGTTATTTTACAAATTTTAACCAAATGTTGAGCATCAGTGTTGGCCCCACATTTATTTGAGTTGCATCAAGATGCAGATTCTCAGTATGGTTCATTACAGTCTCAAATAATTTACATTTTAACAAATCGATTTCGTCTGCAGCACATTTAGACCTGGCTATACCTGTTTATTATAGGCCTACAGCACTCGATTATTATTATTTTTTACAAGTTTTTATATTTTTCAGTGAAATAAGGGAATGCTGTATTCAGCTGACAGACATGTAGCAACCATGTTGAAAAGCACAAGTCTCCACTTCAGTTGGTTCACCTCCGCTTTCTCGGGTCTTAAAATGGCATTAGTTCACATTAAGCAGAAGGCCAATTAACTTATAGCCTTCTGCCAAGTCATTACACTTTTATACGGTTTGTGTGCAATTCTTGGTCGTAAACTTTAATGGTATCGGTATGGCCTTAGTATGAGAGTGAAGCAAGCCTTTAATATATTAATGATTTAAAATCTGGAGTAGACACAGCATGTTTTTCTGATCTTCACCCAATCAAAGGGACCCAATAACATTAAGGCTGCTGAAAAACAGCCAATATTCGGTGCTAAGGTGTAGGGGATGTTTGCAGCACTAATAATGAGTTTGGACAAGCAAAGCGGTGTATATAATTCTTATGTTTATGGCAAGGTAGCTGCAGTCTGTGGCGAGTATGAGGAGCTGGCAGTAAGATAGATACTGAAAATACAATTGGCTAATCTTCTAATGTACCTCCGCGCTTTGATGCAGTTGAAGGTGTTTGCAGGCGGGACAAGGGTTGGACATTACCTCACTCTGAACGCTTTCTGGGGGGAGAAACGAGCGAGTAATTAGCTGATTAGGGGCCCGTCAGAGCAGCTCAGCCTCCAGCCAATCCCAGCTCACAGCGGCCCGCAGGGGTGGAGAAGGACGGCTGATGGTGCAAAACACATACCTCTGTGGTTTGTGAAGTTGGTATTAAACAGCAGGGGGGGACGCAAATGTGACATGTGTAGGTAGGCTACAGTTCAAGGAAATAGATGCAGGGATGCACGTGAAAACGTCAATAATTTAGAGTCCGTCTGTCGAGAAGCAAGTTTTTCTCAAGATTAGTCCTCACAAGTTGATCATGTTCATTTCTGAACAGCATATAGCTTGAGTCGATCCGCCCAGCCTGAACTTTTATGAAAAGATAAGGAAAACATATGAGTGTGTGAGTGGAAGAGTTTCTGTTGTCTGCGCGCAGACGCACGGCACAGGTGCGCACCAGCCCAGCTTGACCCGTTTGTTTCTTTAAGACTCTGCAGTCCTCCCGAGAGACGGCGTCATGGAGAAATCGAAGAACTTCAGGATTGACGCTCTGCTCGCTGACGAGACCAACCGGGGGAGCCGCGACCTCTCCCCCGGTCTCAGTAGCGACAGTCCCGCGGGCAGCCCGGTCTCATGCCGCCGTGCGGACACCCCGTCTCCGCGGGCCTCCCATCTTCAGACCGGAATAATCCCCAAACCGGGTGTCCTCAATCTCCCGCATCCAGGACTTGCTTCACTGCCCCAGGGGGCGATTCCCGGCATGTATCCTGCACCCATGTACCCATTATCGGCGTTGGGTGGCCAGCACCCCGCGTTCGCTTACACCGGTTTCACACAGCTAACGCAGACCTACCCGGAGCACCTGAAGGCTGCCATGGCGGGATCTCTTCCCCTGGAACACTGGATCCGCGCTGGGATCATGATGCCACGACTGCCAGATTACAGCTGTAAGTATGATGATTATTTTGCAAATTCAAAACTCAAAGAGTCTAAAAAAGAGCGAACTGGCAGTTGCAAAAAAAATATAAGACTGACTGTCACATGTGCACCTGCATGAACCGTTTTCCATCATCAGTGTTTACGGGAAGGTGCAGGATTTCATCAGAGAACTGAGGTATTGCAAACTCATTGAAAAAAAGTGACAATGTTTCTGTTATTGTTATTATTTTTGTTGTTTAGTGATCGTGTCACAATCATTTGAATAATAATGATAATAATAACAACAACAACAACAACAACAACAACAACAATAATAATAATAATAATAATAATAATAATAATAATAATAATAATGAAATAGACCAAACAGATAATTCTGTTAATTTGTTTTTTAGTTTTAGTTTTGAATTTATTGTTTGTTTCCTTGTTTTAATTTTCAGAAGAGGCGAAGCTATACCAGTATTTCACTGATTCTCTGATACACATGATTTTTCCTTTTGCTTCGTTTAATTTAATATAATTTCTAAAATCAAACACGGACAGTCTAAGCCTTTTGGATTTCTTGATTCAAGCTGAAAAAGCACTAGGCTACGTCGCAATAAATTGCACAGTGTAATTATAATTTACAACCTGTCTGAAAGCACGCTTTCAATGCCACGATCTGTAGCCTAGATAATATTTTATTCAAGGTAACGCCGTAGATCTTCATATATTTAGTATTAATAACAGCCCTACATCGTCCCGTACAGTAGCCTACGATGGGTTCGGTTCGCTTCTTCTCTGTGTGCCATATTTTAATTTTGGCCCATTCATTTCTCTATAAACGCCAACCCGATGGAAATTGTCTTTGTGTGACGAAGAAACTATAAACAAACACCTAAAACGTTCTGTAGTTCATCAATAAAATCCCAAAAGCCTTCATTGAATTTTCATTAAGTTAATGGCATGCCTGTGTTTTTATGGCCTCTGCGCCCGCTTCTGCTGTTTCCCCCCCGTCAACAATAAACTGGAGTAAAGCTGTTATAGTTAATGATGGCCAGAGAGTGCGGGCATATGTGCATGTTCCCACCCACAAAATTATATTGAACTTCCTATGTCCTTGGTATTATATAAAGAAGACTATTGGCAGTGTCTGCTCAAATATTTCAGATTCATTTCAGACCAGAATCTTCAATAAAGGCCAAATATTTCCAAATATGTTGAATTATTATAAAATATATATTCAGAGACACAAAAACATTCAAATTATTCAAACATGAGTATTAATTTTAAAACCAAATGAATTAATGAAGCTCTGGTGGCTAATATCAAATAAGAGGTAAGTTGTCATGAAATAAGTGTAAATAACTACTGACATGAAACCACAGCCAAAACAGACTGATAACTCTGCTCTTCCTCCTCCAGCGGGCCCTCAGTCCGGTCTGTTGGGGAAGTGCCGGAGGCCTCGCACCGCCTTCACCAGTCAGCAGCTCCTGGAGCTGGAGAACCAGTTCAAACTCAACAAGTACCTGTCCAGACCCAAACGCTTTGAAGTGGCCACCTCACTCATGCTGACTGAAACACAGGTAAGACACACTTGTTCACTTCAAAAGCCGACAGGTTCATTCCAAGGTAAGAAAAAAAAGTTTATCACAGAAACAAGAATCAGGTGAGAAACCAATGAGTAATGTGTTCTCCGAAAGGTATTCGCCCAAAGCTACAGGCAAGCCACAGCACCTTCATCCAACTAGATAACTGGAATTTAACAGACTTATACTTCTGTAACTAAGACCAGTTACATCTTCTGATAACTCATGCGGGTAACAGATATTTTAATTTATTTAGTTTCATCATTAGTTTTTTTTTTATTTAATCAGGAAAGCCAACTGAAATCAAAACTCTCCCTTTCCACAGACAAATAAGATCAATAATGCAATATATGCCACAAAATCAGAATTAAACAGAGATATGATATAGTCATGTAAAAATATTTCATCCTAAAAACCACTGAAATACCACCTTAAAATAAGCTGTTTAAAACCACAAAAATACTTAGGACCAATCCATTGGTAATTTGTAATGCCACTGCATTGTTAAATGTTAAATAAAAAATAATTCCTTCATTCTGGGAAACCACTTTGTATCTCACTGAAGCATTGATGAATTATATTAGATTATAAATACTGGCACATTCTTCCAAGTCCACAGCACAAACCAAACAATTCACATATTGTATTGTTTTAAAATATGGTTTATGGTGTTATTACCACAGTTGATGCAGTGTGTGAGCATTCATCCTGAAAGATAAAGGTGAGAAAGAAGGTGAAAGAATAAAAAATAATTGCTTTTTATGAACTATATGTTATTTTTGAGTTGGAGGTTCTTCACTTTTACTTGAATTGGATCAAGAAAACACATTATGTGCATGCTCTTTCTGCATTTCAATGGGAAATGTAGTTAGGAAATTTTTGATATCGGATAAATGTATATTTAAATCAAGTCAATTTTATTTGTGCTATATAGTCCAGAATGACAGGAACAGCATTAGGAAAACTGGTATAAAAAAATGTTAGAAACCTCAGGGAGAGCAACTGAGGAGGGATCTCTCTTTCAGGACTGGCCTTCACAGAGACATTACATAAAAGAAATAAACATACTAGCAGTTTTTAGAATGACTTGATGTACTAACAAAAATATGTTTAAATCTGTTCAGAAAAACTCTGGGGTGTATTTCCTTAATGTCTCTTCTGAACTAATTTTCTTTTGCTCTTTGATCTCTCGGCAGGTCAAGATCTGGTTCCAAAATCGAAGGATGAAGTGGAAACGCAGCCGCAAGGCGAAGGAGCAGGCCACCGCGTCGGCCCAGTCTGAGGCAGAGCGGCTACGCAGTGGAGGAAAAACAGCCTCCGACAAAACTGATGAGAGCAGACGAGCTGTGAATCCGGATGATGGAGGGATAGATCTTGACATGGAGGATGGGGAAGAGGAGGAAGAGGACGAGGAGGAGGAGGAGGAGGAAGAGGAGGAGGAAGCCCGGCATGGTTTTCCTGTTGCAATAGGAAACAGTGTTGGGATGCCACGATCCACGGACTTCTTGCAGCGTGGCACTGATGTTGGCTACAACCCCCACAGCCCTTTCTCTGATGAGGAGCTGGAGGGGGTGCAAGTAGGAGGAGGTGACAGGAAGATTGGGGCAGGACTGTGAGAAGACACCCAGAATTTGCTGGTTTGATTTCCTGTTTGTTACAGAGACATTACACTGGGACATATCTGTGTTTGTGGATACTAGAGAAGACACATTTCCAAGCCTAATGGTCTTTGTCCAGTCTGCTCTGTGAATGTTTATGTGTTCCAATGAGGACATTTGTTGGAATCACTAATTATTCACACAGCTTCCAAACATACACAGGACTATGACACAAATATACTGTATAAACTGTCTGTGAATAGATCCATCCCTTAGTACTGCACATTTCATAGCATGCTGAAAAAAAGGTGCTCATCTCCTCCCTAAATTTTAGCTGTTTTCGTGAGTAACTGCCAGTCACCTTGTCTTCGCTCCATCCACTGACAGCTGGAGCTCCACTCAGAGAACGCACACGTGCTACACAAATGAAGGATGAGAAGTAAAACAAGTGAACTGTTCAGACAGCGTGAGAATGTACAGTAGGTGAGGCTTCCCCAGGGTCACTAAAACAAAAAAAGTCAAAGTTAAACAAGCTGTGTGATGTTGTGTCTGAAGAAACAACACAGGCTTAGAAACATCTGCTGCCCTGGATGTTTTTAAATACCTTGCAGAACATCCCATGTATTATATTTACTTTTGTGCATTTTATGTGAATATTGATGTTTTCTCTTTTTTGTTCTTGATGGTGTTTATGAATTTGTTCCTGTCACCTTTCTCACTTACATGTAAATGAATTTAATTTATTTGAATGATTGCAAAGATGAATCACACATGTATTTATCTGAGACTAGTTGTGTAGCTGTGAAATAAAAAGAACGACAGCAAAACAAATAAAAAAAGAGCTGAAGAATTAATTTTTGATCACTGTTTCTGTTTTGTATGCACTATAAAATTTTAATAGCCTATATTAAATGAGTTTGTCATGCTCCCCTTGCAGCACTTCCATACTGTAAGATGTCAAAGAACAGAAGACATGGAGAAAATAAGGCCAAGTGTCTAGAGCCACACCACCAGGCTGAACGTAGAGCACAGCACCACTTTGAGCTAAATGCTAAATGTCAGCATGCTAATTTAGTCACAATGACAATGTTAACATGCTGATATTAAGAGGGTATAATGTTAACTGTGTTAACCATCTAGTGTGGTATTGTGCTAATATTTGCTAATTGGTACTGAACACAAGGTACCGTATTGGAATGTCATTCGTTTTGCAGGCATTTGGTCATAAACTGAAACAGAAGAAATTCTGATTCCTGACGCACTAGATGAAAAGACACAGGATCAGCAAAGAGATCACAATTCATCCCGAATAGGGATATGAGCATCTGTACCTAAATTCAAGACAATTCTTACAGGATTCATCCTCTCGGGACCATGAATGTCTGATCAAAATTTCATGGCCATCTATCTGATATTGAGATATTTCAGCCTGGACCAAATTGTTGAATATCATCATTAAAAATCACATTAACACAGCCTTGTTGAGTTGTGATCAAAACAAAAAGACCACACAGGTTCACATGAACCCCACTTATAGGAAAATGGTCCATGTTTTCTTTAGCAATCCCACTTAACAGCGAAAAAGCTTTTGTGTTCCCATCTTCTTAATCTCCTTGTTCGTTCACAGCCACCACGCCGCCTCTGAGCAAAGCAAAGCAAAAGTAGTTCTCAGTTCACAGTTTTAATTTATTACGAAGACTCTCAGATATTAATTACTCGGTGGGGTTTACTGATAGCCAAATAATTAAGTTAATGAAGAGGAAAATAAAGCGATCAAAAGCCTGATGGTGATGTCACACAGGCCCATTTTAATTTCCAAGAGCAACAGCATGATGAGTGTGTGTAACTGCAGCGGGGCGTTTTATTGGGTCCCCATGTAAGGGCTGTGATTAAAGAGCGGATTGGAGGACGTGCAGCATGGTGTCATTTAGCCCCCTCTCAGACCACAGTCACATATTTATATAGTGATTAAATGTATTCTTAACTGGCTGGACAGACACAGGCTGCTCTTGTGAAAAAAAAAACAGGGCTGTACAATGATTGGAAGAGCCTTTAAACACTGATGGGACTTTTAGTGGAGACTTTGTTGTGGCTGTAAGTAGAAGCTGCATAATGTACTATTAATCTCAAAAACAGCATGAAATGGAAGAGCATATAAAAATGTAGTATAAAAGTATAAAGAAAAAAAAGAAATGTTTAAAAAAAATTGTCACTGAAATTATTCACTGTATTTGATTAAATTATGTGGTAATTAATCGGGATGTATGGCTTCATTTGGTGTGCGTGTGTGTGTGTATGTGTGTTTATACATACATATACATACTGTAATAGTAGTATATATATATATATACACACAGCGGCAGTTCTGCTGAAATTCCTATTAAAGTCACAGAATCTGATGGTTCTCAGGATAACATAAGACTCCCTTTATCACAGGTACAAAAGAAGGAAGAAACCTCAGGTAGAGCCATGGCTGGATTAAATACTTTAGGGCCCCAGCGCAAAAATTTGTTTGGCTCCAATAGACTCGCATTAAACATGGCAGATTTATTGTTTCACCTGGCACCCAGTAACCCATCAGTATTCTAAAGCTGAAATGAGTAGTTGATTAATCAATTGGCTGTTGTAAATTAATTCACAACAGTTTTGATCATTGATTAATAATTTAAGTAAAAATGCCAATGATTCACTGGTACCAGTGTCTAAAATGTGAATATTTGCAATTTTCCCTAGTTTTATATAATAGTAAATGCACCATATTTGTTTTTTGACAGTTGGTCACACAAAACAAAATATTTTAATATATGAACCTAGGCTTTAGGGAAGAATGATGGAATAATCTTACTCTGCCTGAGATTTTTTGTGTGTTAGTTACTTGACACAGAAAAAAAATAGCAATTTAATCAGACAAAACCTTACAACAGAAAGCTTAATATAAAGGTCTTATTATGTAGATTGAAATTACATAGAAACCTGGGGGTCTGGGGCCCATGGGAAATTGCCTACTTTGCCGGGTTGGTAATCCAGCTTTGGATAGAGCAACAGAGGGATGGGAGAATGAAGTTTAAGAGCTAAAGATGCAATTGTGGATGTGAAAGCAGGACTTTAAGCAACCTGGTTAAGGCCTATTACTAATTATTAATTAATGTGAACCTGCACACACATGCAGCACCATCAAATAACCTGTACAATTCACCAAATGAATCCTTCCAGTTACACGTTTAATTTGAAGGACTCCATGGGAGCTTTCACTGACATTTTTAGGCTTGATTTAATAGGAGAGAATAGAATACATAACAAGCTTGCAGACTGAACCTCTATCAAACTGCAGCTTTTAATTTGGCTGATGAAAAATCATGCGAATCAATAGGACCTCATTTAGTTGTGTGACTTGTCAGCTGTTTGACAAATGCCATTTGGCCTGTTTTATGACACAGGCCTCCCTGACACAGTACAAAAATCACAGCTAATTGATAAGGCAGCAGAGCAATATATGGAGGTCATTGATTCTGTTTCTCTTCTAATTTAATCTGAATACACCAGTCATGTTGATTAAAAATTCCTTGCGTAAATTACAGTTACTGCTGATAATGCTGTCAGTTTTCTCAGCAGCCGGCCCGACAAAAGTGCTGACGGCCTTCTGCCTCTTTCTTTTTTGAACCAATAATGCACAGAGAGCCTGTGTGTTTCTATAAAAATGTTTCACTGTCTATTGAATCACTCAAGTCACCCCTGAGATGTCAGTTCAGCCCTCAGACACAGAGTGGTTACCAGAATCTCCCATTTTCATAGTTAGACAAATAAATCGGCCTCTTTTTGCTTTGTTGGATTATAAATCAGGGGCCCCTTAAAATATTTACACCCTGTAGTTTAATCAATCAGCAAATGTCAGGCTCATTACGTAAATATGAACAGATTGTGCGATCTTTTAACGTAATCATGTGTATTGGTGCAGGTTTCCCTAGGCCCTGTCCTGTCACTTAACTAATGGGCAAGTGAGCAAGTGAATGACGGGCCCTAATAAATTCACATCTGTCCGACTTAAAACGCTGTTCGAAAGCATGAAAAAGGCACAGTTTTTGCCAATAAAGTTTATTGAAAAGGTGTGGGCAGTGGGGGGAATGTATTCATGAGCATCTTTTATTGTTGCAGGAAATGTATGTTACAGGTGTTTTACCAATTATAGTGGAAATACAGGCAGTGGGTTTGGTCTCAACATTGGTAGGGACACAACAACCCTTCCACCCCTCCAAAAAAAAAGAGACTGGCTTTTTAATGCTGTCACCAAAACTGTTTATGTACATATAAGATCTGAATTCACATTCAGAAATGCCCATACGCAAATATAATATATGGACATGTGCTGAATTTCCATTAATGAAATATATGTACATATGAAGTAAAATCATATATGTGTTTGAAGTATAGCCTATATGTATAAAAATTACATATGAAACCTTTCGAACAATATTGACAATGTTGTCTACCTACTAGAAACATGTATTATATTATATTTGTTTATATTATAGACTGACAGTATGTTACATAAACATATATCCATCCCAAAGTCAGTCAGTATGTGTTCATATTATATATGTATATATAAAAGATAGACAGAAAATGTTGCATTTTACTATGGATATTTCATATATGTTATAAACTTATACCTTTGTATATCCAGAGGATGTATGTATGTATGTCAGGATAATATATCCTCTTATGGGTGACACATATTGTTACATCATTCTTGATATAATGACATATATGTCATATATTTGTCATAAGTTACAGAATACTAAGGCATAAATATATCAAAGTATAGTAAGGCATTAAAAAGTCATAGTATAGTAAGGCATGAAAGAATTCAGAGTATGATAAGTCATAGTATAGTAAAAAACGACCTAGTATAGTAAGGCATAAGAAGTCATATAAATGACTTAGTATAGTAAGGCATAAAAAGTCATAAAAAAAGTCATTTTGTAGTAAGGCATGAAAACTACTTAATATAGCAAGGCATAAAAAGTCATACAAACGACATAGTATAGTAAGGCATAAAAACAACATAGTGCAGTAAGGCATAAAAAATCATAAAAACGTCATAATAAAGTAAGGCATAAAAATGTGATAGTATAGTAAGGCATGAAAAGGCATAAAAAGTCATAGTATAGTAAGGCATAAAAAGTCATAAAAACGTCATAGTATAGTAAGGCATAAAAAGTCATAAAAACGTCATAGTATAGTAAGGCATAAAAAGTCATAAAAACGTCATAGTATAGTAAGGCATAAAAAGTCATAAAAACGTCATAGTATAGTAAGGCATAAAAAGTCATAAAAACGTCATAGTATAGTAAGGCATAAAAAGTCATAAAAACGTCATAGTATAGTAAGGCATAAAAAGTCATAAAAACGTCATAGTATAGTAAGGCATAAAAAGTCATAAAAACGTCATAGTATAGTAAGGCATAAAAAGTCATAAAAACGTCATAGTATAGTAAGGCATAAAAAGTCATGAAAACGTCATAGTTTAGTAAGGCATAGAAACGTCATGAAAACGTGATAGTATAATATTGCATAAAAACATTTTAGTATAGTAAGGCATAAAAAGTCATAAAAACGTCATAGTATACTAAGGCATAAAAAGTCATAAAAATGTCATAGTATAGCAAGGCATAAACGTCAATAGTATAGTAAGCCATAAAAAGTCATAAAAACGTCATAGTAATGTAAGGCATAAAAAGTCATAAAAACGTCATAGTATAGCAAGAAATAAAAAGTCATAGTATAGTAAGGCATAAAGTCATGAAAACGTCATAGTTTAGTAAGGCATAGAAACGTCATAAAAACGTCATAGTATACTAAGGCATAAAAAGTCATAAAAATGTCATAGTATAGCAAGGTATGAAAAGTCATAGTATAGTAAGCCATATAAAGTCATAAAAACGTCATAGTAAAGTAAGGCATAGAAACGTCATAGTATAGTAAGGCATAAAAGGTCATAGTATAGTAAGGCATAAAAACATCATAAAAACGTCACAGTATAGCAAGGCATAAAAAGTCATAGTATAGTAAGGCATAAAAAGTCATAAAAATGTCATAGTATAGTAAGGCATAAAAACGTCATAAAAACGTCAGAAAAACGTCATAGTATAGCAAGGCATAAAAAGTCATAGTATAGTAAGGCATAAAAAGTCCTTAAATCGTCATAGTTTAGTAAGGCATAGAAACGTCATGAAAACGTGATAGTATAATAAAGCATAAAAACATCATAGTATAGTAAGGCATAAAAAGTCATAAAAACGTCATAGTATACTAAGGCATAAAAAGTCATAAAAATGTCATAGTATAGCAAGGCATGGAAATTCATAGTATAGTAAGCCATAAAAAGTCATAAAAACGTCATAGTAATGTAAGGAATAAAAAGTCATAAAAACGTCATAGTATAGCAAGAAATAAAAAGTCATATTAAAGTGAGGCATAAAAAGTCATAAAAACGTCATAGT
>NW_019175704.1:1280769-1401790 GCF_002260705.1 Seriola dumerili
AAAAACGTCATAGTATAGTAAGGCATAAAAAGTCATAAAAACGTCATATTATAGTAAGGCATAAAAAGTCATAAAAACGTCATAGTATAGCAAGGCATAAAAAGTCATAGTATAGTAAGGCATAAAGTCATGAAAACGTCATAGTTTAGAAAGGCATAGAAACGTCATAAAAACGTCATAGTATAGTAAGGCATAAAAAGTCATAAAAACGTCATATTATAGTAAGGCATAAAAAGTCATAAAAATGTCATAGTATAGCAAGGCATAAAAAGTCATAGTATAGTAAGGCATGAAAAGTCATAAAAACGTCACAGTATAGTAAGGCATAAAAAGTCATAAAAACGTCATAGTATAGCAAGGTATAAAAACATCATAGTATAGTAAGGCATAAAAAGTCATAAAAACGTCACAGTATAGTTAGGCATAAAAAGTCATAAAAATGTCATAGTGTAGCAAGGCATAGAAAGTCATAGTATGGTAAGGCATAAAAAGTCATAAAAACGTCATAGTATAGCAAGGCATAAAAGTCACATTATAGTAAGGCATAAAAAGTCAATAAAACGTCATAGTTTAGTAAGGCATAAAACCGTCATAGTATAGTAAGGCACAACAAGTCATAAAAACGTCATAGTAAAGTAAGGCATAAAAAGTCATAGTATAGGAAGGCATAAAAAGTCATAAAAACGTCATAGTAAAGTAAGGCATAAAAAGTCATAGTATAGGAAGGCATAAAAAGTCATAAAAACGTCATAGTAAAGTAAGGCATAAAAAGTCATAGTATAGGAAGGCATAAAAAGTCATAAAAACGTCATAGTAAAGTAAGGCATAAAAAGTCATAGTATAGGAAGGCATAAAAAGTCATAAAAACGTCATAGTAAAGTAAGGCATAAAAAGTCATAGTATAGGAAGGCATAAAAAGTCATAAAAACGTCATAGTAAAGTAAGGCATAAAAAGTCATAGTATAGGAAGGCATAAAAAGTCATAAAAACGTCATAGTAAAGTAAGGCATAAAAAGTCATAGTATAGGAAGGCATAAAAAGTCATAAAAACGTCATAGTAAAGTAAGGCATAAAAAGTCATAGTATAGGAAGGCATAAAAAGTCATAAAAACGTCATAGTAAAGTAAGGCATAAAAAGTCATAGTATAGGAAGGCATAAAAAGTCATAAAAACGTCATAGTAAAGTAAGGCATAAAAAGTCATAGTATAGGAAGGCATAAAAAGTCATAAAAACGTCATAGTAAAGTAAGGCATAAAAAGTCATAGTATAGGAAGGCATAAAAAGTCATAAAAACGTCATAGTAAAGTAAGGCATAAAAAGTCATAGTATAGGAAGGCATAAAAAGTCATAAAAACGTCATAGTAAAGTAAGGCATAAAAAGTCATAGTATAGGAAGGCATAAAAAGTCATAAAAACGTCATAGTAAAGTAAGGCATAAAAAGTCATAGTATAGGAAGGCATAAAAAGTCATAAAAACGTCATAGTAAAGTAAGGCATAAAAAGTCATAGTATAGGAAGGCATAAAAAGTCATAAAAACGTCATAGTAAAGTAAGGCATAAAAAGTCATAGTATAGGAAGGCATAAAAAGTCATAAAAACGTCATAGTAAAGTAAGGCATAAAAAGTCATAGTATAGGAAGGCATAAAAAGTCATAAAAACGTCATAGTAAAGTAAGGCATAAAAAGTCATAGTATAGGAAGGCATAAAAAGTCATAAAAACGTCATAGTAAAGTAAGGCATAAAAAGTCATAGTATAGGAAGGCATAAAAAGTCATAAAAACGTCATAGTAAAGTAAGGCATAAAAAGTCATAGTATAGGAAGGCATAAAAAGTCATAAAAACGTCATAGTAAAGTAAGGCATAAAAAGTCATAGTATAGGAAGGCATAAAAAGTCATAAAAACGTCATAGTAAAGTAAGGCATAAAAAGTCATAGTATAGGAAGGCATAAAAAGTCATAAAAACGTCATAGTAAAGTAAGGCATAAAAAGTCATAGTATAGGAAGGCATAAAAAGTCATAAAAACGTCATAGTAAAGTAAGGCATAAAAAGTCATAGTATAGGAAGGCATAAAAAGTCATAAAAACGTCATAGTAAAGTAAGGCATAAAAAGTCATAGTATAGGAAGGCATAAAAAGTCATAAAAACGTCATAGTAAAGTAAGGCATAAAAAGTCATAGTATAGGAAGGCATAAAAAGTCATAAAAACGTCATAGTAAAGTAAGGCATAAAAAGTCATAGTATAGGAAGGCATAAAAAGTCATAAAAACGTCATAGTAAAGTAAGGCATAAAAAGTCATAGTATAGGAAGGCATAAAAAGTCATAAAAACGTCATAGTAAAGTAAGGCATAAAAAGTCATAGTATAGGAAGGCATAAAAAGTCATAAAAACGTCATAGTAAAGTAAGGCATAAAAAGTCATAGTATAGGAAGGCATAAAAAGTCATAAAAACGTCATAGTAAAGTAAGGCATAAAAAGTCATAGTATAGGAAGGCATAAAAAGTCATAAAAACGTCATAGTAAAGTAAGGCATAAAAAGTCATAGTATAGGAAGGCATAAAAAGTCATAAAAACGTCATAGTAAAGTAAGGCATAAAAAGTCATAGTATAGGAAGGCATAAAAAGTCATAAAAACGTCATAGTAAAGTAAGGCATAAAAAGTCATAGTATAGGAAGGCATAAAAAGTCATAAAAACGTCATAGTAAAGTAAGGCATAAAAAGTCATAGTATAGGAAGGCATAAAAAGTCATAAAAACGTCATAGTAAAGTAAGGCATAAAAAGTCATAGTATAGGAAGGCATAAAAAGTCATAAAAACGTCATAGTAAAGTAAGGCATAAAAAGTCATAGTATAGGAAGGCATAAAAAGTCATAAAAACGTCATAGTAAAGTAAGGCATAAAAAGTCATAGTATAGGAAGGCATAAAAAGTCATAAAAACGTCATAGTAAAGTAAGGCATAAAAAGTCATAGTATAGGAAGGCATAAAAAGTCATAAAAACGTCATAGTAAAGTAAGGCATAAAAAGTCATAGTATAGGAAGGCATAAAAAGTCATAAAAACGTCATAGTAAAGTAAGGCATAAAAAGTCATAAAAACATCATACTATAGTTGTAGTACCACTGTGATATTCCTATATGATGTCAGACTTCAGATAACCCCCGCCCTTTCAGTCAGTCAAATAGTAGCATGCCTAAACAGGTTGTCTTGGAGACTTATTTTGTACAAATGTCACCAGAAGCAGACTTCTTGAACAAACAAGGTCCATGTCTGCCCTCTTGTGTTGAAAAGAAAGAAGATACTTCACTTGACTTGGCTCAAATCTCATCTTTAATCTGTAAATATAAAACACCTTCCACAAATGTATTTAATAATAATCACAACATTCATTAACATACAGTTCCTTCATTTTACAGCAATCTTGACTAAATAAAATGCTTAAATGTCACATATGTTGTTCCTGTGCCCAAGAATGTCTGTCCCAAAACTAGAAATCACAGACAATCCTCAAATCCTCGATAGACAACACAAGGGCCACTGACTTTGTGCTGTGTCAACAGTTGTGTATTCCATTAAAATATCAATTAAATGTAATAAGTCACAAATGAAAATGTGGAATGCACTTTTTGATTAAATTTCAACGCCCCACATTAAGAGCTACTGAGTGCAAATGAACTAATACAGTAGAAAAACATACTCTGGAAGTATAGACTGAGTGAGAACAAACCAAGGAGGATTAGATGTACTACTTAACAACAAAATAGACATGACTTGAGGAATACTCAATTTACACAATCAGGAACAAAGGTGAAATGACAGAGGGAAGCAGCTGAACAGAAGGGCAAACAGAGAATGAGGTCAGGACACAACTATCACAAAGAACACTCAAGGTACCTGTGTGAGCTGCCCAGTTTGCACACCTATTCTCCTGCTCGGTAATCGAATTTGCATTTCCATATACTCATGTGGGCGTTCTGTAAATTAAAAATTGAAAAGCTATTGACAATTAATTAAAAGACTTAACCTGCTCTAAATTGACAATATTCAAATACATTAAGCAAACAGTGTGAAAAACACGTTCCACAAATGGACAGAATGATTACAATAAACAAAATGGTAAAGAAAAGACACCAGTCATCTCTTTACAGGTTATTGTGTTGTATAAATGCATCTTCATCATCATCATCATCGTCATCATCATCATCATCATCATCACAGTGTATAAAAATCCAGCACCCTGCTTTCATTCTCTTAGGCAACATGAATGTTTACTGTAGCCATTGCGTTTAGTAGTTAACGTAAGCTTAGCCATGTTAACAATGAGCAATAAAACTGTAATACCTCATTTCTTAACAAAACAAACATCAACACCAACATCCATAGGACCTTAACCAGGTCCTGTCATGTCATATCTTACAACCGTTAACATCGTCCACCTTACTTGTCGCCCATTATTTCAATAACAAAATGGCGTCGTCATCAGTCGATCATGTGTTTTCCGAAAGTGGCCGAGTGATACATTTCGATTTTTTTCAAACTGGACGATAGTTTTTTTTCTTTTTCTTTTTTTAAATAACAAAAACATAACATAACCAACAGAAAAAGGAGACAACCAAAACAAAACGACACGTCAGAATCCCATAAAAACAAAACAAGACACACAATGAAAATTGTACATCTAAATAAATACAAACACCCAACATATGTCATCACAGCCAGACGTCCAAGAGGCCTAAACATCTAGATTGCATTATTATGTAAAATTGGACTGGAGGAAAGTTTGTCTCAAAACTGTGTGTGTAAAATGCAAATCCACAAGAGAACTGAGATCCACAAATGCTTTTTCCCTTCACAAATAGAAAATTGATTCACAAATGTCTTTTTGAAAGTTGTAAATGTCTGGACGATATTCATAAATGCTTTTTTTGGATTTTTGAAAGGTGTTTTATATTTATAGAATGCACAAATACTCACTGATTGTCAGTCTATTCACACATATGATATTGAGACAAATCTACCTCCATAATGTCTTTATATCTTTCCATTTTGTGGATAAACATGCGCATGTTCTGCGCCGCGTGGCTCTTGTGGGTACGCTCGTGTGTCAGGGGCGGGCCGACCTCAGCAGGGCGGGTCTTTCTGGTTTTCAAGCACATGATGAAGCAGTGAAAAGCTTGCAGATTTGTTTCAGTCTCCACGGTCTTTACCTTGTGTTTAGTCAAACTGAAAGAAGCCTGAGCAGAAAGCCGCCTGACATCCACACAGACTGCGGACTGACACTGTGACTCAGAACATGGCGTCTTCAGAGCTTGGTGAGAGTTTTTCTGCAGAATTAATTAATTCTCTGTCGCCATTATAAAGTTTTGTTCTGCGACATGCAGGATGGTAGCTCGCTGGCTAACATTAGCCAACGTGGTCAGCTCTACCCAAGTAAAACATACCTTTTACTATTGTTTTATGTATGAAACGACTGCAGTGATTTGTTATGTCTCCCTTTTATTTGTCCTCTCAGCACTTTTGAGTGTTTCAGACAAAACCGGTCTGCTGGACTTCGCCAAAAGGCTTGTGGATGTGGGATTGTCTCTAGTCGCCTCAGGTGGCACAGCCAAAGCCCTGCGTGATGCTGGACT
Source organism: Seriola dumerili (assembly GCF_002260705.1). Taxonomy (NCBI): domain Eukaryota; kingdom Metazoa; phylum Chordata; class Actinopteri; order Carangiformes; family Carangidae; genus Seriola; species Seriola dumerili. The sequence continues at coordinate 1,286,401 of NW_019175704.1, forward strand.
AGCTGTCAGGTGCCTCAAATAGTTTTTTTGTTGTTGTAATTAGTCATTTATTTTTTTACATAAAAGTTCAATCCAGTGCGGATATGTTTGTTTACCCCATTTTGATAAAGTCTGTGCTGTGTGTCAGGGATGTGTCTGAGCTGACTGGACACCCAGAGATGTTGGGAGGCAGAGTGAAGACCCTCCACCCTGCTGTCCATGGAGGAATCCTGGCCAGGAAAACCCCCTCTGACACCACAGACATGGAGAAGCTGGGCTACAGCTTGGTCAGGTGCGAGACACACTGCAAATTACTGGAAAAATCTGTAACATTTAAAAACACAGGAAATCATATGTTAAAATCCCATCTGTGCAGCCTCGGTTATAGTGTATATATTTATGTTTATCTACAATAGAGGGGAAAGTCTGAATTAAGAATAATAACTACAATCAATCAAAGAGGAATCAAAGAGCATGCCTGACCTGTGACTGTCAGGCAGATCACAAGCTTCAAGATATAGGCTTGTATTGTGCCATTAGGAAGCACGTGTAGTTGATTTGGCAGCTGGTTAATTGGAAAACTTCTGCCCCTGCTATAAGCTTGTCTTGTGACTCTCGTTTGTTTGGGGCTGGAAGAATGTGAATAGATCACAGATCTCACAGTGTTGTAACTGGTATATTAAACAACACGCTGGATTAAAGTCGACTAAAGATACCACTTAACTGATTAGGTATTGATTGCTTAACACACACATTTAATAGAAAAATCTAGTTTCTGTGTTTTAGTGACTAATTGAGTGTTTTTATGCCTTCTGCTGGCGACAGGCAAGGCCGGAGGAATTATGATTTCAGCTTGTCCATTATCCTCATATTGCAGAAGCTGGAAACAGCAAATAATTGATGTTTTGCTGAAAGATAATTACTAAAACAATTATTTGATTATCAAAATAGTTGCTGATTAATTTGCTGTTGATCACCTAATAGATTAATCAACTAATCTTTACAGTTGTACACTGTAGGCTGGTCATTAATTTGCAGACTTGACTTAAAAACGACAGGGGATCGCAACAAGAGCAAGATATTTAGTTCAAGAGATTGTTCTTCATGTGGTGTTTAACACCAGCACTGTATGTGACTGACTGAGGAAACACTTGTATTTGAGGTACAAACAACTTTGTACAAAGTGGGGAAAAACGGCTGGCACATGGTCACTGGCAGTGCTGCTTGATGCATATTGTGGATGTGTATGCCGTCGTGGAGCAGAGAGCATCCTTCAGCTTAATCCATTTAAAAGGCTCAAATTAGCTGAGTGCAAATTTTAGTGAATCTGGTGAAATTTTGGGTCTTTCTCAGGTTGTCCTCACTATCGTATGTGATGTAGACGGAGGAAACAAGTTTCTGTAACAAAATTAACATGAGCATCTGGTCACTTGTGTAAATTCAAGCACATGGAACCTCATGACACCAATGTTCTTTGTAATTGGCCAAAGGCATTCACTTGAATTTAAACCTGAGTTGAGTTGAGTTTTAAGGTTGTTCATAATACTTTTTGCACACTAGTGTTGCTTCTTTGACTTGTACCAAAAAGCACTAAACATCTTTTGTTAACATAAATGCCTTTACATAGCGTCTAACCCTTTCTTAATCTAATCCTGTCAAAAGAAAAGTTTAAGAAAACGTAATTGGTGAAAAGATGTGACAAAGCAATAAAATTCGTAAAGGGGGAAAAGTGCGCGTTTTCAGAATTTGATGAGTATGAATTTAATTTCTTTGCCTGCTTTTTTCAAGAGTGGTGGTCTGCAACCTCTACCCATTTGTGAAGACCGTCTCTAACCCGACTGTTACTGTGGAGGATGCTGTGGAGCAGATTGATATTGGTAAGTCGAATAGTAGCTTTAAAATATTCAAACAATAATGCTGAATAAATGTTTAAATAATGCTTGTAAAGCAGAGAGTATCAGAGGGTTCATGCCTCCATTTGCATTAAAAAATCTAATTCTCCACCTCATCTACTAATGAAGTTTTGGTGATTATTAGCATGTGGTTTTTTTTTTTCCCCCAGGTGGAGTAACTCTACTGAGAGCAGCAGCCAAGAATCATGCTCGGGTTACTATTGTGTGTGATCCAGCTGACTATTCGCTTATTGCCAAGGAGATGGAGAGTTCAGGAGACAAAGACACAGCCCTGGAAACCCGCAGGACTCTGGCCCTCAAAGTAGGTTTGGTTCCCCACCATTTGAACTTGCAAGTAATGTGAGGGGAAATTTACTCCTTCCCAAATCCATCTACTTTTTAAAAGTTTTAAGTATTTGTGTCTTTGTAATTTTTTGTACAATGCTTGTGTGTAACTTCAGCCCTTGAAATCAGAACTCTGTTGTCTATGATAGTAAACTGAATATCTTTGGGTTTTGTACTGTGAGTCTGACAGAACAAACCGTTTGAATATTTTCACTTTCACTCAACATTTTTCTTTGACCTTTTCCTGGCATCTTTTAGACCAAAGGATTAATAAATTAATCAAGCAAATAATTGTCAGATCAATTAATGATGAGAATAACCGTTGGTTGGAGCCCTACATTACAACCTGTACTGTTAAAATTAGCTCTCTGAAACTCGCTGATGTGCTCCTTTTAAGCACAGGCACAATAACAAAGTGTCCTGCTCCTTTTTTCATCAAATTTGTTTCCTGATTTTCTCCAATCCTGAGCTGAAAATTTAAAAAGGTGCCATTTAAAGTTGGAAGAAGTAAAGTTGTGTGTTACTGATCAACCTTGCCTGATCTTTCGACCATCTACCTCTAAACATCTGTTAATCCCGCCCTGTCACTGTTCAGACTTGTTTCAGGGACTAAATTATGTCACAATTGTGAGTTAAGACTAGCAGTTTGGAATAAGATGTGAATCTTGCCTTTGGCTGTTTTAAGGTATGAGCAGTCATCAGTCTTAAAATGATGGTTGCATAATAGTAACCACATGATGTCAGATTCTTACGAAACATAAATAAGGGCCAAGAGGCAAAAATCAGTTAATACAATAAATATGTTGCCCGTATCACTCAGTTTAGGTAATTCTCCAAACTGTTGGTTACAGACAAAATGTTTGCTTAGAGATGGGGGGGGGGTCTGTGCAAGACAAAGTCCAGCACAGGCTTTTTATCACAAGTGTTGAAATATATGTTCAGGTCACAGAGTTTGTGAACTTTCACCCTGTAGTCGGACTGAACTGCATGTTGAGTTAGATGAACTTAATGTATTTTCTCTCTGTGCTCTTCAGGCTTTCACACACACTGCACAGTATGATGACGCCATATCGGACTACTTTCGTGGACAGTACAGCCGTGGTGTTTCCCAGCTGCCTCTGCGTTATGGCATGAACCCCCACCAAGCACCTGCTCAACTGTACACCCTGCGCCCAGCCCTCCCCCTCAAAGGTAGACCCAGATCACAACTGTCTCAGCTTACTGGAACAGAGAAGATTGACACCACTATCCCTTCTGACTCTGTTAAATATGACGCTAAACTGTTTTTAAAAAGAAGATATAACTTATTTAGTTAGTTTTAGAGGTGATTGTATGCAGATGTTGTTACATCTGGACAGTGCCAGGCCAGTTGTTTCCAGTCTTTGTGCTAAACTAAGCTAATTGACATAAGTCTGTCTGTTAAATATGAGGTTACAGACAGCAGCCAATATTCTCACCCAAGTCTCCTCCAGAAGATAAAAGAGTCTGTTTCCCAGAATGTCAAACTTTTGAACACATGCCCTGTCAATATCCCTGTCTGCTTAAAATAACCATGTTAGAGAACGGCTACTAAAAGAAACGGATTGTGTGTGAGCTACAAGAAGATATTTCTGTTAACAGTTAAGTGTCAAGCAAGGAGATGGGGATAATTCAGTTGTTTGTGGTAGTTTTTGAAAGATGTTGTTAATTTAAGGGGAAAAAAAATTGTATTTTTCTGCATTTCCATGGAAATTACATTCATTTTGATTTTTGCCACTATCTCCCAGTGGTCAGTGGTTCCCCCGGCTTTATCAACCTGTGTGATGCTCTGAACGCCTGGCAGCTGGTCAGAGAGTTGAAGAGCGCCCTCGGCATGGCTGCTGCCACCTCCTTCAAACATGTCAGCCCTGCCGGTGAGACGAAAAGAGACGAGAAGACAGACTCTAAATGTTATAAATGTGGCCTAGGAGATAAATGTCTTAAATCTGAAAATGACTTTTTTTTTTTTTTTTTCACCTTTTTTTTTTTTTTTTTTTTTTTTTTATATCTGACGGAGCTTTGCAGTAGGAGTTCCTCTGACTGAGGAGGAAGCCAGAGTGTGCATGGTGCACGACATGTTGAAGGATCTCACCCCTCTGGCTACAGCCTACGCCAGGGCAAGAGGTCAAAAACAATGAGCCATACAGTGGATAACCTTAGGCATTTTCTGTCTTGAACTTTTCTTTACATGCAGTTATGTTAACTCCTTCTACATCTCCAGGCTCAGACAGAATGTCCTCATTTGGAGACTTCATTGCTGTGTCAGATGTGTGTGACGTTCCCACCGCCAAGATTATATCAAGAGAGGTAATGTCATGGTGCCAAAGAACAAATACAGATTTTTTTTTCTTCAACATTGTTTTGCATGATTCAATTTGATTGCTCCCAGGTGTCTGATGGCATCATTGCTCCTGGTTATGATGAGGAGGCGCTCAAGATCCTCTCCAAAAAGAAGAATGGAAACTACTGTGTGCTACAGGTGAGAGATTTTTTTATCTCTAATAATGATTAGAATCTGAGTTAATTTTGTTGTTTGATTTACATTTTTTGACCCATGCGTGTCTTGGTCCCAGATGGACCCAGACTACGAGCCTGATGAGGCTGAAGTGAGAGTGTTGTTTGGTCTCTATCTGAAACAAAAGAGGAATGGAGCGGTTATCGATAAGGACTTCTTCAGTAACGTTGTTTCCAAGGGCTCGGTGAGTCACCATATTGACTTTCATACTGGCTCGCCCTGCTTTTGTCATTTTAAATAATTCTTTCATTATTGACGCAATCCTATCTAAATAACAAGTGTTCACCCTTTAATCATTTCTGTGTCCACAAGCTCTCAGAGGAAGCTGTGCGTGACCTCACTGTGGCCACCATCGCTGTCAAGTACACCCAGTCCAACTCTGTCTGCTATGCTAAAGATGGACAGGTAAGAATCGGCAGGTGAAAAGGTGGACAAAGGAATCCGGATGAGCCATAAGGTTTTTACAAATATATCTGTGTTTTACAGGTAATTGGTATCGGAGCGGGCCAGCAGTCTCGTATCCACTGCACACGACTGGCGGGTGACAAAGCTGATAACTGGTGGCTGAGACACCACCCCTGTGTCCTGAACATGAAGTTTCGCAGTGGTGTGAAACGAGCTGAGATGGCCAATGCAATCGACCAGTATGTCAGCGACACCATTGGAGAGGTGAGGGGGGTAGCAATGGGGAAATGGGCATTTTTGAGATTAAGCTTGAGTTAAGTTGTAGTTGCAGCTACATTAGATTTTATTTCTTTACTCAGATTGTTAGAAATGCGGATACACTAGTACACACAGTCCATCTCTGTCTGCGGAGTCTGTGGTGTCTGATGTTCAGTGTCAAGTCTTATCACAAAATATGCCAAGTTTGGGATACTGAATATAAATAAAAAGTCCTGTATTGTGTTATTTTTGTGCTGACAGGGTCCAGACTTGGCCGTGTGGAAGTCTATGTATGAGGAGGTGCCTGAGCCTCTGTCAGAGACTGAGAAGAAGAACTGGATCAGCTCCCTGCAGGCCGTGGCTGTCAGCTCTGACGCCTTCTTCCCCTTCAGAGATAACATAGATCGTGCCAAACGGGTAAACATCACACACCTTTCACAAAAGCATGCATTCTTACTGTATACACTCTATTTAGAAAATGCATGGGAATGCACCTGCTATCATTCTCTCACACACACACAGGAAGGTCACCAACAGTTTTACAAACTATTAACTTTAAGAACCGTAGTGTACAACTGACGAGCTTTCCAACCACCTTTTACTAACGTTTCTACTCACTGTGTGTCTGTCTGCAGAGCGGTGTTGAGTACATCGCAGCTCCGGCAGGCTCTGCTGCTGACCAGGTTGTGATTAACGCCTGCAATGAGCAGGGCATCACTCTGGTGCACACCAACACTCGGCTCTTCCACCACTGAGCACCTCAACATTTTTCCCCAGTGTTCTTTACAGACAACTCAGTTTTGCTTCACTAGAGTCAAAATCTTTTTCTAACATTGCTGTTACTCAAAACATTCCTAAAGGTCACAAATGCGCTGTTCTGTAGCACATTAACTGCATTCCTGACTTGTGATCCGAACATTACAGAGAAATACTGTTATTTCTAGGTCAGACACATTTAAGTGTGAAATAAACTGTAAATGACAGTTCATGAGTTTTTCTGTCTGTTTTTTGGACATGCTAGCAACATGGTCAGTTGGTCTCCCACTTTGGTCCAGACTGAAACATCTCAACAACTGTTTGCTGCATTACTGTGAAATGTTTAATAGACATTCATGGTGTCCAGAGGATGAAGACTTTGATGATTCTCTGAATTTATTTCTACCACCACCAGCAGGTTGGCATTTTAAGGATTTTATGAAATATCTCATCAATTTTTTCTTTTTTGAATGGATTGCCATGAAAATTTTCCCCTGACTTTTCAACCAGCACCATCATCTGGAACATGTTAAACACATGCTGAACATCAGCATGTTAGCATACTGGCTTAAACATTTGATTTTTGTAACCTCTCAAATGGCTTCAATGTGGACCCTTGACATTTTTATTGATTTCCTTTATTCCATTGATTAAACATCTCATTTAGCCAATTTTATTTGAGGGAAGGAGGGAGATGGGGAACAAGGGCTTCCATCTGGAGTCAAGCTGGTCAGTGCCTCAGCCCCATCTATTAAGCATTTCCATCTAGCATGTTTATAAACCTCTTATTTACAAAAAACTAACATAACACAGTGGTTAGGGTTCAGGATTTCTCCAGCTTTATTAAAATAAGGGACTTTTTGTCAAAGGTAGAAACAACTTTGGCACCGACAACAAAGTACAAAAATAGAACGGTTCAAATTCTCACATCCCAGTTCACACATTCACACGTTGAGATTAAAGGGATAAATTAGTAAAAAGACATTAGACTTCAGATTGTGTCAATCACACACAGTGCGACCCCTCAGGAACAGAAGGGCTACAGAAAAGAGAAGCACATTTTCATGGACAATTTAAACATTGTTAATAACTACATTGACATTCTTTAACACAGTGCTTACTTTCTGACAGTTTCTGCTCTTTTAATTAGGAAATGTTTCTGAATTTTTAAACGGGGGGAAAACAAATGCCAGTTTGACAAATAAATCTGAATGGTGACGAGCCCTAAAAACATTCATTAAGGCTCACACACGTGGGAGGAAATGCTACACAGAGTAAAATTGTATTGTCAAGAGTCTTCATTTTCTAAAAGAGCATGAATTTAGAGACTTTAACAGTCAACAGTGAAAAGACTTTAGAGAAGGATCGGGATTGATCAGGCAGCAAGGCAGTGTAACATGTTTAAGCTAAACGTGTCAGAAAGTGATCAGGCAGTTGGTTCGGTTCAGTCAGACAGCGTGGCAACTACAGGGTGAGACAGTGCAGCGATTGGACGGTGAGGGAGCAAAGCAGATATCAGATGACTGATCCTTTATTCCCGAGGATTTTGAGCAATTGCGTCTGCCAGCAGGTCGGGTCGGAGACACTCAATGGGGCAATGAATATTCTAGAGGAAGAGTGGGAAGATTTAGAAGAGGCAAGCTCACATGCCTCAGAAAAAACAATCCTGTCTCTTCATTATATTTGATCACACTCTTCATCGGTGGGCTTGTAAATTTAATTTGACAATTTTGGGGTTTAAAAAGGGCTACAAAATGTGTAGAAATCCAGTACCACTACATACTAAACAGGACAAATTATAATATTAAATTAATATAATTTTATAATAATTCCACTACTCACTTTGCGTAGGGTGTTGTCTCCATATCTAACAGGCTGCAGCAGACTGGCATCAACATCAGAACCTGGTCTGCGGCAGTTCTCGCACCGCCAGCCCTGATGAGACAAAACATACGCAATTATATTGTCTATTTAAACATGTTTCCTAATGACCACAAGTCATTATAAGCATCTCACTGAACATCAGAGCCAAATTCAGGGAGGTTGATGTGTCGTACCTGTTGTCCTCCAAAGCATGTGCAGGTACAGATAGCGCCCAGGTACTCCTTCTGCCACTGGTTGCCCACCTGGTAAGTTTTTCCATCATCGTAGCACACCGATTCATCTGCGTGGGTGTACATACACGTTAAAATTCATATGCATCTCTTTCACCTCGTTTTGAGATGGTCCCTGAACATTTCTTTGGGTAGTAAGAGCCCTTACGTGGTTCACACTTGAACTCTCCTTTGCCATTTCCCAGGCAAGTGCAGCTCATTAAGTGACCGTTTTCTCCGCGGCGGTCCCATTTCTCTCCAATGCGATAGTTGTTGCCGTTGTCATGGCACCACTCTAATGATGGACAAAATAAAAGGAAGAGAATTGTAGTCAAATTACAAATATATGCTTGTGAACTCGAGGGGAAAAAAATATCCCCAAAAACTTACTAGATGAATCGCATCTGAAGTGGCCACTGCCCAGGCCCAGGCACCTGCACCACAGCTTGAAGCCTGTCTCAGACATCCGCTCCCATTCAGCACCAACATCATGGTGCGTTGCGGTAAAGGCATCATAACATGAGTCGTCAGCGGAGGACACGCCCTCTGGGACTGAAATATGAGGAAACAAAAGTTTGTGTAAGCCTCTAGTTACTTGAAAATTAGTGATTAGCTAAAGTAACTGCTTGCTTTTTATTCAGGTTCTTATTTCTAGTGACATTTTTCATCAGTACCATATCTCTGAAAAGATGAACTTAGGAAAATTAGTAATAAAAGTCTGTCTCTAATATAAAGAGGCCTGATTTCTAAAAGGTAAAGGCTTTTTTCACTATTCAAGCATTTTATTGTGTCTATTGAACTATAGAGTCACCAGCTGCTTCCTTTTTACCCTCCAGCAGGGAGTTCAGAAAAGAGTACCTAACTAATGTGACGGTTCATATCTGCCTGAGACACCCTGTTCTACACACCGGCGTCCCAAGTTAATAAGCAGGAGTTGCTTTACACTTAGCTCAGTCTAGTTTAGAGGGGTGGTGGGGTGCTCACTTGTGTTTCCAGCAGTGACGACCTGCTCCAGAATCTTGTGTTTGAGCGCCCCCATCAGGGCCTCCACGATCACGTTGTAGTTCGCTCCAGGGCTGAGTCCTATCAGGGTAGCAGTGGTGGCTGTGCCTGGCAGGCGGATCTGGGCAGGTAGAGAGAGATGAGGTTTATCCACATGAAATCAGAGATTTCAGTCGACTGATAGATAACGTTCAGACTGAATCTCTTACCTGGAACATCTTCTCATTTATGTGTGTGAGAGGTTGGCAGGACACCAGGTAGGCGTTGCTCTGCTTGTAAGGCTTCCAGGAGATGGTAGTCTGAGTTTGGGCCTCCTGTGGCACTCCTGTCTCGTTACCAAACGTAGCGCCAATGGGCACATTCAGCTTCAAAATGGGCAATCTGCGGCCCTCTGCATCAGGGAGGGGCACAAAGACCAGGGGCTCACGAACTTGCCCATAGGGAGACTGTGGGTTGCCACTGTTCCCATTATATCTGTTGCTGCCTCCATTGTTGTTGTACTCTGTGTACTCCACATGCTGGCTCTGACCACCAGGCGTATCCTGGCCACTGGCCACTACCTGGACTGTGTTGTCCAACTCACTTTCAGGCACATCCAACCTGTCATCAATAACTCCAGGGCGATGTGGCAGAGGCAGGGGAAGAAAGGAGTCTGGTTCTGGGCGGGAGAGAAGGGGTTAGGGAAGCAAGCAGGTTAGACACGGGGTGGGTAAAGCAGAGCTGCTGTAGCATATCTCATCCAGCAGGAGGTGACAGATATGCAACATTGCTGGGGTACCACTTCATGGCAAAGTGTATCATAAAGCCAATATTACCAATAGCCAATATAACACACAAGAGGTATTTTGAATGTCATTTCTGGAGGCATTCAAAATAAAAATGGGTATTATTGTTTTAGGAGCCTAATGCCAATCGATAGCACAGTTTATCTTAAGGCCTCCGAGCTGTTACAGCCAAACAGCTGATTCAGCTGAGCAGATTAATGCTGCCGTTCAAACCCTCACATCTTATAAGATGTTTACCCATATCTAATTTGAATCTTCTTCTTTATCACATCATTTGAATGCATCACTTGTACCATCAAATTTGTCACAGTACAGAGCAGAAGTCTCATAATACTCACGAGTCCTGATTTTGCCCGTCAGAGGTGTGCTCCTCTGTGTGTTCTGGATGGCGATGATCTTGATGATGTACTCTGTGGCTGGTCTCAGGCCTGACGAGAGGAATAATTATCACATATCGGAATAAGTAGGTTGCACTTGACTCATGATTATGTGTAAGAGAATGATATAACCAGTGGATCCTGTGTGAAAAATGTAAAATGTAAATGAAAAATGAGATGAAATATTTTCAGTGGCACTATTGTTTATAGTGAAAATGGGTGGCTGTGGCTCAGGTGGGTAAGTCGCTTTAGATAAAAGCGTCTGCCAAATGAGTAAATGCAAGTGTAAAATGGAACCATTGACAAGCACATACCAGATATGGTGGCGTAGTTTTGGCCGGCATGGGGTTGTGGGATGAGGTCCCGTGGTGCTCGTCCCAACTCCTCGTAGGTGACGTAGTATCCTGTGATCTGTGTGGGAGGTGGCTGCCATGTGAAGGAGATGGAGGTGGGAGTCAAAGATGTGACCTGGAGGTTGGTGGGAGTCTGGACCGCTGGTTGAGCTAGGAAGAAAGACATCATGTTAGATCACCTGATTGCTTGTTGCATCTGAGTGTGTGTGTGTGTGTGTGTGTGTGCGCTCTGTAAGGTTATAGTTGTGGTTTGTGTCCACACAGTTTAGTTTACATATTTTCACAATTGTGATTGGCTGCATTTATCTAAACCATTGTGTGACTTATTTTTTGCATCTCTTTGTCACTTTACATTGCTCGTATTAACTCTGCACTGTTTACTGTACATTATGTACTGTATGTAATGATAACGCCAGCAACTACATTTAAGTAAACATTTCTGGATATGAAAAATTAAATTTAAACTTAAATTCACGTTATGAAGCCTGAAATGTGTTCGCAATGAGATGCAGATTTGTCTCGTACCTGTTTGGGTGATGATGTTAAATGGAGCGCTTTTTGTGTTGCCGTTCAGAGTGTACAGGTTAACAGAGTACTTGGTGCCTGGATGCAGACCTTAGAAAAAAACAAAAAAAAAAACATTGTGAAGCAACATTGAAAAAAAATCACACTTCCCCATCTTACATTTGTAAACCGTTTCAGAAGGAAGGTGCGGTGTACCTGTGAGAGTGAAGGTGCGTGTTTCTCCCGGCATGGTCCTGGTGATAGTGGGGTGCGAGTTATCCACGGGCGTGGCATCGATGAGGAAACCGGTGATGGTTTCTACCTTGGTGCGCCAGCTCAGTATGACAGAGGTATCCGTCACATCAGTGATGCGCACACGACGAGGAGGACTCACGTCTGCATCGAGGAGGAGAGAAGACTGACATGAAACAGAGCAGTGGGCAATAATTAGTGATGACAACGGAAGTGGTTCCCTTTCATGGTGCGGGTCGGATACCTTCCAGTGTGGTCATCTCTCCCTCCAGAGGCCTGCTGGTGACAGAGTTCTTCAGAGCATAGACTTGTATCTGGTATGTAGTTGCCACCTACGATACGCAGACATACAGTTGATATTTATTCACTGGCTGACTACGAATCCATGTAAATACTGAGACAAGAACTCTGTTTACCATGAGGCCTGGTACGACGACACGTGTGGTGTCCGGAGCAACATTCATCTCTTTGGAGGGGCTGTTGACGTTCTTGGGGGTGACAACCACACGGTAGCCTGTCAGACGTGCAGTGGGGGCTCGCCATGACACGGTGAAGGCAGAGGGACCAACCTCTGAGACCACCAGGTTGGTCGGAGCAGGGATTACTGAGGCAGAGAGACACAATTGCGAAGAGAAAACACAGTTAGACTTGTAGTCAGGGAACATATAAATGAAGTCATGAATATGTTGTTTTCTGTGCATTTCTACCTGTGGCCTGGGTTCCCACCAAGGGCGTGCTGGGTGTGCGGCCATTGAGGGCGATGACTTTGACAGTGTACTCTGTCCCGGGGCGAAGGCCTCTCAGCACCACACTGTCCTGGTCACCTCTGGGTGCTGGGCGCAGCTCCTTCTCGCCCTCCTCCGAGCTGGAGTACATGACGCGGTATGATGTCACTGTACCGTCTGGACTGTCCCACGTGATGCGCATGGAGGTGGACTCAATATCAGAGAAGGTCAGGTCCTTGGGACGATCCATAGCTGCAGGAAAGGAGGTAAATGAGTGGGTGGTCTTAAAGCGACACTTTGTGAGTTACTCTGATAGTGAAATAACTGAAATGAATGAATTAAAAGGTACTATATACACAAACTTAAACAGCCATAAACAGCCATACAAAACACCTCTCCTGGATTTGTTTTGTCTAGTAAACACAGGTATATTACTTCTGTTTGCATATCATGCCTCATTTACATACTCTACATCTCCTTTATTGATGGGAAGTTAACCAACCCCCTCCACTTCACAGTAAAACATTTGCATTTTTCAACAAACAAAACCAAGATAGACATTTGAGGGGAGAATCTGCTGTCACAGTATAAGTGGCTTCCTCCAGGAGAAATCTAGCCGGGGAAATTAAGGTTCCTCTAATCCCATATCCCAATTACAGAACGCAGGTTTTTCATTAACATGATTTGAAGAAATCACAGAGAAATAAAGTTAAGACAGAAAGATGCCTCTATCCTGGTTACTTAATATGCACGTGTACACACACCGGCAGAGATACTCACATCGGTTATGCCAAAACAGTTTCTAATTGAAGTGTTTCTTGGACTGAACTGAGTCAAACTAACCAGTGATAGCATTCTCCACCACAGGGGAGGAGGGTTGTCCGTCATTTCCCAGGGCGTAGACACTCACAACATACTCAACAGTGGGCATCAGACCTGTGAACGTCATCTCGCGCTGATCTGTAACAAAAGGGCAGAAAAGGAGCAAATGAAAGAAGAGATTGTCCTGGAAAATGATAAATTATATCAAATAAGGATGACAGTCTGGTTTTGAACAGGGGCCACCATCTTACCAGGGGCCACCACCTCAGAGTAGGAGGGTCCCAGGCCGTTCTTGGGGACACTGGTGATTCTGTAGCCTCTGATTGGTCCCTGAGCAGGAGACCAGCGCACTGTGATAGCGTTGTCACTCACGTCAGTCACTTTCATGTCAGTGGGAGGCTCGGTATCTAACGGAGAGATGGACACATACAGTATCAAGCTTTAGATTTTGTTTTTTGACCACAACAGATTTTTTCCAGAAACAATTGTCTTTCAGTTTGCTGTACCAGTCTTGTGTCTGATGTAGACTGGGGTGTTGGAGGCAGGGCTGTCCCCTCGTCCGGTAACAGCATAGACTGTGATGGTGTAGTCAGTGCCAGGATTCAGACCAGTAATGGTGGCGGTGGTCTGAGAGCCCGGGATTGTGAACTCTTGAGGAGTCTCGCCACCTAGAAAGAGAGAGACAAGAAGTAGAAAAAGAAGTGTTAAACTCTAAATTAATGGCTGAAGTTTAGAGGAAACTATGAATTAAAAGACAACTACAGACTTGTTCCTCCATAGGTGATCCTGTAGTTCTTCACTGTGACAGAGGGGGCTTCCCAGTGAATGGTGATGCTGGTGGGGGTGGATGATGTTACCTCCAGATCAGTGGGAGCATCAGAGACTGAAAAAGATTAGAAGAGACAGGAAAAAAGTTAATTATAAGAAAAAACAATGTAGAGAAAAAGAAAAAGAGAGGAGACAGTAGAAACCAGTATGGAAGCTTACTGGTGGCCTGTGTTCCAGTCAGAGGCTGACTCTCCTGATTGTTGTTGACGGCAAACACGTATACCAGGTACTCTGTCTCTGGTGTCAGTCCAGTCAAAGTGAAGTAGTTCCTGGTTGGGGGCAGCCTCTCATCCTTGGTCCGCCCGCCGCTTGTCTTCTGATAGCGGATGCGGTAGCCGGTGATCGAAGCAGTTGGAGCTAGCCAGTGAACAGTGAAGGAGTTGGTCCGAATGTCAGAGAAGTCCAAGCCAGTGGGGGAGTCCAGAGCTGGAGGGAAAGGAATTGGAGAATGGGAGAAATTTGAAATTATACCTAATGATAATGGCAAAAACAAAATTGCAGGGAAACACAAATTATGTTGTCTTGGACTTTTTTTGTACCGGTGTCATAATCTACTGTCTCCCAAACCTTTTAAAAACATTGCACCAGTTCGTGATTTTTTTTTTCGTAAAAATCTACCCATCCCCAAATACAAAAAACATGCAACCTTAGCTGAGAATTACCACCATTTTAATAGATTAACAAAACCAATAACATTAATGTAAGCACATGTAAGGATTGACATAAAATAAGTTAATTATATAGTCTAATATATAGGCTTTTAAATAACTTTTAAATAAACAACCCAGGAATAAATGAGGCCAGAAAGTTTCAACCCATGTCCTCATTTTAAACATTTTTTTTGTTCCGTTCAAAAGTGAAGCAGTCATGTCACCAGTCTTAGCTGCAGAGTAATTAAATATTTAACAGGGGTTTTAAAATAGTGATCTTTGTTACGTCTGTCTTCTGTTTTAAAAACATAACAGTTAATGTAAATATCGCCTTGGTCTTATGTTGATCAAGTATTATTAAAAAATGGACATGAACAAAACTTGCAGCAGCCGTCAGCCTTCCTTAAGGCACACACTTTTATAAACCACTGTCATACTCACTTGTCCTCTGAGTGCCTGTGGTTGGTTTACTTTCTCGTTCCCCGTATACACACACAACACTGATACGGTACTCAGTGTTGGGCAGCAGGTCTAAATGGAAATGGAGAGATAATTATGCACTCAGAGAGGCTTGACATGGAGCACTACAAAGAAAAACAGCTCATTTTGGCCCTTGCAGCCAGCATTCTGTCAGATCTCTATGTGGTCTTACTCTGCAGCAGGAAGGTGTTGGTGGCTCCGCCAACATTAACCTCTCTAATGTCATCATCTGTGGCTACAGGGTGGTAACGGATGACAAATCGAGAGATGTCGCTTGGTGTGGCAACATGGGGGACTGTCCAGGTCACCCTAATGTGGTCAGGACCCACCCCTCCAAACTGCAAGTTGGTGGGGGCAGGAATGGCTGGAAGAACGAGGGGTTAAAAGTTATACCTAACACAGGGGAAAAAAGAGCTTAATAAAGAGGTTAAATAAATAAGAGTGCGTTTACAATGGAAGAGACATGATACATTTCTAAACTTTACTTTATGTTACACATAAATTAAAAAAGGGTTGTTATGTGCCTTTATCAGTTCTCTCACGTCAAAAACCCAAGCCCTTCCCACTGATGGAGTGAAAGAATTAAATCACCAGCTTGTGTTTGCTTTGTGTATGTGGTCGGCTCGCTTTCCCCCTCCTCTGTAAGAGTGAAGATACTGATGTCATAGTCCACGCCCGGCTCCAAGCCACGAATCGTGTAATAACCAGCAGCCACGTCCACCGTGTCTTGGAAAATTGGCAAGTTCTCGCCTGACGTTACAACTGTTATCCGGTAAGCAGTAATGGTAGTATAGTTCATAGGGATCCAGCGCAGACCAATGGTGGTGTCAGTAATGTCGACAAAGTCAATGTGACTTGGTGCGGGGATGTCTGAAAGGGTTAGGCCAGTTGTAAAGCGCAAGCAAAATAAGACAGACAAACAGACCCAAAAGCCATAATAATTACATTGATTATGTCAATAACATTAATTCCATTCCAAATAAAGCAGTCAGAGGTCCAGAGTGTACCAGTAGCCATGCTAGATAGAGATAATTACAAATGACTTCAGTCCATAAACATTCATTCACATTATAAATATAATATAATTAAAGCAGTGATTAATACTACTGGTCTGAGCATGCAAAAAAAAAAACTAATTAATTCACCATCCCAATTAATAAATATGATCTCCATGCATGGCAGGTTAGCCAATGATCATATTATTAGTAGGTTATGATAATTAAAGCTGCATTAAACAGTGTTCTGAGTGAACTTTTTTGCCTCTTTTAGCTCATTGTTTTTGGTTTTATGGCGCATCATTTCCTGTTTGGTTCTGTCTTACTGTGCTCATTAACTTCAGGCAGCTGTTTTCAGCAAACTAGCTGTGATAAACCTACCATACCGCGAAGATGACGGACCTTCCTATCAGATATTTTATAAAAGCTGGTGGAGACTAAAATAGAGCTAAATATGAATGTGAATATTGGATGTCATTCATCAAGTGGCAATCCAATGAGGTGGTAATTTTAGCCATTAGCCACACCAGCTTCAAAAAAAAGGTGATAATGTCAGAGGTGTGTGGTTGTCAACTTGTTTTAACGTTAGTGGCAAAAAGTCCATTAATGCAGCTTTAAGAAACAGTTGTTTTTGAGGCATTCCAACTTTTTTTTTTTTAAAACTATGCCAATTTTAAAAAGAATATATTTGTACGCAAGTTCCAGCATGAAGACGAATACAGTGTAACCGTAGGGCTAATAAAAATATTACTGTAATGTGGTGAAATATTGGAGTTTGCTCTAGTTTAACTTGGACCCATCCTTTAATGGCAAATTCATCTCTCTCCTACACACACGCAGACATTGGTCTTTTTGTGAGGACGCAGTTGTGTGTCTGATGCCTATTAATGTGTGTGAATGCCTTCCTGGTGGCTCCTACCTGGTGTGATAATAGTGGACACAGGCACACTTTCCAAATTGCCCTTAGTGGTAAAGACACTGACGTTGTACTCCACCCCCAGATTCAAATTCTCTAGGACGACTGAGGTTTGATCAGGTCGGACTAACTCCTCAAGGGAGTTTCCTCGCTGGCCATTGGTCGGCGTGCTTGTCACCCTGTAGCCTGTGAGGCCTGCAAAGGGAGGGGAGGGGGGGACATGACAAATATGGGGGAGATAGAACAGAATGTCAAGAGCTTTTTTTCAATTTATGAGTCACTGTGAGAAATGAAAAAGAAATACCGGGAAGAGACGTTTGTCCTTCCGAAAAAAAAAAAGAAGGCCAAGGTCTCGACTTGGCGTGATCCAGTGGCTGGCAGTGCGTGGGGAGCACAGTCAATATTTACCTGGTGCTTTGGAGGCTACCCAGTGGACAGTGAGATCTCCTGTGTTGGGGTTGGATTCCACTCTGAGGTCAGTGGGAGGAGACACGGCTGCAAGGACAGAAAAGCGGACCATGATACAAGCATGAGAAACTCCATTCAATGCAGCAGCAACTTCTTACACAAACGTATCCCATATGGTTTGAACAGTGAACACAAAATCAGTCGGTGATAAGTTATACAGCTTCTTTTTTTGTGGTTTTTGTGTGGCAGTCATCATTATGGCTGTCTCATTCTCAGTTAAAGTGAAATAGATACGCACAAGTGACAACGGTGCGGGTGATGGGGTTTCCACGGTTGCGTCCATTGAAGATTGGCTGAACGCTGTAGGTGTACTGATTTCCAGAGATCAGGTCTGGAATATGAATACGTCCAGAATCAGAGGTGTCTTCTCTGGGAGACTCGCCTTCCTGGCTGGGGAGCACAGACAGCTGGGGAGAAAGAAACAAACATGCAAAGATCAGAAACCTGGAAAATACACTTAACCGAGCAACAAGCTGTAAACACAACATTGACATATTGTCACCTTATAAAGTTGATATGGAGAACATGTTAGCAAAGTGTTGACTGTTTATATATCTAGCAGATACAGAGCAATATTTGGATCAATTTAGAGCAATGTGTCAGGCCACCAAACAAATTTAAGTCCAACATTCACTCTCCTTTCAGCTCTGTTTTGGTCTCCACCGACAGAGTGAAATGTCGGAATAATGAGACTGAGTATGCTAAAAAGATTTTGTGACTTCAGTGATAGTATTAAAATATTTATTAGAGCAGCTTTTCTGCTATTATGAACAGTTGTTTCTCAAGATGATAAACTGATATATATATTTTTTTATGCTGTGAGCTAATGCAGGTTTCTACCTTGTAGCTGAATCTGCGGACAGGTATCCAGGTGACGATGATAGAGGTATCAGTGACCTCGGTGCTGAAAGTTGGAGCATTTCCCATCTGCGGAGCTGGGAGAGGAACAGAATGCGGAAAAAATAATATTAAATTCAATGCCAAAAATGAATTCTACTCTGTGCTGATGTTCTGTTTCTCTTAATACTGACCGGTGGTAAAATGTGTGGTGACGCCCTCACTGAGCTCATTGTCTCGCTCAGAGTGCAGGGTGGCAGTGTACTGGGTGTCTGGTCGTAGATTCCTCAGAGCATACTGGGTGACCCTGCCTGGGATCCTCTTCTCAACAGGGTTAGAGCCCTCGATGCTCAGGAGGAGACGGTAACCACTGACGATGGCGCGGGGAGCCTCCCAGATGACCAAAGCACTGTCAGGGCCAACGTCGGTGAAATGCACATTGGTGGGCGAATCAGGTTCTGGAGGGTTGAGAAGATATAAAACGTGAGGCAGAAGTTGGTGTAATCTCCCTCCGTCTAATTTAGGCCCCTTTGTCCATGGTGATACTTACTGGTGAACTTTTCTCCCACTAGTGGCTCGCTCTCCACTCCACCACTGATGGCGTAGATGTAGAAACGGTAGAGTGTGCCCGGCTGCAAGTGGGTGATATCAGCATATGCGTTGGGTGAGATGGGCAGCTGAAGGGGTCTCGTGTCAGTGCCATCAGGGCCAACAGGGGAGAAGATCACCCTGTAACCAGACACCTCGCTGGGAGGACCGGTCCAGGTGATGGTGATCTTCACATCCGAAACCTCGTAGAACTGCAGGTCTGTAGGGGCTCGGACCTCCTCTGTGGACAGGAAGTGGTAGATTGATTGACAGGGGATATAGTCAGATACGGTAACACTATGGAGTGATGTTTTTATGAGTGGGTCCCCATTTTTTATTTGGAGCAACAACATGCATTTAACATGTTTGTTAACTCTGAAGGATAAACACATTATGCTCTGTGGAAAAACACTGAGTGTAAACCAAACTTTGTTGCCATAAAATCCCACAGGGCACCTATAAATTAGCTGTGTAAGTGCTGCACAAGGCTAACAACAGTCTGTGGTTATTATGGCAACTTGGCAAACTAAAAAAAACAGCCCAATAAAAGACTTTAACAAAAGATATTTACATATTTCAACAATAACAGATTAGATAAAGCAGAAAATATAAAAGAATGTCAAACCAGATGTGTAAAAAAAAAAAAAGAAGCAATTTCGCACAGCATCTGGTTTTGTTTTGCATGTATAATAAAACAGTACATTTTACCGTGCAAGGCACAAGGAGGATCGAGGCAGAAATGGAAATCCCACTTAAGATATACTGAGGAGTTATGAATTGTGTGTCCCTCTGCATGGGTGTGGGCTGTACATGCATGGTTACTTTCATAAGTATTCTAACTATGTTTGAACAGGTGAAGGTTTATGAGCCCACCATGAATTCAAGAGGTCATTCAGAGGCCATGACAGACTAAGAAAGAAAAAATATTATGACAGTATAGCTATAGCTGTAGAAGCATTTTTTGACCATGCAATGTTTTTGACACGCTCAGTCTTCCCCAAACACTGACAAACCCTTCCTAGAACTCTCCTATAAGGAATCTTCAGCTGTGAAATTTAATCTGCTCAGCTTTCACTTTAATAAAACACAAAAACCTGCAATGGGCTTAAGTCATGAAGTATTAAAGTCATGAAGTTTTTTTTTTAATAACTGAAAGATATGGTGTCTGTTTAAAAGTGTGTACCAGGCAGAGGAGATCCAGCGGTGTTGACCTGTACAAAAACAGGCTCACTCTCCTGATCCTCCTCCACAGCGTAGATGCTGATGTTGTAGAGCAGACCAGGGCGAAGGTCAACCAGGGTCACTGAGGTCTCTGAGTCTGGCAGGTTCAGCTCAGTGCTGCTGCCTTCCACTGACGGCGTGTACAACACACGGTAACCTGGCAGGCGCAAAACATACAGTTACACACAGCCAGAATAAAACAGATAGACACACACACACACACATACAGAGTGATTCGTGTCTTACCAGTAATAGGAGCTTGAGGTCTGGACCAGCTGATTCGAATGGAGCTCTCTCCCACCTCATCGATGGTGTGCTGAGTGGGTGTGTCAGGAGCTGGAAAAAAAAAGGAAAATAATGGGAATCCTTCATGGCATATTTTGTGCAAAAAATTACAAAATTAGCATGATGCTGAGCTCAGTGTGATGAGAAAGTTGAGGAGAGAGCTTCTCCTATACCTGTAGTCTGTGAGGTAGTCAGGATCAGGTTTGGTTCTCCCTGATCTGGTAGCTCGTAGACATTGACGTTGTATCTGCGTCCTGGCAGGAGATCACTGATGGTGACAGCGGTGGCTGTGCGGGGAACATCTGGAGAAGCAGACAAAAAGTTGGTTAATACACATGCAGGTAGGCTATATCCATTCTATGTAGAGTATGATTTTGATGTGTCGTCTCTACCACAGTAGCTATGTTTTAATATTCATATTGTGTTCATCACATTTAACCTGAGGCACATCATTCAGAACCTCAACGGAGAGACTATCCAATTAATCAACCGATTCAATTATTTGTACGTGGCTTTATGGAGGCATTATGGAGGTTTCAGTGATGGTCAAAGGCTCATACCCAGGACTTTGCGCTTGGCCCCATCCTCACTGAGCTCATACTCCACCCTGAACCCAGAGATGGTAGAAGAGGCCGATGTCCAGGACACAACGAAGCTGTTTGAGGTGATTTCTGTCACCGACTCAGAAGTGTCCAACACTGGAGCAGGCTGGGCTGTCTCTCCCTCTGATGTTTCCACTTTAAAAACAAAGGGATATAGTGACCATGTGAATATTTCTTTAGATTTGTGGCACTGGGAGAATGTAACTGCTGGACTCTACTTACAAGAACCGTGGGTAGTGGTGAAATCGAAGCGTGTGACCTCGCGGCGTCCATAGCGCAGGATGCTGATCAGCTGACCCTCATACATGACACCTGGACGCAGCCCGCTGATGGTGTAGGAGTTGAGGTGGCCGGGAACGGTGGCCTCCCTCCAGGGTGCTCGTGAATTTTTCTACCAGAAGGGTAAAAAGATAAAAATGAATGGGTTTTAAGTGAAGTTTTGATCACATAAAGCACAAACTGAAGAGCGGATAATCTTCATCTGCTGATGAAGTTCATGTGCTACGATCAAAAGTTGTGGTTTTTTTCTCAACTGCTGTTTAATAGCTCAAGAGCGAACTTCAGTTTTTAAGTGAACATGGAAAGGAGTACTTTTAGGTGCTCTGAAAAAAACAATTTGAACATCCACAATTACGTTATAAGCAGGCAAATTCCATCTGTTGATGAAGACCATGTTACATGATTGAAAGCTCCAGAGCAGCTACTAATGAACCCTGTGGTGAGATTGTTTTCTGAACTAGATAATCTGATTTCTAAACTCTTTATGGCAAACATAAATCTTTAAAGTAATTAAATTTTTTGACAGCACCGATGAGATAAAGTTAAATACTGCGTGAAACTTTGAGGATTTAATGAAATCATCAATTAATTCATAAAATGAAGACATGACATGGTAGCCTGTATATTCTGGACTGGACACTGGCTCATACTTATTTACTGCCAAATCCTGCTTTAGAAGTATTTAGACTGGGGTTTGCATGCTGTCGGAAAACTCCAGACTTTCTCAGCAGGAGGGCCAGATGAGGACTTTGTGTGACTTTGTCGTCCAAAATACACAAACCCCTTCAGAGGAAATCTGTTTGACTTCAGTTAAGTTTCGTTAACATTTCAACCAGCTTGTCAGACTTTGAAGTCTTCAG
This sequence comes from Seriola dumerili, assembly GCF_002260705.1. Lineage (NCBI taxonomy): Eukaryota > Metazoa > Chordata > Actinopteri > Carangiformes > Carangidae > Seriola > Seriola dumerili. The sequence goes on from NW_019175704.1 coordinate 1,308,491, forward strand.
AGGAAAAAGATGTATGAGAAAAAAAAATCTCTGGGTGGGGGATATTTTTCTTGGAATATCTAAAAACTGCAGACTGTAGAAGGGAGTTTGCGTATCCTCTAATCATCTTGTTTGTCCATGTTCAAACTTCAGTCAACATTACCCAAAAGACTTGACTTCATTCAGACTATTTGCCCACCTCTACTAATGCTACCAGTCAGCAAACACCCGTTTTAGAAAAAAAAAAATAGAAAAAAAAAAAGAGAGCTCACTTTCATTTACTCAAGCACTTTCTAACCCAAATTAAGAACCAAAAGAATGACTTACAATTCTCCATTTGAGGATGTACTGGGTAATGTGAACAGACGAAGGGGCGTTCCACTGAATGGGGTGAGAGTCTGGCTGTTTTCCTGCCTCTGTGATGATCACCTGGACAGGCCTGTGGCCGTCTGAGGAGTTAGAATTTCAGGCGGAAGAAAAGATTTTGGCGAAGACATCAGGGGAGAGTAGGAGAGACATGAACAAAGCTGCTATTAGCAATGAGAAAAAGACTCACACGTTGTCAAAGAAATATAATACATCAGTGTTACCTGGAGAGAGTGTGGGTGAAAGTTGGCTTCTTATTTTGGGATAGAACCAAACCACCAGACAGTGTTAAACCAACCTATACACCCACTGACATCTTACAGTCTCACATAACACCGGAGTACTATATTCATCACAATTTACCCTCAAGAACACACACACGAAGCTTCACACACTCTTCTCCACACACACACACACCACTTTCCTCTGCCACTGATCACAGTGAGAGAAATGTTGCAACTGTAAAAATGCTTTTGGTCAATGTTTGATTCAGGACACAGTGTGCTGCAGAACAAAGTATCACATTAAGCAACGTTTACCTAACCAGAGGGAGGTATTGGAGACAGGAAGTGTGTTTAAGGCTACTGACCCCCCCCCCCCTTTTGCCCCTCATTATGACCAGCATCCCTTTCCCCTCAGCAGGTCAACACAACAACACTCAACACCAGGCGGGGGGAGGAAAAAACCTCTCCGACTACAAAGACCAAGGGGAAGGCAGGGGTGATGTGATTGGCCGACACTTTGCTCATTTGCTAGACTTCAAAGTCGAGAAAAACCCCAGACCCCCCGCTTCCCTCCACAAACCTGAAGTGAACTTTTCATTTCAGTGACGTGTGATGGGAGGTTCGGGGTGGGTGAGAGGAAGGAGGTCAATAATGTCAGAGAGTTGAATGAGTACAGTAAAAGACTGCAATTCACAATTGCCACATTATCTTGTTGTCTGCAGGGATTTAGGATTGACTGAGCCTCAGACCAGCCAAATATTTGATTTTCACAACTGGATCCTCCACAACCTAGAAAATGATGCTGAGATTTTCAGCTGGTTTTCAAATTAAAATATGAATATTTGCTTATATATGTTTACGTTTTAGTAGATTTGCACCATGAAAATTCATTGCCAATTTAGTTTCTCGCAGTTTCTGTTTGCAGTATAAATTAAAGTCTTCTGTTTACTTCCTGCATCACTTTTGTTGTTCTGTGATGTATATAAACACTTAGACCACCAACCAACAGTCCTAATGTGGCCCATGTGACTTTGTACGACCCACATTCAAACAGAACTGTAAACCCACTGAAGCAGATTGCAACTTTGAAATGATTATGTTGCGAAGATTGTTTTCCTACCTTGGTAGGTCTGCTGAGGTTCACATCTAAGCTCTCCAATCCCGTTGCCATAGCAATAACAGCGGTAGTGGATGCCATGGATGACTTTGTCCCATGTGTCTCCAATCTGATGGAAGGCCCTGGTTTGTGGCTCCTGACACTGATCTGTTATAGAAAACACAAGACAAGTCAACAGACAGAAAAAGGTGGGGTTGTAATTCTCAGTGGCAAAGCGCTGAGTATTTAATTCCCCAACAGCTGAGCTATTGAGCCATGAACGCACCGATAGCGTCACACTTCCAGCGTCCACGTCCCTGTCCATAGCAGGTGCAGTTCATCATGTAGCCCTCGTCATGGCGCTTGGAGAATTCCTGGTTTACTTCATAGGTCGAGCTATCAACAATACACTGGTCTGCACATGTAGAAGCATGAGACAAAACAAAAACACACCTCTTATGCTCCAATGTCAGGCTGCATGAGTTCTGTGACTGTTTCAACTTCTACAAGACTTTAACAGTTTTGTTTCAAATCCAAACACAGTTAGTTCTCTGACCTCGCAGCTGTGAGAGAGCAATACAGCTCCACTCCCCACGGCCGTTCCCCTGGCATGTGCACTCCATCATGTGACCCATGACATCATGGCGCTTTTCCCACTTGTCGCCTACACGGTGCATCGCTCCATCGTTGGTGGTACATATCTCCTCATGGGCTACATGAAGAAAGACAGGAAAAAAGAAATGAAAACAAAGTAGACTCTGCTCTGTGTGCTTGCAGTGCTTGTTTCTGACGCATCTGTCTGGGCATTCACATGCAGCTGTGTGCGTTCGCGCGGGGAATTCTCTGTGGTCCGGTTCAACATTCTGTATTGTAATGGTGTTATGCAACAACCTTGATTGAGCCATTACTCTCCCATGACCATAAACCCCCTCTTCTCTAAAAGCTATTTAATCTGCAAGTGATCCATGCGAACAACAGTCATTATCATCCATGGGAACAAGATAAAGACAAAAGCATTTAATTTAATGCTTTCAACAGAAAGATATATATACCATGTTTGTGTAGCAATTGAACATTTCTAACTTTGACCACATGCCCAGCTTGGGCTGAATGGGCTGAAAGCAACTCATAAAATGCATCGACTTTCTCCAAGAGTGTCCCATTTTTAGGGTTATGCCATTATAATAACTTGGCAGATGCTTTCATTGCACTTCAGGAGGTTGTTCTGTGGTTATAGTTATATTCACTAATGTAATGATTTTAAATTTCATATCATGTATACAAATATTTGGAATTGTTTCAAAGCCATTCTAGAAAAAAAAATACTAGACATATCATAAAAAGCAGTGCACACACACTCACCAGCCATGGGGCAGAATCCAAAGCGCTGCTCTGCGTCGTAGTTGTGGGTGGTACCGCACCACCTCATGGCGTCACGGCGTCCGTCAGAGGTGCAGTCGGTGTAGTTGCGGCCACTGTAGAGGAAGGGGAAGTGGCACAGGGCGCCATTGGAGTTTCCGCCTCGTGTTGCTACAATGGCTGGAATTAATAAGGAGACACAACAGTTATTGTTCATCTGTGGTTACTGTGAAAGCTTAAAATATGAGCATTTTCATACCACAAATAACAAGTATCCATGAATCCCAAAGAAGGAACACTGAGATACATAAAGACTTAGTGATGTAATGTATTACTTTCCCTACTTTAAGTTGTCCTATTTAGCCTTTATTAGCAGTATATACGTGTTTAATAATTGGTTTATAATACACTATAATGTAGTAGAGTGTACATTAATGTAATATACTGACAATTATCATTTATTATGTAATATTACAACTGCATTTTACCATGTTATCATTCATTATACACCAGCCTCCACTTACGTGTGCCCACAGGAAGGGTTAGAGACATCGACAAATACATTAATAAACAAAATAAATCTGCTTACAATTACAGTGTTTTATAGTGTGTGTTATAGTGTGTTACAAACCATTTATTAAATGTTTATATTGGGCTTATAATTGCTGGACTCAAAGTAAAATGTAAAATGAACAAACATCAAAACACAAGAAATTGATGAAGAACTAAATCTACATTTCAGGTTTCACAGACTAAGTAAGAAATTGGGAGGGAATCATTATTATATTGGTGGTGGATGAAAACAGCCATTACTTCATAAAAAGGCCAACATCAGCACAGTAGCAAAGCAATATAATGGTAAAGCCCATGTTTCCATCTCACCATTCCTCTCAGTACAGAAAGAGTACTGCTGGTCTTTCTCATAGTCTGAGGTTGTAGAGCACCAGAGCTGCCCGTCTGTGCGTCCATCTGAGGTGCAGGAGTAGTAGGTCTTCCCCATGAAGACGAAGGGGAACGCACACTGCTGGCCGTTAGAGTTACCACCATACACCTGGTTCCTGGCCTCTACACAGAAAAGGGAGGGGAGAGTGCGGAAAGTGGTTTGATTTTTTTTTTGCTCGAAAGAAAAGCTTAAGTTTCATTTTGAGCAAAAAAACTTTTTTTTTTCTTTCACTGAGACCCCTGTTTTTCTTCCCTCCCTCCTGTGCTCACCCCATTCCTGACAGCTGACGCCATTGCCCAGACAGGTACAGAGCATCTGCTTGCTGCCCTGGCTTCTGATCCAGCGCTGTCCGTCATAGTAGATGGCTCCAGAGTCTGTGCGGCAGGTGCCCTCGGTGGGGGTCTCAAGCTGTTTCTGGACCACGGAATGGGTGGGGGTCACCACGACAGTACCTGTGGCTGTTAATCACCAAGCAGATTGAGAGAAAGATGGATGTCAGGGCTGTGGCCGCTGAGAGGATCAGAGTAGAGCTTTTGTCATTCAGTGAACACTTATAGAAAAACTGATTTTAAGTCTCACCTCTGCCTGCATTGTGTCTTTCACACTTCCACTCTCCACGGCCGTTTCCTAAGCACAGACACTGCAGGACGTGTCCACTTGTGTCAGTCTTTGTCCATGTGTCTCCGATGCGGTAGGACCTCCTGGTGTCCTGGTCGTTGCAACGATCTGGTGGCAGAACAACAGTGGTCAACAGCTGCCACTTAAGTATGTAAAAAGTGTGTGTTCATGTGTGTGTGTGTGTGTATTTATATTCTGCTTACTCCTTGAGGTGCATGTGATGCGTCCATTTCCCTCTCCCAGACAGGTACAGTCCAGCATCATCCAGCCTTGGTACGGTTTCTCCCAGGTCTCTCCCACAACATAGGATGATGCTGCATTGTTGTCATAGCAACGCTCAGCTGCACATAAAACAGCAGGGTCATGATTCAATGCATCTGTAGTTCTGACTTGAAATCACAGCATCTAAATCAATGTGGACATTTACACAAAAAAATAAACCATGTGGAAATCAATAGCTGTGGCGTAAGATGGGCAAAGAGGAGAGGGGTGCTCTGTCACACAACCTGTTTGCCTTGACTGTTTTCAAATATTTAGAATAGTATCAAATACTGTCATGCTTCTGAGAAATTACCCCGCTCCAAGTATGTGCATGTGTGTAGGTGGAAGCTGAAAACACAAACTTGCACGCTTAAGTTGCCATATTTCACAATTTTTCTGCCTTCCAGAGTTCATGTGGGAAGTGTTGACGACAGGTTTCAATACAGGAGGTGAAGGTACTCACCCACGGGTTTGCAGGTCCACTCCCCTTTGCCATTTCCAAGACACACACACTCCAGCATGTAGTCAGCGGTATCATGAGGCCTCTGCCAAGTGTCCCCAATTTTATAAGACCTCCCACCTTCATGGCAACGATCTGCAGTTGACACAGATTTGAAGTTTAGCTCACTTTCTTTGGTTTACAAAAGATGCCCTTAATATCCATATGCACTGTAATACATGTCCGTCACTCAAGCCTTATTTTCAATCTTTACCATTTAAGTAAAATGCAATTTAACTGTTTTTTTTTAAAAACTGTTTTCCTCCCCAATGCATGAACCAAGCAGGGAGTCTACTTGTAGACAGAGGCATAAACAACTATGATTTTTCAATATTTTACTTAAATTCAATTTAATTTGAACTCACTTGCGATGGTACAGCTGATCTTGCCCCGACCAGAACCAATACAGGTACAGTCCCACATCATCCCGTCCTTGGGTCTCTCATAGGTTTCACCGACCTGGTATGTCCGTTCATTGTGCTTGTCATAACAGGACTCCACCACTGAGAGAAAAACAGAGGAAACACCTAAAGGTTAAGAGACTGTTATTGTACAACCTGCACTGGGTATTTCTCTGAACAATTGTGGCTATCTCAAGATGTTGCCAGATGTTTTTTGATGTTGTTTCAATCATGGTGTGATGATATTTTTTACTTTACTTGTTGACAGTGGCACAATAGCTCTGAAACAAGAGGTACTGCAGTGGGGAGAGGCAACTCTCCCAAACCAAAGTCAGTTCTCACTTGTGTCCAGATGTGAAAAAGTGAGCCAGGGAGAAATAATGGCCCGCTAAGACATTTCTGTGTTAAACCGGTGGGTCTCTCTCACTGACCTTCAGGCTTAGTTTTACATTTGATGCCTGCTGCTCCATTGCAGGTGCACAGCAGTGTACTGCCACGGTAGGGTTTCTCCCACTGCTCGTTCTGTCTGTATGAGCGACCGTTTTCCTCACAGCCGACTAGATATCATATAATATGAATATTGTCACAAAAAGATTGTTAAACATTTTGGCCATAAAATGACTATTAAAGTTTTGGCTCATCTCAAAAGAAATATTAGAAATGCAAAAGTAAAACCCTTGTTATTGACATTTCTAGGTACAATAGGAACTAAAACCTTCTTTCCAATGCAGAAATAAAATCATCTTTGACTTTTTACACATTAAGGAGACTGAAGAATATTTTGTCCTTGTACCAACCTGGAGTAAGGGCCGCTGAGTCTCGGAGCTCAGGATACACCTGATATTGGCCAGTTTGTCTTTTGCTCTTGTTTGGCAAGCCGTGGACTGCGCTGCTTACGCACAGCGCAACCAGCAGCCCTGTCAGTGGGCTACCAGTCATTTTGTGGAAAAATAAGGATTTCAAGGTAAAGTAGAAAAAAAAGACTGAAGTAAAGTTTAACAGGAGAAGCGAGCGCAGGAGTTCAGTTTTACTTAGAGAGATTGGATTAGTTTCTGTCCCTTGTTCTCAGCTCCCAGTTGCTGTTCTTCCAGGCGGGTCGGTTCTGCCGCCTTGCAGCTGGTGCACCAGACTGAGGAGATGGGAGCGCACTCGTTTTATACCCGGACACACCGCCGCAGCCCCCTAGAGGGGAGGGCTTTAACCGGAGCTGGAATGACCCGCCCGAGTGTGAGCAATACTGACACTGGACACTTCACTTTCAAGGAACGAAAAAAAGCCACAGGACAAAAAAAGAAACACATCAAGTTATGGAGATGAATGAGCTTCTGAAATCTGTTCAAATCACAGATTAAAGGGTAAAAGAGCATCGGGTGGGATAGCATCACTGTGAAAGGATGCAGATGCCGCACAGAGGGTCAGGGGCCTGCAAGAAATCAAAAGACATCTCAGAGGATGCCACTGCTAAAGTAGCTGTCAATGCAAAAATATAAGAACAAGAGAGATTTCCAAAAACTCATACTAAGGATCAGACCTAAATGAGTTATGAGTTCCCAAAGAGATTGTTTGTTTATTTGTTTGTTTGTTTGTTTGTTGTTTAGTTTTGCTTCTAGTTAATAAACTTCGCTATGTGCAAACATTCACAGCACTAACAAGAACGGCCACTCAGCAGGGCGCATTCCTCCGCCAGGGCCAGAAATGTCCAATCTGGCCAATCTGGCAATGTTAGGGAAAGTGATAAAAAATAAAAAAGATTCCTGGATGTGGCCCCTTAACAGAATCCACACGAAAGTTTAATGGGTTCTTCCCTGGTCCATGCTCCATCCCTCCACCACGTTTGGTGCAAATCGGTTTAGTACTTTTTGCTTAATCCGGCTGACAAACAAACAAACAAACAAATCAACAAACAGACACGGGTGAATGGTGAAATCATTGGGGGAGGCAATTCTTTTTTTTTTTTTTTTTTACTCTAAGCTGTTTCATGTAAACAATATATATGCACTTATAATTAAACTGAAGATCAGCACAATTACTCTGCAAAACGTCTCTATTAGCACAGAGCATGACACTGTGCGACACAGGTTCAACTGCTGGTCGAAGTCAGGACAAAGAACATCAACAACAACAAAAATAAAATCATGGTCAGGCGGGTATGGACATCATACCCACACAATGTCTGCAGACTAAAGAAGTGGAAATCAAATTGATATGGCATGAACTCATCAGAGCAATTCTAGACGGACAAGCATTACTGAAGTATAGTTTGAAACGGCTTTTGTGACACTGTATTTTCAAATTTACAGACTTTAAAAACTAAAAGGCTCTTGCTAATATGCAGAATTACCTATGTTTAAATAAGGGAAGAGAGAGGTTTTTTTCTTGCAATAACTATGTATTTTTCTATTTCATTGCAATTGTATATAGTCCATGTTATTTAAATTGTTGCTTAATAAATACAAATTTATTTTCACCTGTGTCACATGGTTTTCTTTGTCCTTTAGTGGAACCTAGTGAGTATTTTTCTGTTGACATTTAAAAACCAACGATGGTGAAGAGATGTTCAAAATGGGTTCAAAGGGAAAAGTTTTTTCACAGACTATTTGAAGACTTTGATTGAAAATTTACACTAATGACTGTTCACATTTAAACATTTCTCTGGGATTAAAAACCAAAGCCATTTTATGAACATCTTCTCATTGGCTTTTGACCCACTGACCGTAGCTGTTTTTGGGACGGCTTTTCACAGGTTTTTGAACTGCAGACCATTGGCATTTTGTGAATGTCTTTTCAGCAGTAAAACGTTCACTGGGTAGTTATTGTTCAATTTTTTACAATTTTGAAAACCTGTAATGAATATGAAATATTGTGAATTGTTGTAGTAAATAGTAATAGTAAGTATTGTTATAGAGTAAATTGAGACCCCAAAAATTCAAATGATCCAGATCTGCCCTAAAATTTAGTGGGTTCTTCATTGGTCCATGCCCCATCCATCCACCAAGATCGCTGCAAACAGACACGGGTGTACATGTGCAGTACGTGTAACTTTGCTGCATCCTAAATGAACAAAAACATCCAGGGGCAGAGACTCCAGACTGTCTATTCTGCTGCTCTCCAGACAGGAGTTCACCGATATGTATTTCTGTCCATGTTGAGAAATCAAACACAATCATCATTTTTCTTTGGACTCTCTGTTGAGTCATTGCTTTTGCCACTTTTCCACCACTTCCTCAGTGAAAAATTGGTTTAAATATTTTGGATACCACATTGAGCAGTAATGTCTACTGTTAAATGCCTTCAAAGTGGTCTGCAAAAATCTGTAAATTGAATGTTTGCATGCTGCAATAGCCATTACTTAACACCTTGGCCAGTCTTACCTCAACCCAAGTCACCACCTACCACACACACACACACACACACACACACACACACACACACACACACACACACACACAGACACGCACCCACACACACACACACACACAGACACAGACACGCACCCACACACACCCACACACACCGTCTCGCTCCTTCCCCTCCACCTGCTCTACTTCCATCATGGTGTTTTTCCTTTCTTTATTTGTCATCCGTCTCGTTTAGCCAAGTGTGTGAGTGTGTTACAGGGAAAAAAGACCAAGTGCTTTCCCTCGTGTCTGTAATTCACATTCAGTCTGCATGACTTTTCCCAGAAAACATGATCCTTTTTAATGTCAGAGCAATATCCCATTTTAAAGCCAGGTGTCCAACATTCTGAAAAAAGATATTTCCACTCATAAATTGAGCTCTGCTACAAGGACAAAGGTTGTTTGTTATGAGTCACTTAAGTATCAGGGTTAATATTACTGCTTTTGATAATAAATATTCCTTGATCATCACATTAATATACAACACTATATCAGTTCTGTAGTGACAAAACTTTCACATTCTGGCACCCAATCCCCTAAATATCTGCTTGAGTGCCCTCAGAGTTAGATTACACTGATCACACATCACATATAAAGGTAAACTTGTTCCAGTGCATCACCATTTAACCTTTATAACACTTAACATTAGTGAAATATTCACATTTTTAATCTTTTAATTAAGGGTGTGTAGTACATTTCATACAATTTACACTTTAATTAAGATTATCATATTGTATTTCGTAGCTTTTGAAACCCTGAAAAAAAAAAATCTGTGGTTTAACTGTCTACACGTAACATGGTTGATGGTTGGTTGGTCATAGTTATGCACTCGCAAAGGGTCTGTGGGAAAATTAATTTCTCTGCCAAGAAATGAAATGTTTTCAAAAACAATATGCAAAAGAGGGAAAAAAGAAAAACCCGACTGTCTTGGTCATCTTATGGTGCAGGAGAGGAGCTGCCGGTTCAGCTAAACTTACTCATGGGTCTGGCCTGGAGAGCAGCTACTGTGTGTCAGACTGTGGTCTAATAATCCCTGTCGTGGGGTACGTGGAACGGGTCGCGCAAGAATGAAGGAGGGAGCAGATGGTTTTGGGGAAACAGAGGAAGAAAACAGCAAAAACACTGTCGTTGTTTTTAAAGTGAGTGAAACTGAGTCACCAATTTCTCCCATGTGGAAAAAGCTTTCACATACTTTCCACTTGTCAGAGTGTGAGGGATCAAAACACAGGACAGTTTCAAGATGCAGAATCTGAGGTATTACTTTAAAAAGTGTAACTTCGATATTCACAGATGGTTCCTGAAATGCGCACTTATACAGTACAGAGGAGGAACTGGTGTAAAAGAGAGTATAAATATTTGTGAACAAAAGAGACATTGAGTTCTTACTAGAATGGTGTATTTGGGGTAGGCCTATGACTTAATTTCCTGTGCTGTTAGGTCTCCTTGTCAGATTTATGAGTTGTCTCCGTCAAAGCCTCTGGAAGGCAGCCTGGTTTATATCAAACTGATTCAACTCTTCTTCTTCTGTCTCTTCTCTCTGTCTCTATTTTCCATACTTAACATCCATATTTTAACATAAACACATCTCCACTCTGATTGTTTTCTCAGTGATTTTGTTTTTGTTGACCCTGAATGACTTAGTGGAGTGAAAACCTGATCTGATAATCCTTGAGAACTGGAAATAACATTACTGCAGAGCATTTTTTCAAAAGTATGATGTAGTGTTTTAGATTTGTTTTTTCTACTTTTCAGTCATCATTTTCCATTAATTTCAAAACAACACTGAAAATAGCTTGAGTTAGACAATCCGTTGCAATTAACACAACATCTGTATTTCTTGTCTAATTTGCACAAGAGCAAAGTTGTTTGTTAGATTGATTTGAAAAGTGTGCATCTCTATGAAGGTACAGCCAGCAGCTGGTTAGCTTAGCTTAGTATAAAATACAGGGGGAAACAGTAGTTAGCCTGGCTCTGTCCAAAGGTAATAAAATCCACCTAAAAATCTCCTCTGATTTAGCATTGCGTTCCCATAACACAGCTGTACACACAATGGACAGTTCAAAAGAAACTACAGATATTATTTCTTTGCCACAGCCTGGTGCCAACAGTACCCACAATGCAACTTGACCACTGACTATTGGGTCGGAGATTCAGGTGTGGTACGCTAGTCGCGGCTAATGTAGCGATGAAGAGCAGGCTGCAGAGATCTGGTTAAGCTCAGTTTTTTCTAACTCCACACCCTCAGATTTTTTTCTTTTTCAAATTTGCCTAACAACACTGTCAAGTGACTTATTTGAGGTAATTTCACACAGCTGGAGCCACAGATTTACATAAAACTTTTTTCACATATGCAGCTGTACCTGTAAAGGTGTGCAAACAGACTTTGATGTGTAAAATCAGCAGTGCTCCTCTGCCGCAGAATGACAAGTTGTGGTTTTATGGGAGGAAACAGAGGATTATTTCTTGCTAAACTAACCAGCTGCTGAAAGGAATTGAATGGATAAGAGTGATATCTATTTGCTCATTGTAATCTTGGCACAAAGGCGAATAAGCATATTTCCCAGAACTTCTGAACTATTCCTTTAAGTAAATTGAGTAAAAATTTAACAATTCTCAGAAAAAAATCTGCCAGGCCTGTACAGCCATTATATTTGTGTGCTGCCAGTTCTTCGCCCAGCCATATGAGTAATGTGTTTGTGCTTCAGTTTACTAAAAGAGATAAAACTGTGAAAAGCAGCTGTGTTGTGTGGTGTCTTCAACAATTTCCAAATCTAAAAAAAGCGTTTGTAGTATGTGCCAAACTTTAACACATGTAGAGCCTTGGGAGCGCTTGTTTTTTCTCCACCCTGGCTTCACCAAATGTGGATGGGCAGTTTGGAGAGTGAGAGCCAGAAGGCCACAGCTGGATGGAATAATTGGAGGAGTGGAGGAGCGGGGGGATGTGTGAAGTGATAGGTGGGAAGAAAGTTGAGAGGGTTTAGAATGGAGGTAGAATTTGGGAAGGTACGGTGGCTAGTTTATGTACCAGAAGGGTGGAGGGCAAGATGAGAAGCAATGGGACCATGACTGTCTGTCTGTCACACCCAATGTCTGGCTGTTTTCCTGCTGCTTTCCTCCAGCTCCCTGCCTGCAGTAGTAAAAGCGGTAGGATCTGTAGCTGTGCAGTTAAAATATGAACAGAAGAATGCGCTGCACGCTCAGAGGCGTGAAAACAAGATATGGGAAACATGCATTTATGCAGAAGTTCATACTCCAGACAGCTAAAGGAAGAATATAAAATGGTTGAGCAACATAATTGGAGGTTGTCAGCATTCTCAGCGGTCCTCGTCATCGCTCAAGTCTGAATCAGTCTGAATTTTCTGCACAGGATGTGAAGATCATCTGCTGCTCTGCTGATGAAAAAAGGCCGCTGAGAGGTCGGGCGGCCCATACAGAGACCAACACACTGACGCAGCACTTCTCCAAGATTCCACAACAGAGTGCTACAATACAGAGTTACCGTGGAAACCAGATTGGGTGGGGCCATTGGGAGAGTGACAGCAAGGGTTTGACTTGACAAGTGAGGGGTGGTGATGATGGCGGTGCTTCATCGACTGAATTATATGTTAAGTCACACAAGACACTCTCACGCCCTTGAGATGAGCTAACCTTAATGTCAAGAGTTCCCCAGAGGAGCGAAAGGATCAGAGAAAATATTTTACAGATTCATTTCATCTACAGTGATTTGCTGAGCCGCAAAGTCTCAAATCAAGTCTCTTGTCCTTAAAGGGCAAGTCCACGTCAAGTCACAAGCCAGTTCGTAAGCAAATTGCAAGTCCAGATGCAAGTCTTTCAGGTCTCAGAGAGCTAACATTTAACGTCATTTATACATTTTTAATTCCAGTCAGTCTTGTGAGCTGGAATGTCGACATGAATGATTTATAAATCGGACATGGCGGTTTTTCTGGCCACTTGAGGGAAGTGGAAACAAGTTGTGAACACTGACATATCACTTTTTCAGTAGATATGGTCCATATGGTTCACAGTCCGCCATTACACATTCATGAGATGTAAAGTAATATTATTATTAATTTGGAGTCATGTTTCTGTAAGACAAATTTTCACTTTCCGCAAGCGTCCGTTTTCACATACAAGTAGTCATGTGAGTCATCACTGATATAAAGAATTGACTATAGCCACTTTACATTAGACCTGAAGTGCTGATGATTGAGTGCAATGTTAACCTCAAAAGGTGCTTCGCTAGAGTATGAGGATGTCTCCCACCTCTATCACCTCTCTGACCTTTTTCGAGGGTCCATCCGGATCCAAGAACGGCACGCCCATTGCAAAGCTTTGTGAAAGCTGACCTACGCCCTCCACCTCTGCAGACAGCTGTGTGTCCTCAGTTCAGTCACTGTTTATACCTCCACCAGTCAAACCTGACGTCAGTTCTGCTGCCATTTCCTGGACGGCAGTCTTTCAGGACACTTCTCCTTCGGTCAGGGATGTGGAAACATTGTCTGGGTTTTCACACCATGACAGGAGGTGTAAATAAGCTTGACCTTAAGAGGGTAACACGTGTGTTTCCTTTTCTGCACCATGTTGGTGTGTTTGCGTGAAAAAGGCAGTGCTTCTTTAACTCGTGCCCTGACACACACACACTGTCCACAGTTTTGCCATAGTGTAGACACTCAACGTGGAAAGGAGGAGCTGTCCTTTTCCTGTGGGGTTAATTCCCCAGACTGCACTGTGGTTGTAATATGGCCAATGGGAAAAGTAGAGGAAACAAGTCTGCATCTTGTTTACCCACCAGAATGAAAAAACAGACACTTTGTTAGTGTTGCAAAGTGAGCTTCGCGGACGTGCACAGAATTTGGGACCCATGTGAAAACGTCTGTGTCTTTTCCTGTTGTCACGCCAACTATGAGTGATTGTCTTCTAAAACAGAGACTGCAAATCATCTCATTAATGAATTCCTGATTAAGCTGCCAGTAGAAAGGTGATGATATTCACACAGACAGGGCACATTTCCAAAGGACTTACAGGAAGCTCCAAAGGCAGCGAGGTAGAGAATCATTCTGACCTGACCCTGGTCAACCTTGTTACTCACACTTTTGGTGTGTGTCTGCGACGTGCGTTTGTGCGCAGCCCCCCTCGCCACAACCAGCCTCCCTCGTCATCTCTCACTGAGCAGGTTGTCCTCAAAAGCTCCTGGGGTAAGCAGACAAAGAGGGGCTTTGAGTGGCCAGACCTTTTACTGGCCATCAGGAAATGTGTGTCTGCAACAGTCCAATGCAGATTCAAGAGAGATGCCCAGCAGTCAGACAAAACATATACAAAGAAAACACAAAGATGTTGTTGTTGATGAGTAAACACATTCATTCTATTCCACAGTAAAAGCTGTTTGTGCACAAAATACTGAGCCAATTTGGATCCTTCCCCTGGCTGTTTTACCTGTGGGAAAAATACCCCACCTTTTAAAACATTCACTCTTAATGAGTGAGTAGTTTCCATTATGCTCTGTTTCACTGTTTTACTAGACAATAGGTTGTTTTCTCTAGATGACAGTAGGCTGACTGGTCCATAGTATACAGCAGGTCAGAGTATACTCCAGCACTCCTGCCTGCCTGCCTCCTAAAACTTCCTGACGACACAACTGATGTAAAGCAGACTTTCCCAGCGCCGACCCCTGAGGGAAGCAGAATGAGGGTTTATGAGACCCTAGCAAGTGAAAAAAATGTCATTTGGCGTCTCGCCCTCTCTCTGCCGTGTGTTTTTCTCAATGTCGGCACTTTCCCTCTCATTCTGCCAATGTATACTTGTGAGGAATAAAAACAATACCATTTCCCTGCCAAAGCAGCAATTCTTTGTCGAAACTCACCCACTTTGTGCGCCACAAACACGCACATACACAAACATGCCTATTATCACCCCTAAATATGTTATGCAACTGAGCCCTGATAATGCAGACACACTCTGCGAACAAGTGAGGGGGAATATCATTAAATGTGTACCTTGCTGTGAGCATCACCATTACTCACTCCTTCCTGTCTAGATGACATGGACGCGCCAGCTCACCTGGGGCCGCACAGAGGAGGAGGCCCACCTGCCCCATCCCAGGTGAAGTCAGCCTGTTTTGGGAAATGCATGACAAGCCCCACTGATTCTATTAACATAACATGGCATGACATGATGGGAATTAATGATTAACAGAAAGAAAAAAAAACTGTAATTTTAGATGCAAGTCAAAGAAACCACAGTGTGGCTCATTCCCGGGACAGCTCTGCTCAGCTTGAATAAGAGAGGCTGCACTTCCAGAGGTCTGAGTAACGAAGGGTGCTCATGTACAGACCACCACAGCCCCCTCAACACACAGAGTCAGACACCTCCACAAACATACACATGCACAGAAATACACAGACACCTCAACAAACACAGTCTGCAAAGCACGGAGATGTTTGTTCTCAGCCTCCGCCACATTTGTGTGTTGCATGTACTTCAGCCGTAATCCTTACCACAGCAAAAAAAAATTCATTCCCTGGCTCTGATTTTTTTCAGACACACTTGTGTTAGGACTCTGTTTTGACACCACTACTAGAAATGATACACTGGCCTCCATGTAAGGCGTGCCAGCATGAGCAGTCTGCAGGGACGGGGAGGCTTGATTCAGAGAGGGCGATGGTGGAGGATGGGCAGAGAAGCTGTGGATGAGCAGTCTGCTATAGCTGCTGAGTGAAGCTTGGGTCACAGTTCACACCCAGACAATGATTCGACCAGTGGCTAACAGTAGGGATATAATGGCATTTCTTCAGCATTGGTAGGGTGGTGCTGATGTTGAGGCTGTAAAGTGTGATCTTAAATATCCAAGGTAACGTCGCTCCTGCAAATTTAATGTCACTTCACACACTAATGTCACATTACACCCTCGTGTATCACGAAGAATCTTTACGGACATTTGTTTTCATGTTGTCACTTAAAAGGAAATTGGATTTGTAGTTAATTGGCTAAAACACACGAAAACCAGCAGTATGATCTTTCAAAATAAGAGGCAGTGATCTAAATAGTGAAAGTGGAGGCAGTTACATCACAGCAGCATCATCAAAGAATTATTTCACGTGGGTGAGAATATCATTCCACCTTGTCTTGTATTATACTTTCCTCCTTTTTTTTTTTCTTTTCTTTTTTTTACCATCCCCCGCACTCACTCCTCTCCACTACCTTTTTTGGTCTCAGTCTGAAAGCTTCTCTCTCCATTTGGCTCCATGTGAGACTGCAGCCTTCCTTAGATCATTTGCCACAGCGCTGTTTTCTGAGGGAAATGCCAGAATGTTTTACTGACTGTGCCACAGAGAGCCAAAAACTATAACCACAACACTTTAACCCTACAGAGTGTTTGACGCTTGAATGTGACTGTTCACAGTTTAGTGGAGTGCATCTTTGACTTCTCAGACTGACAGCCGAATAAAGAAGACTTATTGTAAACGTAAACTCCAGGTCTCATTTGGCTAAGGCTCTAACAGTGCTCCAGGTTGGCTGTGACTTAAATGTATTGCAATGCAGCACCAAAAAAACAAAAAAAAAACAAAGCAAAAATCATCAAGCTGTGACAGAATGACTCACAGTCTGTGGATGGGAGCACTGGTGAGTCGATTTACATTATTTCCCAGCAGCATATTTTTCTGCATGGAGAAAACATTAAGAATGATCTGAAAGGAGATTCCCAACGTTTTCCCTGTATAGTCGCACAGCAGGCACACAGTTATAGTTCACCACTGCACATACAGTTACAAACATGTCAGCAACACCCTCACACTCTTGGAAACAAAAATATCTTGTAATGAAGCCAGAACATTTTGCTGTATGACTTACTGTTTCATTACTCAGTTGTGCCGGTAACTGAAATTTCTGATCTGTTAAGTACTTACGAGAAAAAGCAACAAGCTAGAGGACAACAAGGCTGCAATAATCACAAAGGACCTGAGGCACCAAAACACAATCAGACCTTAAAAACCCCTGCCTCACATCCACTTTGCCTGACTTTGTAATTATTTGTCAGACAAAACACAAACCGTCAGCTGGGGGTGATCTGTCTCGTCCTGCAGTTTTTAAGACCATTAAACAGATTGAGACAAAAGGTCCTAGGAGACGAGCATGACATCATCACAGTGTGTAATGTGCACGCATGTGTGTGTTTGATGTCTCTCTCCATTTCTAATGTCCTATAATTGCACAGCTCATCCTCCCATGGAGGAATCCAGAAGATGACATCAGACCACAGCAACACCAAGCCAGTTACTTATTTAAAGGTGTAAAGCTGGAACATCCTCACGTGTTCACACATTATAGAGACTTATGTGATCTGCTGCTGTTCATCTGACTCACTGGAGACTGTGACATAACAGGAGGCGTGACGTAGACATACAGGTAAAGGAAGAAACGTATCAGTGATTAACCACCTTTCAATACCAAGCTGTATGTAAAACAAACTTTTCTCCTGATATTTATGTAGATACAGTATATCAGGTTGAACTATAGTTGAACTAAACATTGCAGAAATTAAATAAAAGACCTCTAGACACGGAAGTATTTGTATCACATAAGTACAATCTAAATATAACTTCTGCTTTTGCAAATGTAGCAGTGAGGTGGTGACGCACTGTGAACGTTTGTGTTTGTTGTGGAGATGCTTCGGTCTGTGGTGAGTGTCTTATAGCCAAAGAGGAAGTCTAGAGATTTCTGAGGTAATTTAGGAAAGTCTGCGAAAAAGTATGAAAATTGGAAGTTAAACTTATGAAACTTATGAAAAGTTCACAGATTCCAAGAGCAATGTATCTATAAGTTAATCAATAATATATAAATGTTCAGTTGTATGCACGAACGCAAACTGTCATGCAGCCAAATTGATCATCTTAAAGGACTTTCTTATGGATTCTTCCAACATTTGTTGTTCTACAAATAATCTTCTGCCCTCAGTATGAATGCAGCTGCACATCTATGCAGCGAGTGATGGCAATGTCATTAGTGTTGCAAGTATTTGTTCATAAACCACAGTACTGGGCAAAATTAAAATGTTCCCTGTTGGTTGTCTTAGATGAAAGATCAGGGAATCACCAAAGTCAGGAAGATTCATCCTCTGGGAAACATAAATGTCAATCTGGACTAAAGTTGTAAAACAAGCAACAGACCAACAGGCAGAATGACACCGTCATCCCTAGAGCCGTGCTGTTAGCATAGTTAAAAAGAAATTAGCGCAGCAACAATAAACCTGGATCCACAAGAGTATAAGACTAACTGTGAAGTGACGTGGAAGGAAGAAACAAAGTATCGCCAGTGAAAGAGCAACATTACTGTAAGTCCAACATGCTGTGTATGAGTAAACAAATACACAGAGTCCACGAGAGTAGAAGAACACTTTGTAATACAGTTTCATATCACAGTGTGAATCTGGTATCAATAAAATGGTCAGTACATTATACTGGTACTTCCATGCTGGTACAGTGTAAGATGAGAAGGCTATGTGGAACAAGGAAGTGACATTTGGAAAATTCAGAGGAAAGAAGAAATAGGTTTTGCTTCTAGTATTCTTGTAAATACTGAGTACTGACAGGGTAAAGTTCTGGGAACAAAAGTTTAGGGGAAAAAAAAAAGAGTAGAACACAGTCAACACTTTATATTACAGCCTGCTAAAAAGAAAGAAACAACAAGATTGTTTTACTCTACAACATTACTATTACATTAATATAGGACAGTATTTACATTGGAAACATCAGTAGTTGATAAATTACTCTTTGTTTCTGAAAGAATAAATTCTGACATCACATGAGTCTCTCTCAGAACATCTGTTTGGTGTTTTATCCTCAGCAGAAGGAATGTCTCAAACTGATGAGATTTGGTGGTTTAGCCTTTTAACCCACCTAATCTTTTCTCCCTATCAGATGAAACAGCTCCAAATTGTTCCATCAAACCGCACAGACACCTTAAATTTGTCATCATCCAACATATTTGGCAGAAATATTAGGCTAATAAATTCTCCTGCGCTGCCATTTCAGATTCACTTGGTGCTGTTTTCCAACTGTCTGCATCACAGGAAGGAGGTTGAGGCAAACCAGAAGGGCTGTCTGACTCAATTTCCAACCTGTATTATTTTTTCAAAGGGCTTCCTAAAAGTTAACTTGAGTCATGAATAATTCTGGCTGAATATGAAATAATACCTCTTACATGTAATGCAGAATTTCAAAGCAAACACAGTTTTAAATCATTGAGTATGTAGGTGCAACACACACCCACACACACCCACACACAAAACTCTTCGTAAGGAGACTGCAGAATGCGCCTTTAAAAAATTCTAGTATATTGCAGTGGGAAAAGGACAAAATTTCAAGCCCACCAGGTCTTCCTCTTTTTTGAAGAAGAGCCAGATGGCCCAACATGTGTAGGACCCTCAAACAGCCTGGATAATAAAAAAAATGAATTATTTGCAATTCTTAAATTATATCTTATTAGTAAATTTTAAAGTAAACTATTACTCTGGGCTCAAAAAATTGTTTAATATAGATAATTAGATAATGCATCTAACACTATATTTTAGGGCCTCTTATGTTAGGGATCATATCAGACAAACTAAGCTCATAATGTGGTTATTATAAGGGTTACACTGAAAGGAGATTTACAAGACTAACATGAAGTTTTATTTACATAAATGCATAAATATTATAGAACAGTATACAATTTTAAGATGTCTGTTTTGTACATGAAATGTGATCAGTTTACTGTAGTATTGATCAGTGTTTGGATCAGATTTACTGTTTGTGCATCAACAGAAACGTGATAAGTGAGACAGAGTTATTATTTAATGGTATCTCATGTGAACAGGCTTTAATCCTGTGTTTCCAGTTTGAATGGTGGTGATACCTCCTCACTATATATGGATTGTGCCTTTACAATGCCAGTGTTTTATTATGCTACTTCTGCGTTACCACAGACTAATTCACCTTAACACTGCAGATAAAACTGCAATAGATTAAATACAGAAGGAAGCATGCAATTTTTTGCGATTCCATTGAATGTAATAAAATAGAATTTTTAATGGGAGCGTTCTTGCAGTTCTTTCCATTTCCCATGTACTATCCACTTTTCATATCTCCTTACTGACATTTTGAGAGGAAGAATAACTTATGTAACCATAAATTAAAGGACGAAGAGTAAATATACTGTAAAACGGAAAGCTGCCTGTTTTCTAATACATGTATGTGTGTGTGTTACCGAGTTCCTTATTGACTTAAATAACACAGACCCAGACGGTGAGTCCCTGAAGACTAGACCAATGAAAACAGCACCTCTCTCTTGTGGCTCTGTTCAACACGACCCTCTTCCCTGTGCAAACGCAGCCAGTCTGACTGCACGTCACAAACTCACACACCCACTCCCTTCATCTCTGCAGGCCCTTTGCTGTGGTGGAAACTCTGCGGACAGTGACATCATCATGCAAGAGTGGAAATGTAGTCCTGGGCAACGAGTAACATCACAACACCAAGGCACGGTGATACTGTCATTAAAGTACCACAACCACCGAAGCAAAGACTGTGGGGCACAACAATCGCGGAAATCCACACAAGGACACACAGACACACACAAAGCAAAGAGGAACAAAAACATCTCCCTGGGCAGACAAAGTGAGCTCATTTATGGTCTAAAATCTTTTTTGATTTCGAAAGAGTCATGCATCAGGATAAAAACATTAAGGAATGACTGAAGTTACATGTTCTGGATGGCACCGGATGGTTTTTGTTTACTTGTCCACTATCAAATCCCTTCCCTCCCATCATTTGTCTATGCAATATCTGAAGGGCTACCTTTAAACAAACACTTTGAGGGGGGTGAGCTATTCCCTGATATGTTTATCTGTGCTTTGCAAGATAAGAGTTCCTGGTAAATTCTTGTGCTTCTATTTGCTCCTAACTCTCTTCTGTGGATTGGAAGCATATGGCTGCATTACATAACATTGACAAAGAAGGCAAACATGGGGGGAAATGACTTCACATAATTATAAGAAATGGTTGTTCGGTAGAGTCTCTGTGTGGCTACAGGTTTGAACTTTGGTCACTGGCCTTCCCTGCAGAACCCGAGCTCTTTTGCACATGCCTGGAAACAAATGGGCTCTTAGTCAGTGTTTCCGTTTCCCGGGAATCAGCAGTTTAAAACAGTTTGACAGGACAGAGAACAAAGAGTTCCCCATCCACACTGCTGCATTAAACTAACATCTGCAGAGCACAATTCACTTCAGATTGCTTCAGATAACTTAATTAGTATTTACACGGAAGCGAGTCTGTAAACAACAGGATACAAATAAAGACCGGGAGAAAACAAGAGATCTAAAAAGTGAAAAATAAATAAATAATGGCAACATAAAGTTGATAACAAAGGGTGCAAAGTGCACATTCAGCTCACATGCTTAGCTCCATCTCTCTTTCTTTGCTTTCACATACCACTTCTCCTGAGTGCATCAGTACCAAAGGCAAAAGAAGAGCTCAGATCTCAATTGGCTTTTCTTCAGTCAAAGGTTCTTTAACCTCTCCGTACAACAGGCTGTAGTCCCCACCTGTCTCAAATCCAACACCATCGCTCCTGTGCCCAAAAAAACAGCAGTTAAGAGCCTTAATGACTATAACGCAGTTGCCTTAACCCCAAATGTTATGAAGCACATTGAGAGGCTTGTATCATCAAGGCCATCAACCCCTACTGATCTTTGCAGCCACCAGTTTGCCTGCTGAGGAAACAAATCTGCAGAGGATGCAGTCTCAATCACCTGGAGCTTCCAAACACATATGTCAGGATGTTATTTGTTGACTTTAGCTCAGCTTTCAGTTCTATAATCCCCCATAAACTGTTAGACAAACTCAACAACCTGGGATTAGCTACTTCACTCTGCCCATGGATTATGGAGTTCCTCATTAACAGACCACAAAATTGTCAGACTGGGCAACCACACATCGCCGACCCTCACTCTGAATACAGCTGCACCGCAGGGCTGTATGTCCAGACCTGCCCTCTTCACCCATGACTGCACCCCAGCCCCATCCACTCCTTTAATACTATAGTTAACTTTGCTGACGACACTCCTATAATGAGACTTCTAACCGACAACGAGGAGACACGCTACAAAGAGGAGGTCTGACATCTGGTTGAGTGGCATTTGGAAAATAATCTGGTCAAGAAAAAACCAAGGAGATGATGCTTGAGACATACACAATAGGCTCCCTGTCCTGAAACATATAGAAATACTGTCAAAGTAGAGAAATGAATTATTTTCCATCTAGGAATCCTTTCTGTGGCAATGGGTGGGGGTCAGAGCAGGTCAGTCCAACACAAACTCTCTCCCTGCACTGTGACTTTTACACCCTCTGGTCATTGTTATATTGTTATAGCACTTTACTAAATATAGGTCAGAGGCTCCCATAACATGTTCGTGCAGAGGAAAAGAAATCAAGGAGGATCGTTTCAGCTCCTGGCAATGTTTAGCCCCTACAGTATATGCAAACCTTTCATAGAATTTTATGTTTTCTTGGTTAAATGCTTTTTACCCTTTTTATTTCAATCACCACCGCCCCCTCTCATTTTGTTCGTCATTTGCCATTTCATAACCCCTATAAAATATTCTGCCTTGTAACAGAGCTCCAGTTAATCCACTCGCTTTCATTCATCCCTTTTAAGGAACAAATTTAGTCATACCCCAAATATTCCTGAGGTGAAATGTGGTCAAACTGGCATGCTAGAGGCAGCATGACTACTTCACCATCTCTGCCATCCATTCATGCTTTCATTTGGGTTTAGTTGTATGAGGCTGGCTAGCCCCGATGCTAAACAATTACTGATTGTTCAAACTATGATCCACATCCTCTGTCTGACTCTGTGTTTGATTCAGAGCTTAATGCAAATACAGTCCACATTCCACACAGCCCAGATGTCATGCCCCCTCTCACAGTAGCAGGCACCATTTTTCATGTTGTATACATTAGCATTTGCCAGACGACCCTGCAGGTATGAACTGCTCCGCAGATCTGTTTATCTCTTGGCTGAACAGATGTGCTGAGAGAGTGAGGATCTTTGCAGGTTAAGGGCACTCTATCTCTGATGGGCCGGGGTAGACAAGAAGGGAGTCAGACTCTGAGTTGATATAGCACAGCTGTCTGACAGATTGCATTACACTAAAATGCCCGAACGGCCCGCATTAACTTTGCTTGGTGACATTTAATAGGCAGTGCAGTGAGGTGAAATTTAGTTGGGATGGAGAAAGTGCTCTGTGGGGGCCGTGTGAAAGCAGATCGAGGTTGATGGGAGAGTGTTTATCAGCCCAAAGAGATGTTCATCCAGATGTGCAGAGTACATCATAAACATGTGCAAAAATTCACACACGTTCGATAATTAACAAGCAAAAATACTCACACCTTCTCACTCATGCACCCTGTTTACACCCAAATTAGTGTGCAGAACAAAGAACCTCGTCTAAAGTTTCATTTATGTTCTGCATGCCTGATGGGAATGTCATTAGTTTGGCAGGTATTTGGGAATAAACCAAAGTACTGAATAAAATGAAATTTTGCCTGAGGGTGACACTAAATGAAGAGTCAGAGGATCACCAAAGTAGTTTTGTTTTCGTGAGCAGGGCATGAATGTGTGTACCGAATTTGATAGCAATCCATCCAACAATTGTTGAGACATTTCAACCCAAACTTCAACCTTCTGGTGGCCTGATAGAGGAAAAGTCAGGGGACCACCAACTACACTAGGATTCATCATCTGGGAACCAAGAATGTCTGCACCAAATTCTGTACTAATCCGTCAAGTAGATGTTTTAACATTTCACAGGACAGTTCAAGATTTTGACCTGTAGG
Source organism: Seriola dumerili (assembly GCF_002260705.1). Lineage (NCBI taxonomy): Eukaryota > Metazoa > Chordata > Actinopteri > Carangiformes > Carangidae > Seriola > Seriola dumerili. The sequence continues at coordinate 1,332,505 of NW_019175704.1, forward strand.
TGGTGTTAGCTATGTCGCTGAACCATGAATGTGTGCATGAAATTTAATGACAATCCATCAAATTGTTGTTGAGATATTTCAGTCTGGACAAAATTGGTGGACCGACCAACTAACATCCCAAGAGTCATGTGATATGATCAAAAGCTCCAGAACAGCAAATAAATGAAACATGAATCAAGATTGTTTTTTTGCCAGCAGCTATTTCCGAGGTCAAGAATAAACTCTGACACTGAAGGAGATGATTCCCAAACAGATCAGTTTGGATTTGAAAGCATACTGTGCCTCCTCGCCACATTTCACAACACTCTGACTCAGTAGCAAAGGATTTTAAGCTGTTCGCAAAAACAAAAATCTCCATTTTTCATGCTGTGATTCCTCACATTTTTGCAACACTCTTAACTGTTCATCCACGAGCACGCACTTAAAAAGCCTGAACTCTGTCATCCTCTGGCTCCCCTCCACTGAGGCAGGGCAAAGTTGTGTACTTGACGGTGGCCCCATGGGAGTGATCAGTCCTCTTAAGCCGCACCAAACAGCATCAGCGTTGTTTACAGCCTCCTCCTTGGAGTCATCTGTTTGGAGGTGGTTTTTCCACGAGAGGAAAACAAGGAGAGAACCACTCCCTTTTAAAATAAGTGCTACAGAGGAACATGAGATGAACATGAGATGGTTATCCTTTGGGCTTCAAACCAAAGAAGAGGAGAAAAGACTTTCAGGTTTGGACAGGTGGAGGAGAATTGTCTGACTACAACTTAAGCATTAGTGAGTCTCCAGTCAAACACAAAACAACAGCATGCACTCACAAACACAGAGTGGCAGCAAACTAACCATACTGATCTAAGCAAAAGAAAGCCTACAATAGTCAAGGCTTATCTTATCCTGCTGTCAGAAAGAGACAAAAAACCTGGTTCAGACTTGTGCTACAGTGAAGTTTTCTGAGGGGACGTTTCTTATCACAGCCCCCAAAAGATAACATTGTGCTGTTGTTGCTGTCTCACATGGCTTCTATGCACAACACACACAGGTTTCATTTGTGTGTGTAATCTCAGTGAGACATCGCCTCACACTTCAAACAGGACAGGCCATGTCTGAAAACGTCTCCATGATTCCAGCTGGCTGGAATGAAAATACTGTGCGATGATTCAGCACTTTAAACAGACAATGGAGGTGGAACAGGAGCACACAAATGCATGCAGATAGCTTGTGATGACTTAAAGAACTTCATCATTTTTAGAAAGAGTTAAGACAAACAGGCAGATTTAGAGGTAAGCTGAAAAGAACATACTTAGCTGAACATGCAATCGATGAGAATAACAACTTTCATACGCACTTTTTTGTTTCCATTTACATCTATCTTCAGTGCGAGGACACCATTACTGTAACTTCAACTATAAGATGAACAACTATAGCTATTATATCTATTATATATATGTATTAGGTTTTTTGTAAATTTTAGTTTCCTATACATTTTTCTCATGGCTTCACACAAGAATTATTGCTTTTTTTTTCATTAGCCTCACACATTGATAGAAAGTTACAATACATTTACAATTTACAATGTAGTCACTTTAGTACTGCACTTAGAGACATGCGCTTTACACTTCTACTCCACTAAATTTCAGAGGGAAATCACAGCAGTTAAAACTTATTTGGCAGATTAAAGTTTTACCTGCAAACCATGAGATTAGTTTGTAAAACAACTTCTTAGCTTTCCAAAACAAGTACATACCTTGGGGCTATTTGATTCTTGAAGGATAAACCTTTCAGCTAATCTTTGTGATTTATTTTGCTTTGTGCATTCTGCTGTTATATTTATATGATGGTTTTCGTATGTAGTCCTGCTGCACTATGAGCTCAGCTTTTGTTGTAATGCCAATGAAGAAAAGAATTGCAGTATGATGCATTGTTCTAGACTAAACTATACAACAGTGTATAATTTTAAAAAAGACGCTACTTTGACCATGCAGCTACACAGTAATGCATCAGTAATAATAATTCACCAATAGAATAACATAACACTGTAGATAGGTCCATTCTGCCCAACGGGACTTTCACGTTTTAAACTTAAGCAGATCTGGCTGAGTGAAATGTGAATTTTACTTGTAATTTAGCTCTTTTACATTGAGTTATTACTAACGCAAAATATAATTCTTCAATCACTGGCTTCACAGAAATCTGTTTCACGTTTAAGTTCATGGAAAGAGATGAAGCTGCTGATGATCATTATTACTCTTTTACATGGGTTTTACACTGACCTTTTTACATTACAGATATATTTAAACTACTACTGTACTGCACAGAAAACGCTTAGACACTTCCTCCAGACTCCTCGCTCACATATTCAATAAAAAATGTTCTAGTCTCATTGCTAAAGCATCTCAACATCCCCGTCAATAAAACCTCGCCTTAGGAAAACAGCTTTACCACACTGATTAAAAGCAGCAGTTGTAATACACTGAAACTTGGAGAGATCTATACAGCAGAGGTCAACTTTTAGATTATGAATTCATCATAAGGACTATGGTGGGGCCCGGTTTCACATTCCCCCAGTTCACCAAAGGGAGGTGTTTCATTTCATTTCACAGCCTCATTCACATCGAGAGAAAGCCAGTTTCATCGTGTGCATTGCAAAGATTTCAGTCAGGAACAAAAATTATGTAACCTGAAGCCCCCTTAGGTTGATATAGTGGCTGGCGGCCACATCTGTCGTAACTCTCTGTCAAGATAGTATATACTGGACAGGACGGAGAAGGACCATATGTTCCATGTTGTCACTGGGGTTGCTGCAAAACAAGCTGCATATCTGGCTGAGATCCTGTGAGCCCATTATTGAGACTTTTTTCTTCAAACCGTAATAAACTTAGAGGGATATTTGTATTTAGGCCCAGCTCCCACTGACAGCAACACCCAGCTATTGTTCACAATCTGCAAGGGATCCTTTATTGGTACCAGATGAGAGTTGCCCTTCTCAATCATCCAGGTGAGTTGTAAACTGTTTGTGCAGCATCTTCTGTTCAGACCAAACCCAACATGTAGGCACACATGCACACACAACAATCACATATTCTATATATCATGTCTTTTCCATTGAACATGTTCTTTTCTGAAACAAAAGGTTACAAAAGCTGCCCTATTGTAATATTTAGGATTCAATTCCTCTTTCATGCCCTCAGTGCTGATTAGTCACTTCTGATGTATGTCTCCTGTACGTAAACTGAAAAGGACAGTTCAATTTTGCTCACTTCTTTAAAGTGGGAAAAGGTCATGACCCTGCATCACCCTTCTCCTTGTAACTGACTTTATGCTGATGTCTGTGACAAATACAGGGGAAGGAATCTTATTTTTGATATTCAGACACAGTCAGCAGAAGCAGCATAAACTACGTCAATGCACAGTGGTTTCAAGGTGGAGTATTACCCGTTTTCAGTGTTTACAATAGAGGATACAAAGCTTTTAGTTTTATATTGTGGCAAAAGAATCAGTGGTTTGCTTCTAAGGTACACATTACCAACTGTTGCATCAAACCTATAAACCAGTCAAATAATCCCAACAAGTCTGTTTAACTCTGGAACAATAACTGGGTTGAAATGTTGTAGAAACTCCTCAAAATCACAACTTCTAGTTTTTGTCCATGTAAACTGCAACTCTTGCACCATCCAGTGGTTAGGATGGGCATTACGTCACAACACCAAGGGGATCACTCATCCCGAGAAATACAAAAGCACTGCGTATTAAAAACATGTGTCGATGATTCATTTGTCTAAAATATTAACAAAGTGATTTACAAGTGCACTGCAACTTGCTGCTTGGATAGCAAAATAAAGTACCACACCATGCTGTCCAATTCAAACCAGACACCAGCCTATGTCTTTATTTCATACATACATTTATTTTATATAAAAGAAGACATGGGTTGCAATATTAACAGTTATACACACAGGGCCATCACTGGAAAACTACGGTATCCAACATGGCAGCTAGGCATTGAACAATGTTGGATGTCATTAAAACGTCTACGTGCTCCTCCAAGTGCCTCTTGGGATCCTGGGAAGAAAAGAGAAAAAACATCAACAGTGAGATGTGATGACGATGTTTTAAACAAATACGCATAATGTTTTGAAAAGTCTTTTGTTTAAACAACCTTTAAGTAACTTTAATGACAAAGTTAACTGACCTCTGATGGTATTCATTCTGTTTGTACCAACATGTCTACACAATCAATCTGACTGTGATCCAATGCACTCTTCTCTTTCATTTAATTGTACCTCTAATCAACACCAATCACAAACACTGACCTCAATGTAGCAAATTGTCATGTTACAAAAGATAAATAAATAAATCAGCATACATGAATGTTTTTATCTGAAATTGGCTTTGTTACCTGTTTTCCAACATTCTTGATTGCCAGCTGCTCTGGGGTCATTTTGTCTTCTTCTTCAACAGCCTGAAGTGGAAACACGACAGCGTCTCAGTACTGAGGAGGAGCACACCTCAAAGTGCCGCATATTTGTACGCATGTAGCACTTTTTGCAGTTTTTCGTTGCTCCGATGAAATACTGAATATAATTTTAGGTCATGCAAGACCCTGAGAATCTTGTATAAGGGAAATATAGCATGCATCTTTTGCACCGGTTGAGATATGATAGGAATCAACAAGTGTCAACAAACTTGTGGGTTTCCGATCTTTGAACACTCACAGCACAGAGACACTCACTGATTCTCTGACTGCTGCGCTAGAGTAAACAGTTGAATTAAACCACAGATCAGTGATTTTCTGGGTTATAACACTGCTATGATCTTTTAAGTCAATATTAAGATTATTAATGCCTCCTTATAAAAAGGTTATTAAAGCTAACAATAATATTCTAATCAAATGTACTTATTTGCATTCATGAATTAATGCACACCAGAACCTTTGTTCCATTTTGTGCTGTTATTTCCCCGTTCTGAAGAGCTGAATAAAATGCGCTTTCCAGGGAGTTTAAAAAGGCTGTCCTAAAAGACAGATCTAAAAGCTGTACCTTATTGTAGTTCTTAGCCAGCTCCAGCATTTCCTTGACAATGGTCTCATTGAGCTTGCAGTGCTCACTGTAGTCCTGCAGGGTCAGCCCCTCCATCCAGCTCTTCTTATGCAGGTTCAACAGCATCTAAAGAATAATAGCAGTCATGTTTGTCATGTCCTACTAAAAACACCAAAACTATATATATTTATATATATATATATATATAAATAAATAAATAAACCCGGTGGAATGCATTCTCAAACCTTTTGCTCCAGCTCGTTTTTCCTGTAATTGATGGTGATGGAGTAGTAGTGTCTGTTAAGTCCATGAATCAGAGCCTGCAAATATGAGAAAGGTTGAGTTAACTACAAGGATAAAAAAAACATGCAAAGCCTCTTTGCTCTGACCTGAGAATGTCCACAAACACAGAAGAAAAAACTCAAACAGTAGAATTGATATTCAACAATTTCCACAGGAAATAGGACTGTGTTTTGATTAAAATCATTACATAATTAGATATTGTGTGCTTTCTCCCTTGGTACAACAAAATGGTCTCTGCTGCGTTTTTCTGTTTGCTAATGGCTAAGCTCATCTTTATGGGGAAACCAGGGGAACAACCACTTACCACTCTACCATACCCATCAGGAATTATTAAAGAACTGAATTAACGAAGATGGTGTATGTCGCACAATGTGTTACCTGGATTGAGGGCTTGTTCAGATGACCCAGGTTGGATGTGGTTTGTCTAGGTTCATGACCCAAAACCATCATATTGGCATTGATCAATCTGAAGGCATCAATGACAACCTGAAGAAGAGAGAGGCCTCACATGAAACTAGTTTACTGAGCAGTGAGTTATCTTTAATTCCCAATGAATAGCTTATCTTGTGTAATGCACCTAAATTGAGAACAGTTGATTTAAGGATTCCTGCAGCAGCCACACATCTTTACCTTTCCTTTGACGCTCTGAATGGGATCGACGACCACTGCAACGGCTCGCTCTGACAGGGCCTCAAAGCTCTGCTGTGTGTTGATGTCCACACCAGACAACCAACAGCCAAAACCAGGATGACTGTGGTACCACCCCACCACCATCTCTGGTCTGATGAGCAATGTGAGGGGAAGACAGCAAACATGTTTCAAGTTACTTTTTGGGGAAAAAAGACATTCAGTCTACATTTCACCTTAAAGTAAAGTTTCATTTAAAATTGCTCCACCATTAATTGATGCTTTAGCTGACAAAATTTGGTAGAATAGCCATTCTAAAAATTACACTTCAGGAATTTTTTGTAAGTATAGGCAAAATCTGACCATGGGAATTGATTCAAATATTTTAACTGTATAAGTTTTACCTGCCGGTCTGCTTCAGCATGTCCAACATCTTCGCCTGGAACACAGGATCAACTGCTTCTACACTCACTCCCTGTGATGATCAAAAACATAATTTCGTGACATAGAGCAAAATCAAAATGTAGCATCACAGACTTGTAGAGCTATTGACATCAGCACACAAAGAATTTATTATGGAACTACATATCATTAGGCATGGCAAAGCTATCAAATACTGTATGTCATGTCACTAATGATGCATAATCTTGATATTAAGGGGAATACATACTGTTCCTGACTGGGGCATGGCAAACACATCAATTACTCGCACTGTGTAGTCATCAACAAACTCTCCCAGCATCAATCCCATGACCTCCATTGGTACACCAGCACGCCCGTGCTTCAACATCTGATGAATGAGATTTCACAAGTGTATTGAAGTGTTATTCAAAATACAAAGACGAATACGACAACTTTGAAAGAGAATGATTGTTGCAGATGACGTGTGATTACCTTGAGCAGAGCCAGAGAGGAGATGTACACCTGCTCTGCTGTGTCCACAGCAGGTGCATCTGTTGGGGGGCCCTGAGGAGTCAAAGCAGAGTTTATTTACCAGTTGTTCAGGCCTTTCAAATATAGTAGTTGCTCAGATTAATCACCACAATACAGCTATCATTTAGGAATTTAAATACATGGAATGTCCAATGGGATATAATTTTGTATCCTTTACTTGTGATAGGCTATGCTAAACCATGAGATTTGAGTGTCAAGATGCAAGACTTAAAGTGAAATTGTTAATGATTATGAAATACTGGAAACATTATAATGCAGTAATGATCCCATCAGTGTTATGGGCAGACGTTTCCAGTGTGGCAAACCAAATGTTTTTTAAATGTTATCTAACAACATTTTAAAAGTATAAGCACTGACACAATTACATTTAAAAGTAATTTAAGGTGTGAATCTGAGAAGTAGTTTGACTTCTGCCCATCATGGTTATGCTATGAAGCATTAAAAACACTTATTCATCTTCTTTTATTTATAGAAAATTAAATGGCTGTAATACCTGGCCAAGCCCCGGCATTCCACCTCCAAGCCTCAGCAGCCGGTCCATATCCGGGTCTATTAAAACAGACACATAAAAACTCATTAGCCTGCATTCAAACAGCTATATACTATATAGAGCTGACCAACAACTTGTATAATTATCAGATACCAGAGAGATACATTTGGTTTTTCATAAATTATATATACTTACAGTTATATATACACTTACGACCAGGAATAAGTAAGTGTAAGAGCATTTTTGGACAAATTCAATACAAAGATTTCAGAATACATTTGGCTTACGTAGTAGACTTCAAGGTTTCTGCTTTTCAAAATATCCGGCTCTTTATACCATGTTACGTGTCTAAGCGTAAGCTAGCAAACGCACCATTTTCCTTTCGTAAAGTTTCAGACTTTTGAACCCCACTGTACTTGTAAGGGTATTTACGTTTATTTCTCAGTGTATCTGCAGTTCTTTCTGTGCTTGTGCTGCTGCAACACAAGGGTTATCTTATCTTCTTGACTGCAGACCGAAATAAAATTTACATTTTTTTTACAAGGACTGATGCTTTGTTTGAGTTCATGGCATTATTATTTTATTTAAGGAAGAAATCCTGAATAAAACTAAAGTTAGCAATCAAAGTTAGCTAGGTAGCTTCAGTTAGCTGGTTTACCCATAGTCACGTAAACACCGCATAAGAAGCCGAGTAGGCAGATGTCGGTCTTTGATTAATATGAGTATCTATTGAGTTTTGCCGTGGGTTAACAAAAAGATATAGACTTATATATAACTTAAATATATTAACGAAGTGACATTAAATCGCTCGGTTCAATAACTGATGTTGTTAGCTGTTAGTGAAAGCGTTAGCCTGCTGTTAGCTTACTCATGCTAACTTAGCCTGTGCCATCTCGCACCAGAAAAGCAGCAACAAATTACAGACACTGACTCAATCTCACCGTATTCTATGGAAGCTACTGGCTGTATTAAAACTGTAACTCCACTTACCTGTTGTCAAATCTGTCAGATGTTAAGAAGACTATGTTTTTCTGTGGGCAGCAAAGTCAAACCGACTGACTACAATGAATCAGCCAGAATTGTCTTTTTTAGGAAAACTGCTTCCGTCGCTCTGATGACGTAACAACTGACAATTTCAAGATCAAGACACAAGGGGGCGCCACATTTCTACTACTACTAGCCTACTACAATGTTCAATAATAATAATAATAATAATAATAATAAAAATAATAACTCACCATCAAACTTTAAAAGATAACTTTAGATATGTTAATATGTTGTTTTCATTATTTGATGGCATTTTATACACAGAATCATCAATTTTTAGAGAAAATAATCCTTGGCTGCAGCCGAACAGTACTTCTATGATAGATAATACTACATTGACATTGCCCAAGATTTTCTGTGTGTTAATTACTTGACACAGAAAAAATTTAAGCAATTTGATAAAACACAATTTTACAACAAATGTGCTCAGCATAAACTAAAATAATGCAAGTCTGAAAAATAAATCTGGACATAGAGTCACAGGGTCGCAAGATAGAGGATGGAGTACCAGTTACAGCTGTTGTTGCTAAACAGTTCTGGAAAATTTCTTTATCAAACATTTGTGATGAATTTATTTATGTAAATCCCAAATAGAGTCTTTTGGGGGCACTGAAGGTGTCTGGGGTCCCTGCGCAATTGCCTGCTTTTCCTGGTTGATAATCCAGCCTTAGTATGTGGCTGTCACATCTATATAACTGACAAATTCAAATAAAACTATTTATAGTAAATATTACAAATACTGAATTTAATATCATTATGATATTATAATCTATCAATGGTCAAACATGCTATAATCTTTAACGATATTATGCATCATTTTATACAGTATATAGCTACCACATATGACATGCTTTCATTTTGAAATTACTGAAGTAGATCAATATGTATTTTAAGGAGACTGGTGGTAAGACTAACATTAAATCTAACTGGGACATTTAGGTCAATATTTTAAGATAAATAGCTGTACATATATAAATGGAACTGAATGTAAAACTTGCCTTCTAGCACTTACAGTACCAGTGTAATCAACAACACTAATATAATATGCAGCATTTCTTTTTTAATTCCAAAAAGAATGAAAACTGCTGAGATGTTGGGGTGGTTTCTCATATTTCAACATTCAACACAAGCATTTCATTATTCCCCAAGGAACTGCAAACTCTGAGCCAAACCACACCATCACTGGGGTTGTGGAAATGCTCTCTTTGGTTTCATGTATTCTAGCCAGAGAGTTGCCAATCCTGCAGAACAACTCTTCCCTCCACCCAGCAGTGTTACTGCCAGACAGGTCAGCCAGCATGCTGAGGTCTTCAACAGGAATTTGAAATTCCCTAATTCTTCGGTGGATGTGGAAGGCACAGATAATCATCCACATTCCTCAGTCCCTCCCTCTCCACACCCACAGGACCTCCTGCTACCTCAACACAATTCAGTACACTCTGCAGTCATAACCAGGATGTGCTTCCTCATGATGGGCTATACTGATTTCCATGGCCCTTGAATTAATGTACATTAGTACGGAATAAATATTAATGTTGTCTCTAAATTCAGTGCCTTCAGTGTTTATCTCATTTCTGCCGGGTTGTTGCTATTATGGTGTGAATGCAGTCTCCTATAGTGACACTTCAGCAGCTATACATCCACCATTAAAGGATCTTATGTAAGCAATAACTTGATCAGAGTTAAGACAGTACAGGAAGCAGACAGTCATTATTTTTCTTTCAAACTGGACAGTTAACTGTTGCTGAATCATTATTGCTGACGAAATTATCTCACTGAATTCAGCGCTGCTTGCGATGGGTTGACAGCTTCCCAGGCGTTCGATTTGCAAACCATTCACTTTGTTGGTCTAAATAGAGAGAATCCGTTTCTAAAGCCCTGATAAATTACCCAGACAAACAATGGATAAATGAGCCAAAGCGTATTGATCAACTGACTTATTGGAGCATGTCAAAAGCACAATGCAAATAGATGCAATTTACACAGCTTTGATATGTGAAATATAGGTTGTTTTCATTTAAACCTTTTATGAAATTGAAGTCACCTAAAGGGCAGTTTATAATTCATTTGTTGTGATGGGTTTATCAATCAATAACTACCAAACTGGGTAACAGCAAGCACAGGAAATCATCTGTACAAATACTATTGCAGCTGATTATTCAGATAGGAATGACTTTCCACGAACATCAGAAGTAGCTTGTAACACGACACCAGCATGAAACCTTAATCCTACCAGCAGAGGAAATAAGGGGGAGAAATTTGATGCTTTAAGAGCTTCTCTGCACCCTGATGGGATTTGGATTTAGCTTTGCTCTATAAATCTCCAGCAGGACCTGCAGCAGGATGGCTGCTAGTGGCAAGCACTGCTTTGAACCCTTAAGTGTTTGTATGTGAATATAAAATGAGTGTAATTAGATAAAGGTGAAAGGCAGCGTGGGCCCAGACAATTAAGCCCAACACCTTTGGGGCTTAATGCACTGCATACCTGTGTGGTCTAAAGTTTCTGTGTTGCATCTCTATCAATCTGTCCACTTCAGCTGTTTGAATAAACCTTAAAGCTGTTTATAGTGGTTAAGACAGATACCATATCCTGTGATGCAAAGTCCATGGTTTGATTCTGGCTGGGTACAAATGACCCCAAAATACTACAAAAAGCATCCTAATGAGTGGACTGTCCACATTCCTTTTCAGAAATTTAAACCAAAGGACTGTATTACACCACACGGAATTTTACTTTACTTTATTGAGATTTCTTCAAATGGTCAATTTATATCCATTTCCCACTAAATTCAGGCAGCATATTTGGTATCTTTGGAGATTTCACAATCTCAATAAGAATTTAAAATAAAGATCTAAATGTTTGAACAAGGCTGCACAGTACAATTATGGCTCAGTGAGGTTTGACTGGTTAATGTATAGTATGATTAAGTATTGTTAATGCACTGTAAAATGTTGTTGTGTCTGTCGCTATATTGTAACTTATCACGCCAAGTAAAGTTTATTTGCCCGATAAATAAATTAAAAAAGACTCATATCTGCATGGAGAAAATCGATAGACTCATGGACATAGCCAGGATTTTAGAAGTACTGAGATCACGGGTCCATGTCATTACCATTGCATGTTTTATAATGAATTATCTAACTGGAGGAATATCTGTCAGTCTGTGTGTCTCTCTCTGTCTGTCTGTTTTTCGATTTTCTTGACAACCGCTCATCCGTTTTGACTTCAAACTTGTGCAGCGTCAACTGTGAAGTTTTTTTGGATGAGCCATTGTTGAGAATATCGACAGACAGAAAGACAGAGATTTCTCCATCATGGATACCATGGTAACAGCGAGTTACCATGGTCACCGTAGAAAGAAGGAACCAGAACTGCGGAACTTTGGAACTCTGATCATCATTTCAGACCTTTCAACAGGTGACACACCAATCTGAGAGATAGAAATCTTTGAACAGACACGACAAAACACCACTGATAGTATCAACTATGGCCTTTAGATGGATTCTATCAGCCTTTAGGTCCAAAAAGTGGGCAGTGGAGCTGGAGGACCATGACATAGCAATCGAGGCTCCAGGCACCCAGGTCGAGGTATTGAAGGCTCGCCTCCAGAAAGCAGAGCAACATATTACCTGTCAGGAAGAGAAGGTCAGTGAGCTCTCTACCAGGCTGGAGACAGAGACTAATCAGCTCAAGTCTCTGTCAAAACAGGGAGGTTATCTTATCACTGAGATCCAGATGAAACTGAGTGAGAAGATGCAGCAACAAAAAGACACCCATTAACAGCAACTGCCCCTGGATCAAGTGCTGATCCTGGGCTGAGGAGTGAGTAGGATGCCCTCCATCAGGAATTGGAGGGCCTCAAGGCAGAACTGTGGGAACTGACCTCAACCAACCTCAAGCTTGTGACCAAGGAAGAGGTCAGTCAGGCCCTCCAAAGAGCAACTACCCAGCTGAAGGAAGAGCTGAAGTCCACAACCAACTTAGACTCGTGCATTTCAGCAGCTCAGTAGCTTTCACCATTAACAGCTGTGTGCCGCAGGTCAACACGATGGCCCCTGAGATAGCTGAATAAATCCGGCTCATACTTGGGCCACATTCTTGTGTTTCTTCTGGCCCAGTATACGGTTCCAGGGCCTGAATCTGGGCCATATTCTGCATGATTGTCAGATGCAGCCTCCACATCTGGGCCAATTCTGGCGCACACAGAGAAAATATTCCGGCTGTCAGCCAACACCAGAGGATAACAGCCGGAATCTGCCCAGATGTGGAAGTATATGGGCCAGACTCGGACCAAGGACCCAGGAACATCTTAGGCGAGAAAATTCATTTTGCTATCTGGGCCAGTGGTTAGCACTGCGGATGGACCAGCTGGACTCTTGCCCAGCTGATTGTCAGCATGGGTTTCCTCCTTTGGTTTCCTCCCACACTATGATTGAGGTGAATTGGACATTCTAAAATCCCCCAATAAATCAGCTTTAAAAAATCAATACAAAAAGTTTTGCCTTGTAGCTGTATTTTGTAGTAGTGTGAGGTTGTTAAGCGGTATAACATACAATACTTAATGATCGATGTTTAAAGGTAGGCCCTGCACACTGCCTTTTTAATCTTATATCCACGTCAGAAATGTACCCAAAAGTCTATTGCACACCATTATTTTTCGCACACTGTTTCCAGACTGAACGTGCCCTTGTTGGCTGTTTTTAGAGTCCCGCCCTCACAACCTCGGGCTGAGCCTGGCCCATATAGTTCTGTATCTGGGCTGATTCCGGGTGTTATCCTCCAGTGTTGACTGACTGAGCCAGGAAAGTTTTCTGTGTGTGCGCCAGAATTGGACCAGATGTGGAAGTAGCAGCTGACAATAATGCAGAATATGGGCCAGATTCAGAAGGAGAAACACAATGTGGCCCAAGTATTCACCAGAATAATTTTGCTACCTGGGCTGCAAGCTATTATTGCTCAGAAATGTACTAAACACAGCAAAATAGGGCACGGTCTCTGCAGATAAATATATTACCACACACCTCTAATTTATTTAATCAACCAGTCATTAAAATAAATGTAAATTTTAAGATCTGACCCTAACCCTGCTGTCTCAAATCCATGTACATCAAGCCAGCAGAGGGTCCTTCATAGGATTGGGCATTAACCTAAATACATTCTGAGTACCAAGTGGAAACTGTCGAGTCTTGGATACTAGTATCAAGTTTTTGGTCCGATTCTTAGACCTGTTTACTTATTCTTTTATCAGATATTTCTTAATTTAAATCAGAAAACATTTCTTTTAAACATTTTTTTATTTAGGAAAAGCTTTTAATTCACATAACACAGATGCACATTTCATTAATCACCCCCAAAAAAAAAAAAAAAACATGGTTACATTAAATGTTGGCACCAGTATCCCTGATGAATGGATTTTTTGTTATATTTTCAAATTTAAACATATCAACACTCAACATTGTAGCTACAGCTGAACACATAATAAGAATTACAGCTTAAAACACCTAAAAACACAAACTTGCACACAGACAGATAAAACGCAGCCAGTGGATAAAGAATAGAACTGGGATGAAACAACTTCTGATTGATTCTATTGAGGGGGTGGGCCTGGTGTAATGAGGGAGGCTGTTCCTCACTCTGGGTGCAATAACCATAGGCGTTATTCAAGCCTGCGTCTGATGAACCCTAAAGGTCTTAGAGGTCAAACGCAGAGGACCAAAAATGTAGAAAGCAGCCAAATAATTTAAAAGAACATAAATAACAAACCGCTACATCCCAAAATAAATTCTACAAAAGCAGCTGAAGAGAAACCAGAAAAGTGCAGTTCCTTTTTTTTCATCACTCAGCGGTGTGAGTTATTTGTGTGACAAATATGAAAATGCCCCGTTTACACTTTTACAAATTGTGTAAAAGGCGATCAATTTTGTGAATGCACTCATTAGTGAAAATATTGATGATTCTCTTGATTTATGAATTCACAAAAGAGTCAATATTTTGTTTCTACTTCAAAATGAAACCATTATGTCACAGGATATACATACAGTACTATATGGAGCCTATAGGACAGAGATGCCTTTCAGAAAACAGTAGATTGTAGTAAAGGAGTTTTAATGTCTGATATAATATTAAGTATATTACTATACAAAATATATTTGCCCCCTGTTTTGTTTGTTAATCCACTCTCGCCCATTGTTGGGTTTACAGGGAGACTGTGACCTCCAGCCCAGGCCAGTCCCTGCTTATATTTCATTGCATCCTGATTCTCTGACATGTAGTGTGTTGAATGGGGGGAAGGGTAGGAAGAGGAAGAGGGTGTCCAGGTGTGTGTGCATTGTGTGTGTGTGTGTGTGTGTGTGTGTGATGATGTGTGTTGTCATGTGTGTGTGTGTGTGTGTGTGTGTGTGTGTGTGTGTGTGTGTGTGTGTGTGTGTGTGTGGTTGGAGGAGGTGGGGGTGAAGAATGTTTGGTATGTGCGGACGACGACAACATGAAAGGCGGCGAGTGTTCAGGCCAACTGATTGTGCGCCAACAAATCAAACCCAAAAGCACAAGTATCCGATTATAAACTGAGCCACAAACACCAGACGCCTCAATCCGCCTTTGTCACAAAAAAGAAACCGCTAGTGCGAGTTTTTATGAGGCGGCCACGCAGTTTATTTGATGTCAAACACCCTGCAGAGGCGGAGATGGTTTGGTCTGTAGTAGGTGGGACTGCCGAGCGGTCTGCTGCAGGACGTCGTAGATCAATGAACCGGACCGGAGGGTTGGTCCATCGCTTCTGACTATAGATGTGTCACTATACCTATGCAGGACCGAGGCTTTATTACTATTAATCTGCCCGTTCAGTATGCGGATGTGTTAAAGCGACTGGCTATTTTATAGGTTCCTCATACGGTTTTGGATTCCGTCTCTAGTGGCTCCTCGTTGCGATTTTTTTTTTTTGGGGGGGAAATAAAATTTATCCGTTAACCTCCAGGATGATCTTTGCAAACACAGGCAACCCGCTGAAGACAGCCAATCGTAAGCAGGTAGGCCAGAAACACACACATTTTTATTTATTTATTTTTTAATCTCTGCCTACTTTTATTTTTGCTCACACTTGAGGCAGCGTTTGACTAAATAGCCTGAATAATAGCAGCCACAAATGACATTGGAGAGCCCTCTCTGCCTTCCATATGGAAAATATGCATTTATATCAAATCCTTTTACTGCCAAATGGGTTCAATTCTATAAAAAAAAATAGACCCACTGCTCTCAGCCGACTTGACAAACGGGAAGCTGATCCTCTGATAGGCTACAAGGGGAGGTAAAGCCAGCTGCTGACCCGATCTATAGCTCTACAACCGAGACTTTAATTAATATGTCCATATAACCTTGTTTGCCCAGCCACTCGCCCACACTGGTCAATATGCATGACGGTTACTGTAGTCTGTTTTATAGGTTAATGCATTCCGGGTGAATCCAGAGAGAGAGCGATATAGCTCAGTGTAATATATGTCAGTGTGCTGGACTGAAGAGAGCCGCTTGCATCCTTCATTTTGACCTCTCAGGTGAACAAAAAGGTAATTGAAGGCCGTGCCCCTTTGCTTTCCCATCACACCTTCTGATTTAGATGGGAGATGAGAATAGAAGGCAGGCACCATGTAACCTCTGATGATGGAAATATAATCCCTTTTAAAGATGAAGTGGATTGCGGGTTCAGTTTTTGGCCTGCCGCCTGTAACACCTCAAATACCCACCTTTCAGATTCAACAGTAATATTTATTCATCAGACAATACTGTGCAATACTTTGAGGGCAGGAATCTGTAACCAACCACATCTAGGTCCCTGCAGGGGAGCAGTGAATGAGTTTCCAGTGTAGGTGTAGCACAGGTTTAGTCTGCTGTAAGGCCTGATGATGCTTCTGTGAAATAAACCACCATAGTTGCCCTCTAATAGAGTAGGCGCACCCTCTCTCAGAGGCCTGATGTGAACCCTTGGTGGTCTCAGAGAAAGTTAGCGTGGTAACTGCATACCAACAAAAATGTAAGGCCTCTACTTGAACACATAACAGGCCTAACAGATGTTGCTGCCACAGCGATCAATGCCTCATCTGTAAAAGAAAAATAGCTACTGTGAACATTTAACAATCACACGACTGTGGAAGACTAGGTCGGTGATTCTTGTTGGCATGGCTGTAGTTGTATCCATGGCTTTGGCACTTTGGAGTGGATTGTCCTTTGGTTATGGACAGATGGTGTGATTCTGCCATGCTTTGTCTTTGATCTGATCTGGAGAGGGTTTGGGTTGGCTGGGAGCTATTTTAATGAATGAGTAAGGGGAAGGAAATGCTTTGCAGGGCAGTGCGGTGTGGTTTGGCTCCCAAGTATGAAGAAAACAGTTGGTTTCTGATAAACATAACAGCAGGATGTAAGACGTGAACACAGATTTAATCACATTGTGATTCATAAACGCCCATGTAAAAATTAAACATCTTTTAATGTCCTCTGTGGTGTATTGGCAGACAGAATCACCAGGAGCCTAAAGGTCAAACCTACCTACCACTGAGACCCTGACAGTGGTGGGTGATGTATATTCAAATCCTTTACATAAGTAAAAGCACCTAAAACTACTCACATTTCATTACAAATAAGAGTCTCATATTCAAAATGTTACTATAGTGTGAAAGTAAAAGTACAGAATTATTATAAACAAAACTATTCATAATGCAGGAACACACCATTCAGAGCGTTGTATTATCAGTAACATCTTATATCCTTGGATGTAATTACTTAATGTCATAATTTATCAATGTGCCGCTAATTTCAGATGCTTTATACACTAAAGGATGGATTGGTAGTAAAGCACTGTATCGTATTTTAAAAGCTCATCATATGTTTTTCATGTAAAATCTGAATCTACAGAGTAACTGTTCAGCACAGTACTCCTGTAAATTGACTCCCATCAGTGGAGCCTGATGTTGTTACAACATAGAAGACTGACTGTTATGTGGATCATTGATGAACAGCGCTTATCATCTGAAGAGTACTAGAACGACTTTTACTGTAGCATGC
Source organism: Seriola dumerili (assembly GCF_002260705.1). NCBI lineage: Eukaryota > Metazoa > Chordata > Actinopteri > Carangiformes > Carangidae > Seriola > Seriola dumerili. Next base: position 1,349,999 of record NW_019175704.1, read on the forward strand.
ACATGAAATAAGAAATTCCGATTGTGTCCTCTGTGTGTTCCTGCACTTTCGTTTCATGCCGATGAATTGTTCTTGTGATCACTGTTGACCTGGGTTTAAATTAGGTTATCTAGCTCCCATACACGTCACTAACAGTGGGTTTCCTGTGTGCAGTCCTACCCCATGACTCCGTCCAGTCCCAGCAGCAGCAGCAACAGCAGCAGCACAGGCCTGGAGCAGCTCAGCAAAACTAACCTGTACATCCGGGGCCTGCCTCCTGCTACTACAGACCTGGACCTGGTCAAACTCTGTCACCAGTGAGTACACACACTCGCTGCATGAACACTACAATTATGCTTATGTGTGTGCACACCAGTGTTTTGTCACTGATATACTAGTGGCAGGCTCAAGATATCAAATACCAGCGTCATTCCTGTCTGATGCGCTGATGGCTTCTCCCTGACCACAGACACACACTGTACAGTACTTGCTGTTTTTAGTTGCTCATTTAAGTTAATGTAACTATTAAGCAATGCTAATGAAAATTAATTCTTAATTTGAAGAATTTTTTTGACATTTAGGAAATAACACTTATGAACCCACAGACAGGAAATTGTTAGCTTAGCTTAGCACAAAGGCTGGAAAAGGGAAAACATCTAACCCCTGTAAAACCACAAGAAGGGATTTTTACTGTTAAGTTTTTGTAATGTTAATTCAGGAGATTTAAAGGGCTTGTAATGTTAGGCCTATTTTGTTACCTTTAGGGAAAGCCAAGCTAGCTGTTTCCCCCTTTTTCTAGTCTTTGTGCTAAGCTAACAAGCTGTGGGTGTTTTCATATTTACTGTGCAGATAAGTGCGTTATCAATCTTCTCATCAAACTCTTGGCAAGAAAACAAAAAGGGGTATTTCCAAAAATGTAAATATTTGTTTATGACCTTCTTACTCATAAACAATGTCATTACTCTGTGTCAAACTGTGTTTGAATGGGGTTTAAGTGCCTCACAATACTTTTGAAGTTGTTTCTTATAGGTTTCCTCTTTGTTAAGAAGAGACATTTTAGAAATTTTAAAATAAATAGCATTTGAAAGGTTATTGAAAAAGAAATTAAATTTGAAATTTGACAAATAATAGTGACTGTCAGCTGTTTTAGTGCTAAAACATCAGTCTTGGAATTTAAAAACATGTACTGGTTTAACCATAGTGTACAATGACACATTAAATGCTCACATCACCATACCTTTATAAACAGACACACACATAGAGAAGTCATAGTTCAACTGTGGTATGTGGAGCAGTCTGCAAAAATGATTGTCTAAAAAGAAAAAAAAATAGAGTCATGTAAAGCAGCCCAGTGAACATGTTCAATACTTGATACTATAGGTTTGCGTCTGAGTGGTTAGTGTGGTGGATGCCATAATTAGTGGAGTTTTGTCTCCTCTCTTCTCCCTCTGAATCACAAACATATGGAGAGAGCCATTCACCCATGTAACCAGCAGCAGCAGCAGCTGTTTGTGTCCTGTTTGCTTGTGTTTTGTTCATGTTCCCAATGGTGTTTGCCAGCACAAAGCAGAAATGAAAGCGCTTTTCATAGCAACAAGGTCTGAATGGTGATGTAAGCTAGGCATTCAGTCTGCATGGTGTGTGCACTTAGATAGCAGCTCACAGCTTGTGCCATGGTTCAACTTTAACATAAGGTCAGATATACAGCAGAGCCCGAAAATGCCGAAATTGGATTCATAGTCTTTGGAAACATGTAAGGGAGAGTAGTGATGTACAGTATGTGCCTCTGATGTCACGGGGTATCTCATTGAATTTCACCAGTTTTTATTATTTCCATAAATTGTTGTTTTTTTTTTTGTGCTTGTGTTGTCTTTTATTTTTGATTGTCATGGCGAGTGAAGGTAATCTCTGTGCAAATTCTGCAAAGGGATACACAGAAATTTGACTGAGATTAACAACACATAATGAGAAGTCTAAGCCGATTAAGAGACATTTTCATAAAACACAATCACCTGCCTCCCTCCCAAAGAGTTCTTTGACAGTAATCTACATGTTGATGTGTATCCAGGTATGGCAAGATTCAGTCAGCAAAGGCAATCCTGGACAAAACAACCAACAAATGTAAAGGTCAGTAAGGTCATTAACTCACAGTACCAGCCATCACTGTTCAGTGCTGTACAATTAGTAGAAAGGGTATATTTCACAATTTAACTGAAATCCTCTCCTCCAGGGTTTCCATTCATTTCCGTAGGCTATGAAATCAATCTGCTACAACTAATACTTGCTCTATTTGATTTCATCACTGTGAACACGACCAGTGAATGTGTCTGTTTTTATTTTTGTCTAGCTTGTTGTGTTGTTGTATGGCACCACAGCTGAAAGTGAACATTGGTTTGCCAAGTCTAAACTGCATTACAATGCAACGAGAACTTACATTTGACACAAACAAAGGCAGATTATAATGAATTACCTAACTCAAGCAGGTTTAGAGTCTCAGATTTACACTTTATGGGAATAAATAGAAACCAGTGACTGACTGGATGACAGGATAATATATTCAAAAATCAGAAACACCATGTTGTGCTTTTGAAAATGGTCAAAAGTGTTGCAAAGTATGTGCATTTTGTCATAAATTTGATTAGATGTAGGTGCTGGATTGGTTCTTAAAGGAATAGTTCAACATTTTGAGTTCAAGACTCCAGGAAGTCACTGAGCCCACTAACCCTAACCAAGTAAAACTGCAACTTCTCATTTATAAACTTTGGTTTTGTACAAATTAAACAAACAAGATATAACCGGTTAATTAGAGATCTTTAGAGGAGCTGGTAGGCAGATTAGCTTACCTTTGGACAGAGCTAGGCTAGCAGTTTCCCCCTGTTTCCAGTCTTCATGCTAAGCTAAGCTAACAGGCTGCTGGCTCCAGCTACATATTTACTGAACAGACATGAGAGTGGTATCAAGCTTCTCATCAAAGACTGAATAAATAGCTTTTGCAAAATGTTGAACTGTTCCTTTAAAATATTACAGAAACCACTCTGAGAGGAGTATGATTTAAAATAGTTTTAGAGACAACAAGGTTGTGCGTGATGATTGATATGTTTACAATTTAAAACAATGAATATCAATATATATGACCCATCCATCAGTAACAGTGATAGTACAAAATGTACAATAGGTGGTTCCTCTCATTATTTGATGACCGTTAATGTAAATACTGTTGTACCAACTACAGGTTACGGCTTTGTGGACTTTGACAGCCCGGCGGCTGCTTTAAAGGCTGTACATGCTCTGAAAACCAGCGGCATACAGGCCCAGATGGCCAAGGTGAGTATGGTACAGGCACGTACGCAAGTTTCTCTGTATGTGTGTGTGTGTGTGCATATTTGTCTTGCTTGCGAACATCTCTGTGGGGTTGTGCTTCTTTAATGTGTGCATGTGTCTGGTGTGTGTTGGAGAATGACATTAAACTGGTCACATGACCCCAGCTGACAAGCTGTTCTTCCCGTGACCCCATTTACTTTCACTGTAGAAACCAGATGTCACGTCTCTTCCTGCCAAATAACCTGTCAGTCAGTGTGACACGTTACGCACAGGACCACCAGCTCACACACTCACACACCGCCTTGGCTAGGTTGGACTGTATAGAAAATATTGATTTCTACCAGTATTATCACTTTGTCATTTAGTATTGACAATTATCATTCATGCATACTAATAGAGGCATTTCTGCATCAAAGCACTATAGCAACAGCACTACTGCTCTGAATCATTGTTGATCCTCTGCCACTCATTTAAAGCAAAGCACACCAGCGTTTCATTTTTGAAAAATATTTTTAGACAACAAACAGGATATTTCTGCATCACATCTGCCATTTGTCTCGTATTGGGCAGCGGAAATTGTCTGGATCATCAAATTTTTTTCAGTCCCTTCCCTTTCCCAGCCCATTTCCCAGTTCATTGATGAAGGGTTGCTCTCTGGAGACCTGCATGTAGCGGCTCTGTTTGGAACAAACACAGCAGAACACAGTTTGTGTGTTGTGGTAGCTAGGCTACGCTGCTCTCCTGCTGTTTCTAGGGAAGACCGAAGAGGCGCTGAGCTGCTGCACAGTACAGATGAAGTGTGTGTGTGTGTGTGTGTGTGTGTGCAGGAGAGCTTATTAGTGTTTGCTGAACAAAATGTCTTCCTCTGACCCTTAACCATAACTTAGCTGAGTCTGAAACCCTGATCCACACAGACAAGATTCCTAGCAGAGAAAAACACACTTTCATTTGTCGCTTCCATCTTCTCTAATGTGAACAGCAACAGGAGCAGGATCCAACAAATCTGTATATTTCCAACTTGCCTCTCTCTGTGGATGAGAAAGAGTTGGAGAACATGCTGCAGCCCTTTGGCCAGGTCGTCTCCACACGGATCCTCCGGGACTACAGTGGCAACAGCCGAGGCGTGGGCTTCGCCAGGTTAGTCACAGACGATTGACAGAAAGAAGTGTTCATTTCAAACCCTGTGATTATACATAATCGACTAACACACAAATTACCATTCAAGTGATTTTACTTAAGGCTTAGCAATGGTACTCTCTGGCTACTTTTCAAATACAATAATTGATAAACTAAAACCTTGTAAATTTTTGTTAAATATAGGAATATTTGTAACAAATTCTTTACTCTTATCACACAGATGACACAGGTGACTGGAGTTTGAGGTTTATTGCAGTATAGGGCTACGTTCACACTTGCAGTCAGACTTATTAACTAGAATCAGTCATGCTCTGTTGTCTGCACAGGACTGGCTTTGTGTTTTAATAGCAAACAGAGTAAATCTGATCTCATGGAAGAAATGTAGAGGCTTTTGCGATCCACCCAAACTGTTTGATCTTCAAAATAATTTTCTCACTGAATCTTAAATTGCAATACAACTGCCAAACCTGCTTTTGTTTTGAAGGGTTGCCAAATGAAGACGAGCCGAGATACCGTTTATTAGCTCCTCTTCCATATACACAGAGCCAAGAATTTTTGTGTAAGAGTCTGAGTCTGCTGTGGTTGTCTGTTTAAACTGTAAAGAATGTGAACTGGCATTCAAGTGAAGAGGACAATCGTGTTCAAGTTTTGTGTGAATTGGGCCAAAAGTTATCCCAATTTGCGTCATGCTTAACAATACCACTTTGTGTTAAGGGAAATTTTTACTGTAGATCGACTCTGTGTGACTTATTTATGAGTCATGGCTGTTGTTTCATCTCCCCCCCTGTCAGGATGGACACAACAGAGCAGTGTAATGCAGTCATCTCCCACTTCAATGGAAAGTTTATCAAGATTGCTTCTGGTGCTCTGGGTAGGAAACATTTTTCCCTTTCTGTACAATTTCCCTCCCATGAAATCTGTGGACGCAGTGATAATTGATTATTGAGTGACTGTTAATATGTTGGTTTTTGTGCTTTTTTCCGAAGCCCCCCCTCAGCCCTTGCTGTGTAAGTTTGCAGACAGTCAAAGGAAGAAACATGCTCACAGCGGATTTGTTCCCAATGGACAGACAGGAGATCTCAGACTAGTATGTATCCGCTTCTCATCTTACATGCATTGTAGCCTTTTGCCTCCTCTGCGCCACTTACTAATGTGATGAGACTGAATGAATGAAGTTTTTATTATTGTGTCACGCACACAACTGTGCCCAGCCCGCACACATAGGCTTACAAGACACCACTAATCCAGAACAGGGGCGCTGCTGTGCTTTTAATCAGTTCTATAAAAACATCTGACCAACTTTCAAAATTAAATCTTCAGATCTTCATTGTCTACAGGAGAATTCATAGATCACTGGCAAAAATATTCACTATATAATACTGGAGAAATCAGTATAGATACTAAGTAAATAGTCCATCTTGCCATTGTTTCAAAATGAAACAACCGTTCCTGCTCTTGATCATCTGTACACCAGAATATGCCGGGATTTTGTGGAGCCATTTCACTTAATTAATCAGTTATTGATTATAAAGAAAATGAGAAATGGAAAAACAAATATTTCCACCAATTTTCCACCACATTACAACTGGCAAATCATTACTCCATATTGGGTTGATACAGTAATTGGATACAAATTCTTCTAGAGTCTAATAATTATCGTATTTTTCCTCACCTTAGGGTGCAATGACTCTTACCTATGACCCCTCCTCAGCAGCTATACAGAATGGGTAAGTTGCACTCAGGTTAAAGCAGTTCATGACATCATTCAGCTTTTTACTCGCCTCATAAATCTTCTGCTTTATTTTGAAAAAACCATCTGTCTCTTAGGTACTATCCTTCTCCGTATCCAGTGACCAACAGGATAATGGCGGTGCAGCCGGCGATGTCTCCCTACATGTCTCCAGTCTCTGCTTACCAGGTACTGCAGAGGATCCCTTTTTATGGGCGAACATAAACGTGTCCAACAGGCAGAACTGAATTTAAATCATCCCTCTCTCTCCACTGTCTCTCGCTTCCCCTCCATGTTGCATTTGTGGCTATGGTGTGTTTATGTGAGTTACGCTGTATTTTTGAGTGTGTGTGTGGGTAGTACAGGTGGCATAGATGTAAGAATAGGTGTTACAGCTGCCCTGGGCCGTCTGACACTTTGGTAGCTGCATATGGCAGTGATCATTTGAATGTTTGCATGTTTGAAGAGCTTGGCCAACTAGAAATTGTGTAATATCACAGTAAGCTTAGTGGTTCATGGAAGTTTTCTGCAGGTACAGTCATCCTCTCTGAGTCATACTTTCTCTGAATTGGGTTCTTGCTCATAGTTGCTGAATGTTTCTCTCAATACTTTTGATTCATTACCTTCTGTGCACCACAACCACTTCCATCCACTGACGACGTCCGTTCCTTGAAATTCATTTGCACAGGAAGGTTGAATGTGTGGGGGCTTGTCTAGCGGGGGTGGCAACTCACAATAGAGTTTTTTTTTGCATAGAGTCCTCTACCAGATGGACCCCAAATAAATCAACAACATGTTTGGATCTTCCAGGCCGGTGTGGTAGACGTCCCCATGTGGGGAATTGGTGGGAAGTTCTAAATAATAAGTTCAGGTGTTCTCTTTCCAAAAAAGTGGCCTTACCTTTGATGAAACAACTGCAGAGTCAATCATCATCCTGGCTCTGGCACTAAAGACACGTCCTGTATGAGTTTTCTTGTGCGAGGAGTTTGACAACTTTTGACAAAGGCTCACCTTTTCAATCAGATGGAGGAGGCGGCTTCTCTCAGGTACACCGCTCCAGGTGACTTACTCATTGGCATTATGACCTCTGCAAGTCTCCAAATAAGATATAATTCAGGTACACACACACAGACTGCACCTCGCAGCCCCATCCAGGCAACCCTCTGTTTATGCTGCCAATGTCAACAACACCTGCATCTTCCCTAGTCCCGCCCTTTGTCCTGTGGGCATTGCACTTGGTACCTACCTTTTGCATTGAGGGTTGAGGAAGTGCCTACAAAGAACCTGTGGTTGAAGGTTAGCAGCCCAAGAGCCCTCTGGTGGTCACCAGAAGAGGCACACAGGTGATGGACTTGAGGCCAAAAAGGTCGTATCAGCTACAATTACATACGCACAAAACCAGAGTATGGCTCATGCTCGTAAAAAGGCTGCAGAATAACCTTCTGTGGGAAGGACCTTGTCCAAGCTGTCAGAGGTAGAAGTTTACTGAACTCCTAATCTGACAGACATACTCCCAGAACAGGAAGCAGAACTGTAATATACTGTGATATAGTGTAGAGGTCATCTTAATGGCTGAGGTTATTGGGGTTGTTTAAAAGCTTCTTAGTGCTGTGACAACAGAGAGACTGGTCGTAAAAAGTTGAATTGGAAGTGGATATATTTGGGCTGTCATGGTTGACCAGGATCTCAGAGCGGGAATAGTGGCTTCAAAACAGAGGAATGGATGGCTGGATGAATATGAATGGATATGGTATATGCTGTTGCAGCCCTAATTTTGGACTTAGACTATTAAAATCTATGCATTTCTACTTAAAAAATATGGCTAAAATTAGTTGGTAGCATATTAGTTTCTTTCAAGGCACACAAATAACTTTCTCTTTTTATCTCTCTTTCGTTCTGCCCCTCCCTCCCCGTCTCAACCTCTGTTAGGTACAGAGTCATTCTTGGGTGGCACATCAACCATATATCATGCAACACCCGGTAAGGGAACGACAGCATTTGCTTTTTTTTTAAAAGCACTCATACACTACCTCCTATTCTGTGTACAGGAAATGGGTGTGTGTGGCAGCACCACCGCTAAAGCTCTGAGCTCACAGTAACTCCGAGTGTTACTTTAAACAGCCCGTTCTGCTGACACAGACAAACCAACAACGTCCAAAACTTCCCCAAATGTAGAAGGACAGAGCTGAGACGTGTTCTGGGAAATATAGCCACTGCGTATTTATATATTGTAAGTGTGTATATGTGTGTTGGAGTGTGTATGAAAGAGAAATGGAACAACGAAAAAGACATTCACCCCCCACCCCCCCACCCCTCCTCTCTGTGGATCCAGCAGGAAATGCCTGAAGCAGAGACAGTCTTGTGACTCTTTGACTCTTCCAACAGATGGTTTCCAGCGGAACAAGTGTCTCTGCTGATCTGCCCCCTCCCCCACTTTTTGCTAGGAAATGGTCTATTCCCTAAAGGCGTCATGTTTAAAGGAATATACGCCATCTGAAAACACACTAGAGCTGGCAGTGTCATACCTTTTACATATTTTCATCCCTTAGCGTAACACAGGAGCGTAGAGTACTTCATGTTTACCTCTGAATACTGCACTATTACAGACTTAGTGCTGCAAATGTATTAGTTTACATTTTGTCAAACCTCAAACCCACAAACCAACAAACAAAATATCTTCTTTTTTGTTTTTCTTTTTTTTTTGCCAGTTCATCTTTTTTGTTCTGTCCTACATACATAGCTCTCAAACACTAAGTCATGCTATATTTATACTCAACACTGCCACTGTTATTGCAGCCTTCATGTGTTGTCTGTGTTTTATCAGAATTAGTGGATTTAGTTTGTGGAACTGTATCATGTGATGTGATTTAAAAAAAAAAAAAAAAGAAAGAAACGAGCTGTCTTGTGTTACAGGCTGCTGTGATGTCTCCCTCTGTGGATCCCTCCATGTCACTGCACCCCACGGCCATGATTACTCAGCAGATGGGTCAGCTGTCATTGGGAAACACTGGAGCGGTGAGTGGAATTCTGGGATAGCCTACATCCTCAGAAAGCATTGACCAAATTTAATGTTTGGAATAATTAAATAGAAAATACTCAATAGTATAATGACAAAATGATGGTTTCAGTTTGTGCAATGGCTGTACATTGACCTGTGACTGTGGCTCACTAGAGAGATCTTTCAATCAAACGGATTAGGATTAGTGATCTTCATTCTGTATGATTGATTCACTTTTTATTTTTTTAAAACAGATGACGGTTTATTTTTCGTGACGCTCAGCACAAATCGTTCTTTGTTAACAAGGAAAGATGGTCTGTTGATATTTAGAACAAACCTAAATTACAAACATATTGTCTGATGAAAAACAGCACGACACCTGATGTGACGCAGAATTCAACCAAAAGTCAAAAGCCTCTTTGTGCAGTTACATTCATGTACGTTACGTCACGTTTAGTGGTCTCTCCCTGAAGAGGTAAGACTTATGTGAATATGATGAGACTGAAGATTTTATTTATGATTATATGATTATTTAAAGGCTACAGTTTTCAGTAAAATGTCATGTTCTTCTGAAAGGATGATTGTAAAAAAATTAAAAAATAAGAACTTGTGACAGATTTTATTTGTAGAGCTTGGGACAGAAGACAAAGGTTTTTGCAAAGTGTAAATTGTGTAAAATGTTATGTTTGTTGCACCACTGCAGCAGTATTTTATTTTTTAATTTATTTATGATTTTTTTTATTTACTATGATGTCCATGTGGGTTGGGTATTCGTTGTGCATGACACAACAGATAAATAAAGCTCCCTCTTCACGCTACCAGAGAAATACTAAGGATCAAGGAGTAACTGCTACAGCAACAGGGTTTCCTCAATAACTATGAAATGACCTTCCTCCTACCCTGCACTTTCTATCTTTCAGGAGTTTATCTCTAAGTGCATGGTGTAAACGTGATGCTTTCTGTTTGTATTTTTCTTCTTTCTTACGGATTTATTCTCATTGTGCTGTAAACTTTGTGAACTTCAGCTGTGTAATGTTTAAAGTGCTATGTAAATAAAGTTGAGCAACACAAGATATACCATACAATGGCTTTAATTTTATTTGTTCTTATCTTACAGTATATCGCTGCCAACCCTGGTGTCCAGGGAGCTTACATGCCCCAGTATCCTCCCATGCAGGCCCCACCTGTAAGTTTTATGTATCTTGGTCTCATTCAAATCATCTAACCAGTGTCCATTTAAGTCTGTATCTTAAAACAATAATTGTTTTAGAAAATTGCAACAGCCCATGCCAGTCCAGTCCTCTTCCATTCATGAGGCCTTGAGTTGTTTTTGAAGTGTTCATCCTCTAAAACTATCAATTATCTCAGTGCAAACGCAGTGATGATAGTTATTATCACGTTCTGAATGAGAGCTGCTGTTTTGCTTTTCAGGAAAATGGCACGCCGCAACAAGTGGATTCTTCCAACAACTCATCTCCTTACAGTCAGCTCAGCAAGTAATCACAGGTACGCTTCAGTTTCTGAATGTAGGCCGTCTGAGGTACAAGCAGCTTCACTGCCTCATAATGGAAGTTCACTATCACCACTTTCTCATAAGAGATCCAATATGTTGCAAGTAACTGCTTTATTAATGGTTAATCAAACAATTACTGAGGCTTTATAGATCCGTTATAAGCCATTAATGACAAGATTTTTGGTTTTACCAAGCTGCTCATAAATGATGCCTTATTAGCAAAATGTACCAAAGTCATTTATCAAATGCAAGAGCAATTTTCAACAAATCCCTTTCCAACATGTTGTGAGACATGTATAACGAAAAAATTATAGCAATTTGTGTCTGATCTGACTGTTTAACAAAAACACTTCAATTACGTTGTTAAAACCAACTCATTTAAAAATTAGGATAATTAAATATTTCTCATTTCAAACATTTAACTGCTGGACACGAGATGTCTCCTACTTCACAGAAAAGTCAATCTCATCTTCAAGCTTCCACCTCAGACATCACACACGTGTAAGCTGCATGTTGGGCCACGTTTAGTTTCCAAACTGGCTGCACTGTCTGAAAAACCTGCTCATACGCGCACACACGTTAAACTCAGATTTCAGGTGAGCGTGGAGAAGTGAAGAAACAATAAGAAAAGCACATTTCTGAGTGCAGGGCAACTTTGAATAAGCAAAATAAACCTTTAAAAATAGCACTACACTGTGTTGCTCAAATATAATCAGATCCCAATGTTGCTGTTCATATTAGTTTATAGTTTTTATACCAGCGCTTCTGCTCTCTGTGTCTTTATTTTTAGGCTGTTTTACCCGCTCTGTGAGCCAGAGGGCAGGTGGGAAGTTGCTGATGACATCACAGTGAAAACACTCACCGCCTTCTCTGATTGGACCAGACACATGAACTTTTTTGCACAGCCCCGGCATTTGTGGTGGAAAATGAGGACAAGTGTAAATGGACTCAAGCAGTTGGCTAATCACAGAAAAAAAACAAGATTTATTTTGATAAGAAACAACATGCTCTTCTTTTTCTCTTTTTTCATGGATTCTCAAACCAATACCAGAGGACCCCACCACCCCACCCCACCCCACCCTCCGCCCCTCTCTCTCCACCTTAGCTTCCCCCCTCTTCCCATTACGATGGGATATTAAAATGCATGAGATTGAGATATTTCCCCCCTTCAAGGTTTCTATGATTTTATAGTTTCCTTTATTTGTGATATATGAAAAACCTTGCAAAACGTTGTTTGCACTGAAGTTTAAAGTTTCAGAACAGTTTTCAAAGTGGCCACAGAGAATCTTACGAAATCAATTTTATGTTCAACTGCACTTGACAGCTGACACAGGTGAACATTTCATTAGGAAATTAATGAATTTATTATTGGAAAAGGTGCCTTCCTTACGTCACATCAAACATTCTCCAACATTTTTCATCGAACTTGATCAGGTGTCATATTTCTATCAAATGTGTGTATGTGTGAAATCATGGAGATTTCCATTGAGTGTTTCGCTATCTAGTCGTCTGGTAGCAATAAAGACAATGAGAGTCCCACGGCAATACTGAGAAAAAAGAACGGTGGCAAACTCAGAGCAAGGTAATTCTTATTTTCCTCTTTCTCTTTTTTTTTTTTTTTTTTAACTTCAAGACATGACATGAAACAAGAGCCGTACTTTTATGAAATTACATCTTTTAGGAGTGTTATTGTTTTGTTTTGTTTTCTTTTGTGGTCAGTTTGACCGGTGATCTACCTCATGGTTCTGCTGGAGTCTGCTGGTGGTGTGGGGTTTGCAGGTAAAGCCTTTTTTCACCAGAGTGGATGAAGCAGAACAAAAGCCACGCTCAGGAGCTGGCTGAATAGGACTTTTCTCTTCCTAGCATTTCTCTTCCTAATTTTCAAAGAAACATTGTGCTTTGCCTCATCTTTATTTGTCATTGCTTCCGTTCTGGTGTTTGGGTTGTTCAGTTGTGATGCTCCATTTTAGAGATTCAAAGTGAGACAACTACTAGCCTCTCCTTAAAGTAGTTGGTTTACAATGTGTTTGAACCAAATGAATGCAGGCTTCAGGCATTCATTCGGTTCAATCTTCTGCCTTTGTAAAGTGATGACTCACCACTTTCCCTTACCTTTTGTCTTTTTCCTTTAAAAAAAAACAAAACAAAAAAAAAAAAAAAAAAAAAAAAAGCAACTATATTGGGTTACACTGCTGGTTTGTAACACTAGGATTTTATAATTTGGTTATACAACAGTTTCATGGTGTTCATGCCAAATAATTTGGACAAGTGGAAAAAGTAACTCAAATCTTGCCTCCTGCAAAATAAATGCAACAATCATGTATGAAATACTTCAAACGCAGCAGTATTTCATTCCAATTTGATGGAAGTTGAAATCACATGGCTGACAGCATGTATTTCAGTGGTCAGCTTGTTAAGAATAAGATCTGTAAATTATATTCAGGGCCAAAAGTGAAAAATAAGTGAGTTTTATAGTTTGCCTAGATTTTCTTTTCTTTAAATGTAAGAACTCTACACTAATAAAAACAAGTGAACAAGAAAGAACAAGAAAAAGAAGAAACAATATGGTCAAAGCTCTATGGTCGATGATCAGTAGTACTGTAACTGTAAATGCTCAGAGTAGGAAACTACAAACAGCAACCAGACTTAGACTGAGTGTATTTTTCCATTCTGAACATTTGCTGCTGGAAAAAATTGAAAAATGGAAAAAAAAAAAAAATTGTACATGTTATCCTCATTGCTTCCCCCCGTCACCTTCAGCTGATTCTCAAACAATCCTCTCCTTGCTCTCTCCTTTGACAAGATTGGAATAAAATCAGTGCTGAATAAAAGGCTCTTCTCTTTCTCAGATACGACTCCTGTCTTTTTAACTGACTAGTCTTGTTGCATCTGTGTTTTCTTACTATTGCACATGTGTAATTTTGGGTCTGTTACACATAACATTACACATCATTCGCACTGTAAATGTAAAACTCACAAATCATATAGTTTCTTTTCTTTTAAATAACTAAATAATTTCCCAAAACAGCTGGCCACTGTAGTTTTTAACAAATGTCACTCATACGGGAGTAGCTGCACTTTTTGGGGGTGTATTCACAGCTGTGGATTAATACGCATTTGGTGCTCTAGTGAATATTTGCATCAGCTGGACTGTGTGTGTGTGGGGCTGACTCAGAATAAACTACAGTGCCCAGAGCGCTATAGCACGGGGGAATGAGATGTATCAGTCTTTGCATACACGGGTAATATTTGGATGAATTCGTTGTTGGTTGTGGAAAGAAAATAATACAGACTAGCAATCACGTGCAAGTTTAAAGATTTACAGAGACTTAAAAATCTACTCCAGCTATTTTGTATTGCACTGTCTTACACTTGGGGGACCTGGAGAGACAGATTTCAAAAAGAAGAGATGAAATTGATGCAGCGGAGGCCGAGATATACTGACATTAAATCCCTTGTCTCGGTCAAGCTACAGGAGTGTTGGATCCTGCAATTCCCATGATACAACCCACAACATTTTTCAGATCCTCTCCTCCTTTTAAAGGCTCCTGGTATCCACTTTGTAATCCAGGCTTTCCATTAAAATTTCTAGGTCCAAGCCAAGATAGTGTTCATAATAGGCGTCCTTTTTTTCAGACTTTGGAAAGTTACATCCAGACTCAAATCACACATGATACAGCTGCTTTCTTTCTTTGTTATGGGTAAAAAAAAAAATCCTCATTAGTAAAACCTGCAAAGTTCCCCTTCAACATTTTAAACAAAAAAAAGTAACCACATCTAAGTTATGCACAATCACATAACAAAAAAAAAAACATCCCATACTAGCAAATCCTGGCTAAGAGATCTGGCAATAACAGCCTCCAACCTTCTGTGATTACAATAAAAGCAAGAAAAACCGTCGGACAACCTTTAAAACTGTCTCCTGTCCAATTATCAGTCCAATTAATTGGGCTGTACTGATGTCTGGCAGCAGAGGGCGCTGTGAGCCAAAGCTGTTCGACGTACTGTATCTACCAGAACTAATGTTCAAGCTTGGGCAACTTCTTGTGTGTCTGCGTCTGATCTTATGTATGGAACTTATGACGGATCGGATGAGCAGCAAGTGCTACATGTGTGTGCTCATGCCCCTGTCCTTTCCTGCTCTATTTCAGGCACACAGCCTTTGTAGTTTCACTCTTATACCGGATCTCCCTTCTTAAGCTCAGACTTAGTGCAGCTGATCCCGGAGACATAAAGGCACCATGCCCCCATCTCTTACCAGTCAAGGGGATCAAAAGCAAGATTAGCCATCACACCCGCTGTCACCCACCCACCCCATCCAACCCCAACTCCAGGAATATACATACATGTCCCATGTAGCTCATGCACACACACATGTCAATCAAGTGCCTATTGTGAGGGCATCAACCCTTTGAACATTAGATACATGCCAAGTAGAGTCTCTCTCTCTTCCCTCTCCTCTGCTCTCTGTCTCTCTCTCCCTTAATTCTCCACAGCTGAAGGGACACATGGCACCGGTCCCTAGAGAAAGCCCAAGGTCAGACTCGGGGCACAGACATTAAGAGGGGAGGCCTGCTACAGTATCCAGTATCATTCATTTAGTGTGATACACATCAGCAATGCAACACATGTGACGCTTCCTAGAGATATACAGTAGGCTGTGACTTTTCCTTCTTGTTTCTCTCTATACTATAATTTCCAAATTATTCCAAAGGTGTCTTTCTTTTAGAAGGAAGACGACCAAACGGTCCGGATGGTCAAACAGATACAGGATACTGCAATTTCATTTACAGTATAGGGCTGCAACTAATGGTTATTCTCCTTATTAACATCATAACTGCAGATCATTTTCTCAATCAAGCAGTTGATTGTTTAAAATGTCAGAAATAATAACAATAGCTTGGTACATTTTTCCTAAAGCCCAAGACAAGGCCTTCAGATTCATTGAATAAATATTTCATAGATCATCAAAACTGTTTCTGATTATATTCCTTCAAACTGCAGTGCACTGCAGCTGTCTGCTAACAAGCCCGGGCCATGTTTTTCTGTTATCTCACTACCTGACTAAATACCACAGGAATGGCACTTGTATACATTTTTTAGGAACTTGCACTTTATTTTAGTTTTTTTTGGTATTTATTTTCCTGTCATATTACTTTGTACTTTAACTCCACTTACATTTCAAAGGGAAATTTTGTACTTTTTACTCCATCTGACAACTGTAGTCACTAGGTACTATACAATTTAAGGTTTTTTCATACAAAACATATGAAAAGTTTAAAAGATATGATGCTTTGTTATAAATTAAACCAAAAGAAAATATCAGGTGACTTTTACATGTGACGGACTATTTTTAGAGTTGTATTATTACTTTTAAGTGAATATGTCCTCCACTACTACATATACAACTTCTGAACTGAACTTAGCCTGATAAAGAATCACTATGGATTGAAATATTGTGTTTTGGTGTTTAATAATGCTATGAGTAAAATTTTGACCTGCAGGCTCACGTTCTTCCTTCACAGAGCTGCACAAGCCTTATTATAATAAACATAATGAATGTAAATACTAAATGTTTATGCATCGCTGCAAATTTGCATCAGTTCATGAGGATGTTATAACTTAAAAAGGCCATTGCTAAGTAATTTGTGTTAAAATAATATTTTGACACTATCAGAAATCATAAGGACAGTGTTTACAGAGATTGAAGTTATTATTGTTAGCATGCTAATGTAAGCATTTAGCTCAAGTACAGCCTCACACAGCCACTGGCATAAAGGTTTAGTCTTGTTTCTGAGCAGAGGGTCTGGGGATAGAGAGTGTTGTACAAATTGTGAAGCTCTTTGAGACAAACATTGTGATTTCGGGTTAAGTAATCTTCAGTTATTTACAGTGTAGACCTATTCACTTTTATTTTGCTACCCTCACACATTCATGTATGTGTACACCTGCATTCCAGCCATACCACAGTAAGAAGGAAGCTGTATTACAGCACTGGCACTCCTTCTATCAGCTTCCTCCTCTTCCTCCTCCTCCTCCTCCTCCTCCTCCTCCTCCTCACTGCAGGAAGTAACAGAACTTGAGCAAACGTGCGCACACACACACACACACACACACACACACACACACACACACACACATACACACACACACACACACACACACACTCCAAACTAATCAAAAAGTCAGGGGTGTTGTGCTGCAGTTCACACCAGCTTTAGCCTCTAGAGCGCAACACTAGCACATCAGTCAGGTCGACTCTTAATAAAGAAGTCAGCCCCTGTGGGGGTCTCACAGCCAGCAGTTGTTACTGTCACTCATTATTGTCACAGCCTCCCACTGCACACACTCACTCACACACATATGGGCACGCTGGAGTCTGTGCAAACACCCACACATGATCCCAGTATGCATGCGTACACGCTCACCCACTTTCAGACACACACACACAGACAGACACACACAAAGCACACATGAGCTAAGGAGCATGGACAGCAGGGTCACCCTAGCGCCATGCTTCATAGAGGGCGCCGTTACAATAGGTTTACTGTTACTCTGACGACTGCCGGCATACAATAGGACTGAATGTACTGGCCTGATGCTTCTCTATTTCTCTCCATTTTTCACTTGATGACAAGGAAGACAGACTGAGACGGGACAGCATGTTATCAGAGGACGCCCCTGAAGGTGAGCCGGCTCATTGTAGGATTAACATATACCTATGTTTCCATGCATAGTAAATGTGTAGTGCTGAGAGAGAGAGAGAGAGAGAGAGAGAGATGTGAGGGAGAATAATTTATGGATTGCTGAATTTTGATGAGGCTGATCCTGTCATGACATGTTTAAAACACCATTGTCAGATTTATTTTGAGAAAACCTTAATTTTCCCTGAAACCGAACTGTGAGAAATAGTATGGTGCAACTGTGACATCTTAAGCACCTAATCCACTTGATCATATCCTCATCCAGGATATGATATCACCTGAAAAATAAGATGGTGTTCATGGTGTCATATAGTGTCATATGTTGAGCCATTTCTTGAGAAATTCAGAAAATAAGGACAAGCAAGGAGGAGAGGAGAGGTGACGAGAGGAGAGGAGAGGAGAGGAGAGGAGAGGAGAGGAGAGGAGAGGAGAGGAGAGGAGGGGAGANGAGGAGAGGAGGGGAGAGGAGGGGAGAGGAGACGAGAGGAGACGAGAGGAGAGGAGAGGAGAGGAGAGGAGGGGAGAGGAGGGGAGAGGAGGGGAGAGGAGGGGAGAGGAGACGAGAGGAGAGGAGAGGAGAGGAGAGGAGAGGAGAGGAGACGAGAGGAGAGAGGAGGAGAGGAGCAAATCAAAGGTAGACTAGCAAACAGAAAATCAGAGGATTTAAGCTGAAGGAGGTATAAATGAAAGTGCAGTTTCACAGACGGACTCCTCAAGACGGCTACTGGGTAAGGTGGATCAAAATACAGAGGGGGTGTCACTGAAAGATGAAGAGAGAGGGGTGAGAGGGCTTAGCATGAGAGGAGTGGGTTTGGTTTGGGGTAACAGATGGGACTCATCCAGACCCAGAGGGGTGTGGTGCTGAATTGTGAGATTCCTCTGAGTTGGGACAAGCTACAAGATATTTGCACTGCAGCTGTCAGTGGTACAACACCTACGCAACTGCACCCTCCTCCCCCTCGTATTAAACACACACACACACACACACACACACACACTAACACACAGCCACAGACACATGCATACACTCAGAGTCATATTTCATATCTTGTGATAGGCCTGCATGGTTGTTTTCTTCAAGCTGAAAAAAATTCTTGTGCGACAATGACAATGATTCATGTTCTTGTTAAAGATTAACATATCTGGTACAGTGTCTGGGTAATAAGGGTCTACTGGCTATATTTGCTAATGGTGTGGTCTATCTGTCTTTTATTATCCTTGTCGGTCAAAGTTCAGTGAATAGTGATTAAACATTTTAATGGACCAATGTATTCCATTTATTATTTTGTTTTTTTATTTATCTAATTTCTTATGTAGCTCTTTTTGAGTGTCCTTGTAAATGTTGTGATTGATGTGGTTAACTGCTGTGATAACACAATATTATCTATCTATCTATCTATCTATCTAGAGGCTCACGAACACATTAAGGCACTTTACAGGGTAAGGTCAAGACCTTACAATATTATAGAGAGAAACCCAACAGTACTCAAGTACCCAGATCCTTTACCTATAAGTAAAAGTAACAATGTTGTTGTTAATATGTGATGGCATTTTACTGTTGTAGCTGGTCAAGGTGAAGCTAGTTGTAACTGCTTTATATATATGATACAGTCAGGTTGTTCAGCCCAGTGGCTCCCAACCAAGGGGTCGGGCCCTCCTAAATGTCACAAGATAAATCTGAGGAGTCCAGAGATGATAAAAGTAGGTACAAAATAAGAAGAAATACGGTTCTACTCAAATTTCTACTCTTTTTCTCTAAATCTTTTGGCTTTTTTTTTTGTGAAATATTGGATAATTTTACCTCTTTGGGCCTCAAGTAGGCCTAGTTATTTAAATAAAACCACCCTATAATTTTAGAGGAGAAATGTTTTGTTTGTTTTTTTGTTTTTTTTATGGTTTTTAGTTTTTTAAAGAAGCCACATTCCAAAAATTGAAAACCTAAATCTTGAATGTTAAATGAATCTTAAATGGGAAAGCAACTCGCCTCATGGAGTAGAAGACTACATTTTTTTTTATTTTTTTTTTTTTTTGCAATGTGGTTTATCGGTTGTGAATAAAGCCTGTGGGAACAAACCCGATTCACTATCAGTCTATTGATATGTCAGCGTGTGTGGGTGTGCTGTCTCCTTGCGCCTGCCTCGTTCTCTCACCTGAACGGAAGTGGACATAAAAGGCAGCGCAGGTAGGAGCAGCCGCTCACCGCCTCCTCGTTCTCTGAGCAGGTAATGCGGGACAGCAGCGCTCTCCCCTGTACTCTGCTCTCGGCGACGATCATGTTTCAGTCCTGTAAATATGAGACATATTGAAATATTCTTCTTGTGTTTCCTATCAACCAGTAACCTCACGGACTAATGGGGCTTATACTGCTGAGCCTGATTCTCCGGTACTGGATCAACACCGTGGAGGGTAAGCTGATGTTTGGTTCGGCTTAAAAAAAAAAAAAATCAAGGGCAACAAGTTTGTAATGTGCAAACAAAGAGTAACAGTTTCCCAACAACAAGCCATTAACTCTGTCTTGGTGTTTATAACCGGTAATATGACATGTTATTGTGAAAAGCTTATATATTGTATTATTATTACCTGCAAGAGATACACTAAATTAAACTCAACCTGATATTTTATCATGTCCAAAAACACGCTTTTTATAAGCTGTACCTCTTCTCTGGAGAGACCTTTAACTTGTTGCAGGAAACTGTGGTAGATGTTGACATTTTCACACTGACTGTTTTGCTGCAGGGTCATGTTCAGCTGGCAGCACTGTGACTTGTGACCAGTGTCTGCAGCTCAGTCCTCACTGTGCCTGGTGCACACAGGAGGTAAGCAGCCAGGGTTGCATGTATGAAACCGCAGCATGTAGGCAGACGACCATAACGCATTTAAAAAAAACACGATTTTTGGACAGAGATCATCGTGTTTGCAAGGTTGCACCTTCTGATGATCATATAACTGCTGCTTTATGGCATGCTATAAAACAGTCTCAGTCTTCAGTCTGTAAACAGCCCAACGTGTGATGTTTTCCTTCACCTCGCAGAATTTCACAGACTGGTTTTCAGTCAGCGAAAGATGTGGCACATTGGATATCTTACTAGAGAAGGGATGTGCCAGGGACCAGCTGGAGTTCCCTGTCTCCAAAGGCCAAATCCTCCAGGATCACCCACTCGGGAAGAAGATGGGCAACACTAACAGCACTCAGATCTCCCCACAGAAAATGGCCCTCAAGCTGCGAGCTGGTATGCAATCCAAGGCATTTCGAATTGACAATTTGCCTCAAGAAGAGGTTGCTCATTTTCACTCAAAAATAAGGTGCTGATTTTGTCATCGCACAGGCAGTCAGGTGACTTTCCAGGTCAAGATTCAACACACAGAGGACTATCCTGTGGACATGTACTACCTGATGGACCTGTCAGCATCCATGATCGATGATCTGGAGATGATCAAAGGCTTGGGCTCCTCTCTCTCCAAAGAGATGGTTAACCTCACCAGTAAATTTCGCATGGGCTTTGGCTCTTTTGTTGAGAAACCCGTCCTGCCTTTCATCAGGATCACAGAGGAAGAGCTGGCCAACCCCTGCAGGTATACAATAAATATTAAAACATGGCCACATCTTCCGCTCTGAGACTAGTTCCCCGTCAGCGTACAGTGCAGTGTCATTTGGTATCTCACATAATCTCATTTTTCAAATGTTTGTTTTTGACTCCTGGTGTCTTACAGCAGTGTAGGTTCAAACTGCCTGCCAGCGTTCGGCTACAAACACGTCTTGTCTCTGACGAGCAGCACTGACAAGTTCAACGAGATCATCGCAATGCAGCGCGTATCTGCGAATATTGATTTGCCAGAGTGTGGTTTTGACGCTGTCATGCAGGCAGCTGTTTGTGGGGTAAGATTTTGTTTTTCATTTGAGTTAATCCCTGGTGTTACAAAAAAAAGAAAAAGAAAAAAGGAGCATGAGCAACATAATGTGTCTCCCGATATAGGACAAGATTGGCTGGAGGAATGATTCGATGCGTTTGCTGGTGTTTGTCAGTGATGCTGACTCACACTTTGGGATGGACAGTAAAATGGCTGGCATCGTGATTCCCAACGACGGGCAGTGTCACCTGGATGTCAACAACGAATACGCCATGTCCACAGTGCAGGTAAACACACAGAGGTTCTTTCTCAGTTTCATGTCTTTCATTTTATGAGTTGTTTTATGGGTCAGCTGTGACGATTCACCACTGCCTCACTGTACACATTCGCTACTGACCTCTTGCCATTTTTGTCCAGGAGTATCCAACTCTTGGTCAGCTGATTGATAAGGTGGTGGAAAACAATATCTTACTGATATTTGCTGTGACAGAAGAACAGAAACACAACTATAAGGTAAAAGCACCGCCCTGTAAAGGCATTCATTTCTTTCTAGTGGAATAAGTCCAAACTAGAGAACTGAAACATGCAAGTGTTTGTGTGAGCACAGCGTTTATACTGAGGTTAGCATATTCATGCATTGAGCTACATTCTCATTCAACCTGTTTGAACTAGCCCTCTTTTTCTTCCTCACTCTTTTCTGTACTTCCTCAGGACTGTGAGCCAGGTCTACCCACATTTGCAACTGTGACTTATGCTGTTTATCTGTGTGGTTTTTTGTTTTTTTTTTCTTCATAGAAATATGCAAATCTCATACCTGGCGCCACAGTTGGAGTCCTGGCGACAGACTCGCGAAACATCCTGGAACTGATAGTAACAGCATACAAAGTAAATAAACTGTGATCTGGATGTGCGGATAGACTGTGTGTTTGTCTGCTCATAAGAAATAAGACAGAAAACACCTGCCATTATAAAAGCAGTAAAACTGTGTTAAAGTTATTTGTCAGTAAAATGTTTTAGGCTTGAGCCAGAGTTTTAACCAAAACACAAATATATGAACATAAAGCATCAATTAACCCTCTGTACATCTACATTTTTACATCAGAGCCCGTAGAAAGTATCTCTGACTCCTCCGTTCCCTCTCATTCTCTCGCTTTGCCTCTTTCATTCTTTCCTCTTGTTATATTTTTCCCTCCACCGCCCGGTGCTGTGCATCAGCATGTCTGACAGCAAGTCTCTTCTTGTCCGAACTGTTTGATCTCCTCGTCCCTCTGCCTCTTTCCTCTTGCTCTTTTCCTCCTCACTCTCTCTCTCTGTCTTTCCCTCTCTACCTCTTGCACTCTGTGCCCTTCTGTAAAATCCCCCCTGGCGGCAGCGACTGGTGGCACGTCTGCAGTCCTCTCATTACTTCATCAGTTACGCCGTTTACTCCCACTTTTAGTCTCTGCCACGTTAACCACACTGAAGAGAGGAGACCCTGTTATCACACTGATTGTAGATAGTTGTGGTTCTTAAGGGAAATGAAAAACAAACAGAGGACAGATGATTAGTAATTACACTCACCGGCAATTTTGGATTAATGTTTGTTGCTTAGTGCATCGATAGTTTACCCGCCCCACTTTAAATACCCTACAACAAATTTACTGATAAACAGTTAAGTCTTATATGTGTATATGTTTTACCTGCTCCATCTTCAGTTGGGTGTATCCAATGACCGTCCCCCTGTTTTCTCCTCCTTAGCAACACTGAAGACACAATTACAGGCCTACAGCACACACACACACAATTAACCCTCTGTTAGCACCCAGACAGTCTGTCACAGAGTTCATTAGTCAGTCAAACACAGTCTTTCCCCCAGCTGAGGTTAGCTGTCACTCTTTCCTGAGGTGTTTCACACACCTGGGATGATGACTCACCCAAAAAGAGACCATTAGTTAGGAGGTTTCGAGCAGTCTCGGCATGTCACAGGTCAGCGCATGGTGAGAGTCTAATTCCACCTTAAGCCCTGGAAATCCCCCTTCATGTTAACAAAAGTCAGTAGATTGATTTTAAAGTTGGGTTTTGGTTATTTTTTGGGAGAGAAAAACCTTCTGTTCAGCACCAGACTGTGCTGCCTATGACATTTCCATAAGGGGTGCAGTAATTATCATGTACTGTTTTCAGGAGCTGCGTTCAGAGATCGAACTGGAGGTCCTGGGAGACACAGAGGAGCTGCAGATGTCCTTCACAGCCATTTGTCCAAATGGGACTGTCCACCCTAACCTAAAACACTGCTCCAACATCAAACCAGGACAGATGGTAAATTCTTGCCTTTGCTCTAAATTGTTCTTTTTCTGTATTTGTAAAACTGTATATAGTGAATTACATTATGAATGCAAGCAGGCATCAGATCCTTTATGGGACAGAACGCTGCTGTGAGTTCAGATGTGAGGAGAGATATTGCTTCCATGTAGGTATCGTTGTAGGTATCATTGTAATTGATGTCTATTTTTAGCTCTGGGCAAGCACCACTGATGTACACCAGGGTATTTAAATATAGAGATTTTGGGGATTTATGTTTTCATTCCTGAATCATCTATTAAATTATGTAGTATTAAAAGTGCAATTTCAAATTTATTCTGTATCCTTAAAAGGAGCCTGCGGCAGATTGCACATTGCATTACCCAGATATAACAAAATATCATCTGTATACAGCAAAATAAAATTTCACGCATTGCCCACCATAATGGAAATTTCATTCTGTGACTGCCATATTTTCTGTGTTAAAGGTTCTAGTGATCAGGCAAACAACAGCAGGGAGAGAGGGTATCATTGGCCTGAGAAATGGCTTCCAGTTGATACTTGAGCGTTTTGTTGTATAAAATATTCAACATACAGTATTTTATTTGATCAACTGATGGTGTTTTTAGTTTAAGCTATATATCAGGCTTTGATTACACAGGTGAAATGTTTTTGAATCAATTAATTGTTAGTTTTGTGCTTTTCATGAGATTTCCCCCTTGCTCCTCAGGTAGTGTTCAATGTGTCTGTCGAGCTATCAGGATGCCTGTCGGGAGTTCGGCACTTCTCCCTCAAACCGGTGGGCTTACAGGACAGTTTGGAGGTGGAACTGGAGTCTCTTTGCTCGTGTGACTGCCCGCAGCTGCCTGAAGCAAACAGCAGCCAGTGCACCGAGGGCCAAGGGGCTTTCCAGTGCGGCGTGTGCGTATGTCAGCCGGGGTTCCTGGGAGCACACTGCGAATGCAATGAGGAGAGCGCTTTGTTGAGTAAATGCCTCGCAAACAATGAGTCTGAGATATGCAGTGGGCAAGGGCAGTGCTATTGTGGACAGTGTGTGTGTCATCCATCCAGCTTTGGCCGCATCTACGGGCCTTACTGCGAGTGTGACAATTACTCCTGTGTTCGTTTCCGCGGGGAGCTCTGTGGAGGTGAGCAATTACATATGAATGTTATGAATTATTCACACGTTCTCTTTTGTGGTGAGCCAGATGTTTGAATCCATTTGTGTTTTTTAGGCCACGGAGTGTGTGACTGCGGCAAGTGTCACTGTCAAAGTGGTTGGACAGGGGAGTATTGTAACTGCAGCACCAGCACAGAAGCGTGCATGTCGGAGGAGGGCACACTCTGCAGCGGCAGGGGGACATGTGAGTGCGGCCACTGTGTCTGCTCTGTGTCTGGGGCATCTGGGGACAAGTGTGAAAAGTGCCCAACATGCGGGGATGCCTGCAGCTCTGCAAGGTGAGAACACATTCGTGCCATCAGCTCTGAAAAGGTGAACAAGGATGTAACGTAGAGTTTTTTTTTTTGTCGGTTTTGCCTCTTTAATCGATGTTTCTTTACATGAATGATATAAGATGTTGACTCCTTATGCCACATGATCTGTCTGTTCTTTTGAGTTCAGGCATATCAGGTTCTGGTCCCCTTGTTCACATGTGTCTACACCTTCCATGTGACATCAAAAGACAATGGATAATGTCCCCAACACAGCACTAAGAGATTTCCTTTCTCCATTGTAAAGCAGCTGTCAGGGCCAGTGCAATTTGATACCACTGTTATAGAGGAGACAGGTGATAGAGAGTGAGTGAAGCCTTGGGAAAACTCTGATAAGTGACCAACACTGTGATTCCTCTGTACTCACTGTGTCAGTGATTGAAACCTCATTAAACCATAACCTCCCAAGAGGTCCTGTATTATCTCTGAGGTGAAACTCACGTTTTTTGTTTTTCCACATTTTGTTTTAACATCAGGACCTGTGTGGAGTGCCATCTCCAAGATAAGGGTGATGCTGAGTTTTGTGAAGAAAGGTGCAGCGTTCCGAAAATTTCCATCAACACAACAGCAGGTAAGTAAATCATCACCGCTGCTTTAAATGGAAGTATGGTTGCATGTAAAATCAGTCATAAAAATGTATAAACGGTGTTTGAATGTGATGCATTACATGAGAAGTCTTTGTATCTGTCAAACAATAACTATAATAACCAATGTTTGATTGAAGCTTGTAGAGCGATAAAATGATGAGATCATAACGTAACAATATAATTTCACTGATTGATTGATTAATGAATTATTGACCCACCCAAGTGAGGTGTTTGAAAAGGTTTAATCAACTCAAAAGTTACGTTAATTCTTCAGTCAATGCAGGAGGATGAAGGGGACCATTCATACTTATCAGCTCATATTATCTTATTGCAGATATACTGGAATTCATGTAAATGTCGGCCAATAAATAATAAGAAACTGCGATACAGAAAAGTTGACTTTAAAAAATAAAATACCTAGTATGTCTCTTGGTCACAGTTCCTTTAAAAAACAAAAGCTCTCTATCAAGATTGTTGTTTATGCTGAAAGAATGACTATTGATCACTATTAATTATAGGTATAAACTAAATAAAAAAATTCAAATACTGATATCAAACAAGACACATAAACACTTCTTAAAGGTCATGCCAGTACAGTGTGAAAATCATCTGGCGGATGCTTGAAACTTGTTACTCCATGTGTCACAGGGAATATTATGTCGCCCCTCCCCAAAGCATTTGTGGGCGGCATCTTAGTTAAAGGTTAAGGTTAAGGTTAAAGCTCCTTCAACAGGTCTTGCTCGATTCCTGGCGCAGGCCTTTGTTGCATGTTGTACCCTGTCCGTCTATCTCTAGCTTTCACACAGCATTTCTTCTTTATCGCTCACAATGTCACTGTCTGATAAAGTCCAAAGAAATAGCAGCCAAAACATTTACCAAATGCAACTTTTGTAAGGCAAAGAAATGAGACCAAATGCGTGCAAGCTGTCTCACAACGTCCATGTTTGGTTACAACTTGTCATCCCAGTTCCATTTTTTGATAACATCCATTAGCTGAGAAGTGAAGGGCGTTGTGGCATCCAAAGTTGAACTACACAGCTTCATGGAAGTGATTAACAAGGAGGAATTTTCAAACCAGTGCCTGCTTGCACCATGTGACAGCACTGACGACAAAATAGGTCTGTCAGTCTCTCTCTTTGGGACTACTAAGCAGGTTTCAGGTCTGTGCAGGTTCACTCTTATATCTTAAATCATCAAATATCTTAAATCAGTAGATACCCGGAATGTAAAAAAAACATAAGTCAAAAAAACATTTTCTATACAGAGAATGGTCAGGATCAAAAGCTGTTTTATGTGGTTTGTTTTTAATGTGCTAAAACACAAATTCAATGGTTAGATAAAATTAAAATTAAAACAAGCATCAAGGCTTTCATCCAGTAGTCTAAATCAAAAGTTTCCATTGATACGAAACTTCTGTCTCTACAGAATTAAGAATCTATGAATTTACACCGCAACCACAAAGTCAATTTTCTACATTTACTTTATTTACTATATTACTATATACATATACATATATATATACATATTACTATATACACAGTGATCACTCACCTGTTCTGTAAATGCTTCTTGTCGCTTGACTTTTGTTCTCTGGGCTCAGTGTTTTTAATAGTGGTATCAACACAGGGCCACGCTAAGTTTCCCCATGGGTCAGAGATCTGGAGGAATGCTGACCTGCATCGACTTGTGTGTCTCTCTGAAGCCCGAACCCCCCTCTCTAACACAACACCATCCACGTCCATTCAGGCAGCACCGGACAATGGGGAACATATTATTTACCTTGTCGTACAGGCAGCGCTATTGTAGCGCATGTGAATAGCCAAAGGACCTCGTCCTCCTTTACAGAAGAGATTATTTTAAACCTGCTATACTTGTGCAAGCTGAGAGGTATATCTGATTATCACAGAGGATTTTCAGGCTTCAGATGTGAAATACAATGGCGTGGTCCACACACACACATGCACACACACACCAGATTGTAGTCTTTGATATGGAAATCACACCGACAGCACAACAGAGTGGAGTGTATCCTTTTACATTCTCAGCACAAAGTCAAAAGGGAAGATGATATACGATGGATTCATCCCTTCCTTATGGATATGTATGTTCACATTTCCTCTCAGATTATAACAAGAGCCCTTCTATGCCGTGCACGCTGATGACGGAGAATGAGTGCTGGATCTCCTTTAATGTGGTAGGAGGTGAGACAGGGACCACTGCCTACAATCTCCAGATGTACGGTAAGCCTTGCAACAACACAGGACACAGATAAAACAAAAAAAGGGACATGAGTCTCATCTCATCCTCTGCCCTGGTCTCATCCTCTGTCCTGTCCCAGGTTGCCCAGAGCCTCCTAACATCCCTATGATTATTCTGGGAGTCTCCCTCTCCATAGTGTGTATCGGCCTCATCCTGCTGGGCGTGTGGAAGGTGCTGGTGTCGGTCCACGACCGTAAAGAGGTGGCCAAGTTTGAGGATGAGAGGGCAAAGGCAAAATGGCAGACGGTAAGAACTTGAAGTCATTTAAAGGATGCAGCTGGCGATATTTTTCTTTTTGTCAACAAATCCTGTGAAAACTCACACACACAAAAACAGCAATGAATTAAGCCCAATTAAACCTCCTTTCTTGTTTAAAAACTGGTCAAACACATTTATATTGAGCCAAAGGACACTCATCTGTTGTAATGTCAAAAAAAAAAAAATGTTGATTGTGTAACATGAAAAAATATTAATGAATTTTGTATGTTGGATAATCATGCTCTTATGTTTTGGAACCACAGTTCCCATCAGACTTGGGGAGAAGCAAACTGAAAATATAATGTTGCCAAATAAGCTCTTAGCAGTTCCTGTTTGCAATATACCCATAGATGCTAAATGAATACAGTCCTAAATTAATGTGATACTGAAGCAAACGCAAAAGATAAAAGTTAAAAAGATGAGTTTTTTGTTTTTTCTATGATTTCCACGCAGATTTTTTCGATTTAAATAAGCGGACTTTTATGACATAGGAGATGATTATATCCTGGGAAAGTGTATTGTGTCTATTTGTTCAGATTTGTAATTATTTTCAGCAAAATGCAACAATGAAGCGCCAGGGGTTTTACGTAAGACACATTAATCAGCTGTGTCCACATGATCCTTAATTATGATGAACATGGGCGCTGTAGTTCATTTTGAGTCAATCCCACATGAACCATCCTGTTGCCATACATATTTACTAGAGCAAGAAAATCTGCAGCTAAAAATAATCCACAACAAATGCAGTGTTTACTCCTGTTTCAGGAAAGTTTGTTTAAAACATTTTTAAAAGTTAAAAGTAAAAGTATGACTTATTTTTAAGATTTATATTTTGACTAGTAACAAATGAGCTCGGGGCTGAGAACCACAGTCAAGCTGGGGATGTTGGGAAGAGAGAAGGGAATAGTTGAAAATAACAAAAATCTAGCATATCCAAGCCTTGTGTGATTGACAATATTGTAATGGCCTTCTTGTGTTTGTGTTTTTCTTCAGGGCACCAACCCTTTGTTCAGAAGCTCAACATCTACTTTCAAAAATGTAACTTATAAGAGCACAGAGAGAGAAAAGATTATTACAGTGGATCACTACTGATGAAAAACTGGAGGCAATGCAAACCAACATCTGAGTGCACTTAAGTGTGTGTGTGTGTGTGTGTGTGTGTGTGTGTGAGAGAGAGAGAGAGAGAGAGAGAAAGAGTGAGACAGACAGAGAAAAATGTGTTTTTGTATGAATCTCTGTGTTGATTCAGAGATGTTAGGGCACAGTAGACAACACTGTGAACAGAGGAACACTACGTGATGAATTTGCTGCTGTAAAAGTGCACTGCCATTGTACTGTTAAACACTGCACTGTCCTGTTGCATGATCCTGCAAACTTACACAAATGTTTGTCTACTGTAACATGCAGCTCGGAAAGGAGGAGTCGACACTATGAGTGGTCTACTACTGATAAAAAAAATCTTTGTTTTTTATTCTAATTAATGTAAATATACAGGTGGATGATTGTGATTTTTTTTTAAATATTGTGTTCCTTGTTTTATTGTAAAGTAAGGCTGAGCCTTCAATGTTGATAATCGAGTTTTTTAGTGGCATGGCACGTTAATAAAGTTTTAAAAAGAGTTTTGACTTGGTGAAATTATACTTTTTACATTCTGGGTTAATTATATGTTACAATGTAGTTCTCAAATCCCCAGACAGATACTGATTAGACTGATTAGATTAGGCGCCGAGAAACCCAATTTAAAGTTTTTTTTGTTTACAGCGTCAGAGTGAACTCTGTCAAAGTCTGTCTTTCCAGGCCAAGGTTGGAAAAGTAAGTAAATAAATTTACTCAAGAACTGTGTTGAGGCGCTTTCCATTGTTTCCATTTTTGTCCTTCTCCACTCAAGGCTAGGTTACAAACTGAAATCGCATCAGGATCCTGCCTTATTATGTATTCTTGCGGCCTTGTCTTGTGGAAGGGATCTGTGTGAAAGGCTAACTCTAATATTGTGCTCATCAAGGATTGTGTTTCACTGGGATCAGATAGTATTCCAGTGCAAGAGTACTGCTCCCAAAACTGGTTAATCCAGCAAGTTTAGGTCTGATTAACAGTTAAGCAATTCTGTCAAGCTCTCTATACACTGTAGCTAAAACTAGCTCCACCTCATCCAGCTATAACATTGAAATACTGCTGACAAGGGCAATTAGGTACTTTTACTTTTTAATACCTGAAGAATATTTTCCTGATAATACTTACATACATTCTTTCACTTAAGTAACACAAATAAGTATTTCTACAGTGTGGTACTGGTACTTTCCTTTTTTTTTTTTTTAGGAAAAGTGGGACTGTGTTTTGGTAACTTTTTATATAGACTACAAGTTTCTTTTATATCTCATTAACATGAATGAAATTTAATTATAGAAATTATTTAAAGACAAGTTATATCTACATAAACTCCACCAGCCCGAAGAAGTAATTTTCTGGTTGAGTGGGACACAGAATTTAGGATTAAAACTTAACAATGCACAATATTTATTCGGATATCTTGGCTTAATCCAAACTTCATACATACATTAATTTAGCCGGTTAGTAGTATTGACAAGTAAAGTGCACTGCTACTAGAAATAATAGTAAACCATTTTCCATTTTTTTTTTGTTTATTTATTGACTCTAAATAAAGCTTATTATTTGTTATGGCTGTGTCCCAGTGAAAACAGACCGGAGCGGCAGGAATGCAGCCTCCAGACCGGGGAGCAGCTGCGGCTCTTCCGTCAGACGTGACGTCGCTGCTCCCCTGCTGAAAAACTTCCCTCGGCCTAAGTTTTCTATGAGGGAAAAACTGCGAGCCCTAAATACTCTCTCTGACCGGGAGCCTCGGAATGTGCGGACATTTGCACTCCAACATTGCACCCCGCCGTCGAAATGTTAATACAGTTGTTTCGTTGCATCGACTCCGTGGCTGTTGTGGCAACTATTTGTGTAACAGTGCTGCTGGCGAAAAGTTGCGTGTGTGTCACCGAGGAGGACGATGAGGTGCTGGAGAAAAAGCAGCTCATGGAGTTTTACAGTAAGTTGTTTCAGTCATCTGGGAGCAGCTGGATCCTTTTACTGAGCTCCTGCTGAATAAGTCCACAATACATCTTTTGGTAGGATGTTGTGTTCGGCTTTTTTTTTTTTTTTAACATGGTAGACATTATATAGCTGTACTGAATAGTGTTTGGGAAAAGCAGAACAATCATTACATGTTCTCATGGTGCTGGGGCTGATAGGTTGTTTTGAAATGAACGGATTCCTAAGTATTACAGTATTCCTCAAATCTGCTGGTGGCCTCTGGACCACAGTTTGAGCTCCACTGCTGCAGCAGGCTCACATTACCAACAGTGATTTTTATTATCTGAAAAGAAAAGGAAAAGAGAGACAGCTGTAAAAGCCTTTTCTCTCTGTGTAAGTTAAGGTGAATGTCAATGGCACTTTTGAAATTCAACCAATTGACTGATGAATAATGTC
Source organism: Seriola dumerili (assembly GCF_002260705.1). Classification (NCBI taxonomy): domain Eukaryota; kingdom Metazoa; phylum Chordata; class Actinopteri; order Carangiformes; family Carangidae; genus Seriola; species Seriola dumerili. The sequence continues at coordinate 1,381,590 of NW_019175704.1, forward strand.
AAACAAGCACTGATTCCAGCTTCTCCTGTGTGAGGATATGCTGTATTATATCAATGCATGATGAGTTAGAGCGGAGACAACTGATGAATTGATTAGTCGATCAGCAGAGAATGAACCTGCATCAATTCTGATAATCGATTGATCATTACAGCGTAAACAAAATGGGCTCACTTTCTCTGGTTCCAGCTGTTTTTATCTGTTCAGTGTCATTGTAAATGAAATACTTTTGGACGGTTTGGTCAGACAAAACAAGCGAGTTGAGCATCACCTTGAGCTGAGAAATTGTGAGAAGAATAATTGTTTTTTCTAATATCTTATAGACTAAAACAATTGTTTCATCCATCAGATAAATAATCAAAAGATTATTCCAAAAAGAGAAATTAACTAATGGTTGTATTTCTAGTTTTCAAATTGTATCTCAAACCTTTTTAGAACAATTTTCCAACCATGTAAAATGTTAACAAGCAATGCTAATATTTAATTTAGATCTAGTAACATACACTTTGTGTTGTGCTTCTCCAGGATGCAATAGTTCCTGGATAATTCCTCCAGCTGTTTTCATCATTGCCATTTGTATACACTCAGCATACATCCTCTGTTTTGTTAGTATCCGCTTACACTAAGAAATGTGTTTGTATTGGAGGACAAAAGGTTCCCGCAGGCTTTCATCCAGCATCAATATTGCTCCAATTTGGTGGAGAAACATTCAATATATCTGTCTATCTATAAGTATATATAATATAAACAATCTTTGCAGCTCACTGATGTGGTGTCATCATACTGTTTATTAATCTATACTCTTTTTGCTCATCCTCCCCTGTCTGTGGTACACACTCACATCATTTCCTCCCATGTATCTCGAACCCCTCCTCTCTTCATACTTCCCCCTCCTCCTCCTCCTCTTCTCCTCGTCCCTCACCCATCTCTTTCCAGAAAAAGGCATCTTTATCCTGGAGAGTGAGCCGCTGAAACGCTGCGTCACAGTGGATCGCTCCAACCTGGTGCTGGAGGACTGCGAGCGGCCAACACGCCGCATGCTGTGGAAATGGGTCTCCCGACATCGCCTCTTCAATTTGGGCACCAGCACGTGTCTGGGCCTCAACATTTCGGACACGACGCAGCCTCTCGGCACGTTCGAGTGCGACATGGCTCTCCCCATGCTGTGGTGGCGCTGCAGTGGAGGCATGCTGTACGGGGCGTCCCAGTGGCGGGTGGCCGTGGCTGGACGTTTGTTGGTAGTAAAAAAAAACTCTTATCATGAGTGGAAAAGGTACAACACCCCTAGAGAAGGACCCTGTTCACATCCATATGAAGGTAAACACCTAAAATATCATGCAACAGCTCATTGGTGACATCACAGCAGTCATCTTAGATACTCTGTAACTCGTCCACACAGGATATTTGTGTTTTTAAACTCTGCTGGGTGTGTTTTACTTGCAGATATCCACACTTTGTTGGGGAATGCACATGGCATGCCCTGCGCTTTTCCCTTTAAATACAACAACAAATGGTACTCTGAGTGCACGACTGAGGGCCGTGAGGACCATCTTCCGTGGTGTGCCACCACCACTCGCTATGATCAGGCTGAAAGATGGGGCTTCTGTCCTATGCAAGGTAAAACACAGACACACGGAAACCTCCTGTGTCAAAATTGTAACGCCCCCAAGAACAAAGCGAGGTCCAGAATGTAATGATTTTCTGGGTTATACTGTGGAATAGAATTGACTGACCTAAGCCGAGCCCTGAGCTCAAACCCATCCGTCACCTCTGGGATGAACTGCAACTGCAGCTGTGAGCCAGTCACCCAGTATCAGTGCTCCACTTCAATAGCCCTGTGGTTGAGGATGAATTCCCTGCAGCCAAGTCCCAAAGTTTCTGGAAAACTTTTCCAGAAGAGTGGAGGCTGTCAGCAACATATCCATGTCCATGGGTTTGAAAGGAATCAAACATCACATGGGGTGTAATGGTTGGGTGTCCACTTACTTTCTTTTAAATTTCTCCTAGGGCGTCTGGTGAACCAGTTGTTAAGATGCATGTTTCATACACCTACCCACACCTGGAGACATATGCATACATGTCACCTGTTACCTCTTACTGCCCTTTTAAATCACAGCTTTATTCACAGATTCCAGTTGTGAGCACTTCTGGGAGTCAAACCAGGAGCTGCGTGCCTGTTACCAGTTCAACCTGTACACCATCCTAACCTGGAGTCAGGCGCTGTCAACCTGCCAGGCCCAAGGTGGAAACCTGCTCAGCATCACCAGCCTGGCAGAGCACAGGTACATCAGAGGTAGGCATCTGGTAGAAAACACGCACAGAGACGATAAAGCGAGTCTGATGTTGATATTTTTCTTGCTCAGTGAGACACAAGGTCTGCGCAGATTCTTCATTTATACTGCTTCAAATTTGTTTTTTGCCTTGCCCTCCCTCCTTTTCAGTTTTTTTATTTCTTCTTCTTCTTTTTAAATCCTGCAGTTACATGTGAGACTACCTGATAGTTTACCAGTAGCCTGTTTTCCACTGAAATCAGACAAGATTTGACATTTTATACAACATTCATGTTTTTATATCTTATGATAGATCGACTGGCAAGTGTTGGGACGATGGTGTGGATCGGGCTGAATCACCTGAAGGATGGTCTGGGGTGGCAGTGGTCTGATGGAGCACCTCTGTCATTGGTCAATTTCACCACAGGTACTGATTATTTGTAACTCCATGGCCATTAGTTGTGAGCATGCTTGACAATAGATTTATATGTAACACAGTGATTTCACATTACAGTCATTCTCAGTGGGCAAATTCTGCTAATTATCAAATGTTAGCATGCTAACACGCTAAATCAGCACCATGAACATGGAAAACAATATACCAAATATACCTTTATGTTGCGTTATCATTGTAGGAATGTTAGGATGCAGATGTGAGCAATTAGCTCAGGTACAGCTTCACAGAGCTGCTAGCACGGCCATTGGTTCTTAGTCATGTTTTAAAATAATTATATTGAGAAGAAGTTTACATGCATTTTTTTATGGAATTAAAACATGAAAGATCATTTTGAAAAGGTTTCATATAAACTCATCAAAGATAAAATATATATATAAGACATCTTTAAAATTGAATGATAGCACAAAAGAATATATTTTTGCATAACCTATATAACATATAAAATATGAAATATTTCTTTATTTGGTATAATAGTAAAAATGCTTTATGGTAATTTCTGTATTTTGTCACCTTCATCATGTGCAATGTGCAAACTCAGTTTGTGGCAAAGAGTTACCACTTCAGTACTTTTCTATATATTAGAAAAAAACAAATATCAGAAGAAAAGAAAAAAAAAAAAAGAAAGAATTGATTTTGCAATTTTCATCATATCAAACCACAATGGTTAAATAAAAAACAAATTGCTCCCATCACTGTGTTCCCATCAGCTCTGCCTGCCAACCCGCAACAGGACAACAGACAGTGTGGAGTGTACAACTCAGCCTACGAGGGCCACTGGCAAAGTCTTTCCTGTGAGTCTGCTCTGCCTTACATCTGTAAGAAGACACCTAACAACACCAGGAGAGCCGAGCCACTAGGTGAGAGCATTTGCACACATACACACACACACACACACACACACACACACACGAGACATACACGAGACACACATACATTGCATTAACACCTGACATGCAAACTGCTTCTCTGCATCATCAGAGGTGTCTTGACTGTGGCAGGGTTGAGTTAGTTATGAGTCAGACTGCAAAATGTACAAGAAGCTTTTTTAGCTCTTGTAGCTCTTGGCCTCAACAGCTGCACTGCACCTGGGGAGTGAACTTTTGACCTTTATCTCTACGGCGCTGTTGGCGGCTAGACCAAAACAATGTCTGCTGTGAATTTTTGTTGTAAAAAGCGTGTTACTCTGGTCTCTCCTGTTCTGATTTCTTCTCCTCTCCTTTCCTGATTCTTCTTCCTCTTACAGAGAACTGGCAGTATATCCATACAGAGTGTGCTAATGGCTGGTGGCCTCATAATGGTTTCTGCTACCGGGTCCTGTCAGAAACCGAGGCAGGAAGCTGGGAGGAATCTGTCTTGGCGTGTGGCTCTCAGGGGGCAAACCTCACCAGCCTCAACTCGCTGTCTGAGGTGGAAATGCTGCTCAACCTCCTGGCTAACTGTAAGGAGCATCATGCAATACAGATATATGATGTTCTGTTTGTTATTGACACCCTGGGGATATATCAAGGGGATACTTAAGACTATTTTGTTTATGTGAATTCCATGACGTGTGCGGATCTACATGTTTTCGTAGTTTCTGGGGAGAGTACGGAGGTGTGGATCGGTCTCTGGAAACGGGCATCGTCGCCGACTGTGGAGTGGTCTGATGGCTCACCAGTAACTCTCACTCCCTGGCATCAGCTTCACCCTCCTCACAACCTGACGGATGCAGCACTCTGTGCCAAAGCAGACAGGAAGGTGGGAAACCCGGTGTCGGTGCGTCTTTTATATAAAAACTCTCTTGAAGCTCAAGTTTAAAAGTGAGTTTGAGTTTGAATTAATCTCTTTTAGGACTGCATTTAATGATTATTTTCATTATTGATTAATCTGTTATTTTCTTGATTAGTCAAATAATTATTTGGTCAATAAAATATGAAAAAACTATGAAATTTTCTAGAACTTAAGGAGGTTTTCAGATGCCACATTTTGGCTGGCCAACATTTCAAAAATGAAAGATACTTAATCCTCTATAATTTAACCATATGACTTTAACTGATTGATGATTAATCAAAAATCAAAATAGCTGCTCATTCATTTGCTTTCTATTGGTTAATTAATTCATCATCAAAGTGTGTTAGCTAATCCATTTCTGATTTTGTAAGCATTCATCATATGCTGTCCACGTGAGAGTAAAATGTTTCTCCTCTTTCCCAGGAGGCTAACTGGCTATTGGTGTCATGTGATGAACGACTGCCTGCTGTGTGTAGAAGAGAGAGCCTGAATCCTGGTCATCACCCTGGAACGTGGGATGAAGGTTGTCCTGAGGTAAGGACACGAATGCACAAGCCCACGCACATACGTCCCGGTCAACGTGTGCTCAGTGGCTGAAGTGTCTTTGAGCAAGACGAGGACACTGTTTTGTACTGTAGTCCAAGCCTTTGTACTAACCAACCTATCACATTATGTGATTACGTAACACTTAATCTAAAAAAGCACAAGATGGTTTCAGGTTGTCCACAATAATTTACTTTTACACCTGTATTTGTATGTTCATGTATTCCTTTGAAAGGGACCAGGTTTGCGTGAAAAATGCTGATGTCATTTGAAAGAAGCAAATGATTTGCAAGAAAATCAGAATTGTTGACTTGATAAAATGACATTTTTTATGCTTTGACCACATTCTGATCAGGAAAAAAACGAACAGATGAGTTGCTGTGCTGTGTTACAATAGCTCCATACAGATCAGGGCGTGCACCAGGCGGAGCCACACGCCTGCCGCAGTTCAACTTCTGAGCAAGTTGCTCCCGTCACCAGCACAATGAGCTGATTCACTCAACTGCTGACGTATTGTCTGGCATTCATGTTGCTCCTTGACTCTGTTTACAAGAATATCAGTCTCCTGAGTCATCGGGGCTCCTTCATACCCTGGAACATGAATCAAGAACTGGCCCTGAAGGCACAGTATCTGTGGACATGCTCGAGCAGTCTCTGGTGATTCCTGCTTGTGTTTTTTTTTTTTTTTTTTTTTTTTTTTTTTCAAACAAAACTATATTTTCCAGTTTAGTCTCTTCATTGTCTGCGTTGTACAATCAGCCAATGCAGGTGATGATGTGAAATGTTTCCCGTCCTTAAAATGACTCCATTAGCAGTACAAAAGCATTTCATACTCCAGCTTTAAAGATATCCTTGAACTCTGTCTCCATGTAAATGTTAGTGTTGGCCTACTTTCCCCCAAGTGTTGGGATGGGGGGGGGGGTAGATAGGATGTAGGGGTTAGGGGGGACAGCAAATTGACACCAGTTGCCAAAACACCCCCACTACACCTCCGAACACAGGCGCACATCTTGCATACGCCTGCACTCCAGATTAGAGCTGGGTAGGTTTTAAAGTCTGCAGATATGATATTTGAGTTTTGGAACTGATGCCAAAGGGAAACTTTTAAGATAAATCAGTATGAGAATTACAATGCATACATTTATTTTTAGCCGTGCCAACAGTGCGGCTCTATGGATGGCATCGGCACTCGCTGGGGCACAGGGTGAATTCTAATGACTGGTGATCCTGCTACTTTTCCACTTGCTGCCACCATGAAGAAGACTTTTATTTTTGGTTTTGAGTGAAACTGATGGATGATTCATAGTGAAATCTTCTACAACAGATAGTCACGGTCCTTTGAGGATACATTCTAGTAACTTCTCGCATAGCACCATCATCAGGTCAAAAATTAAATTGGCCCAATACTTTGGTTCATGACAAATAAATACCTGCCAAATGAATGACATTTTCATTCAATTTGGCTGTACTTTGTGCTAAGTGCTATTGGCAAATATTAGCATGCTAACACGCTAAACTAAGATAGCGAAAATGGCAAGCATTATACCTGCACAGCGTATGCAGGTTAGCATTACTATTGTGAGCTGGTCAGCATGATGACGTCACCGTATAGCTCAAAGCATCGCTCGCTGTGGTTAAGTACAGCCACACAGAGCCGCTTGAGTAGCTCTTATTATTGTTTCTACAAACTCTGTTTTTCATTTAACAACAGAAGTTGTCGAATATGAAATGTAACTACAAAAAGTTTGATTGAAATGCTGTAAGTGAAACAGATCTGAAGTCTGACCAGAATGATGAGTGAGAACTTTCAGTGCTTTCAGCGCCACAGACACAGAAAATAATCAATCTGATGTTTGTTACAACTTCTTTTCTTTCTTCTTTTTAGGGCTGGAAGCGACATGGCCATTCCTGCTACATGGTGACTAGCCATGAACAGAGCTATGAAGATGCACAGATGGGATATTACTGCAAGGCCCCGCTTCTTACTGTGGAAAACAGGTGCTTTATTGAGCATATCATTTATTGTGTTGACTTTTTTGGAAAAAAAAAAAAAAAGACGTTTTTTTTGAGGTTGTGGCAGCATTTGAGTCTCTTCTCCTCTCCTCACCTCTCCTCTCTTCTTCTTCTCCTTCTCCATGCTGGCAGGTTTGAGCAGGCATTTCTCAACAGTTTGCTGAGTGAGCGAGGGGCCAACAGTAGCATGTCCTACTGGATCGACCTTGTGGACCAGGAGGAGCAGGGAAGGTACAGCTGGCTCCCTCACAATGGCTCCTCTCTGCCTCTCACCTTCACTAACTGGAACAAACACCAACCAGGTAGCCAGTTTTTTTGTTTGCTAATTATAAATATGTACGCTGTGATTGTGTTTACATGTTTTCCTCTCCTCCTCTTCAACTACATCACCTGCTCCTTTCCTATTCCTGCGCTTCCAGCCAGTGCTGGCGGCTGCGTTGCTATGTCAGGTGGACCTGCTCTGGGTCACTGGGAGGTGAAAGACTGCAGGTCCCACAAGGCCTTGTCAGTGTGCAAGCAGAATGTCAGCAGTTACCACGATCTCCAGCTGCCAGAGCATCACATCGACGCCTATGCCCCCTGTCCTCCAGGGTGGGAATCACACTCTGGGCTGCTCCTCTGTTTTAAGGTTGAATCATTGTTATCTTTTCTCTCTTCTCCGTCCTGACTCGTTTCTGATTCGTGCTTTCAGCTTTATCTTCTCTCTTTACCTCTCTTCGTTAATCAAGGTGCATCAGCTTGTATGAGGGAACGTTTCTTAGGTTAAACACTACCTTAATGCTCATAAGTAGACCCCAACAGTGACAGGACTTAATGTAATATTTGCTTTTAAAAATGGTTGCACCCATCCTAGCATATCCCAGCATGCACTGGACAGTAGGCAGGTTCACCTTCTGGACAGGACACAGGACTAACACAGGGCGACATACATAGACAAACAAACTTATTTACATTCACACCTGCAGGAAATGTATCTTCATTATTTCTGATTTCCACAAGGATTGCAGCTAAAAAGTATTTTCATTGTCAGTCAGTCTTTAAGTTGTTTTCTCAATTAACAGATGAATCATTTTAGTCTATAAAGACTCATCAAATTGTGAAAAATGTCCCTGACATTTCCCAAGTGACGTTTTCAGATGATTTGTTTTGTCCAACCAGCAGTCAAAGCCTCAAAGATATTCATTTTACTACAAAAGAAGACAAAGAAAATAAACAGAAAATTTACACACTTGAGATCCTGTAACTCCCGGCTGACAGTGCGTGTTGCTCTTCTAGGTGTTCCACGACGAGAAAGTCCTGATGAAACGTTCCTGGGTGGAGGCAGACTTCTTCTGCCAGGCCCTCGGGGCTCAGCTGGCCAGTTTTTACCACTATGAGGAGCAGGTGTTTGTTAAGCAGCTCCTCAGTACCATGTTTGAAGGGTTGGTACAGCCCTCTGGGCCTCGTCAATGCAGGAATGTTCTGGGAAATGATGTTTTTTTATTTGATGTGCATAGAGCAGTGAGTATAGAATTTAATTACTGTGGCTTCTGAAAATAATTTGTGGTTTGGGATTAATTTGTAATCTGTCACAGATGATTACTTTTCAACAGGAAAAAAAAACCTTGATAAATCATATAGCTAAATAGTACATTTTAAGTTTTTTTCCTCAATTATAATTATGTAATAGTTTTGTAGAATCAAGGGCTATATGATGGTTTATACTGTGAGATGATAGGAATTTGTCAAGTGTTATGTCATTTTTAACAAGTTATCTTTCCCTTTTGATATTTTTATATTATATATTAAATTATCAGCATCATTGTGATGTGTTATCACTAGATTAGCCAAGACATTTTCTTCTGGATATTTTATATATGGAAATATTCTTAGACCATAAATATCACCATAAATAATGATGTATAAAGTGATGAGAGATTTCTCTTACATTGCTTTCTTCCATAGGGTTCTGGTGAAGGACATGAATGACTGTTTTTCTCAAAAGGTTTAAAAGACTTTCTCAGATGCACTTGTGTTGCAGTGTGTTTTTCTGTTTTGCTCCTCTCTTTTAGAACAGAGGGTCGCTGGTTCTGGGTGGGTTTAAACAAGAGAGACCCTGAACATCCCGGAGTGTGGGAGTGGTCCGACGGCTCTCCTGTAAGCACGCACATACAGTGGACACACATGTCTACTGCCTGCCTCATTTACACTCGGTAAAATTCAGAGGATTTGTTCCGTTATGGTTTTGTCTCGTGTCTGTTTTTGTGCAGGTGGTGACGTCCTTCATAGAGGATAAGAATGAAGAGGACGACAGGAGGGACTGTGCTGTGTACAGTGACCTGACCAACACTCTCATGCCGCAGCCCTGTGATACCAAACACGAGTGGATCTGCAAGCTGTCCAGAGGTGAACGCCTGCACATCATCACTCACCACACAGACTTATAACTAAACCAACACCTTTGATTTGATTTCACCAAACTCTGACTTATGTTGCAGGTGATAAACTGAAAAAACCCTACTGGTACACTGAGCGTAAGTAAAATGATTGAATTTATTGCTTCTGACACACACAAACTTCAGACTCTGATACTGTAGACATTGTTCACGTGTGTCTGAATTGAGGGTCTTGAATGTTGTACAAATTGTAGACTCTTGACATAGTTTATTAGGGCGGCAGACAAACATGAATAGCCTCTAACCAGAAATCAGACATTCTTGTGTGCTCTTACTTAACTTAAAACAGTGGAAATTCTTTCCATGGGGTTCATATGTTTTGTTTTATGTTTCATATGTTGTCTGCAGTAGTTTTTTTTTTTTTTTTTTTTTTTTGAAGAAATCTGAGTCAACAAAATCTGTTTTTTAAATGTGGGATGACATTTCTGAATGGTAACCAGCATCAGTCAGTCAACAATTAGCACAGTACATTAATTCATTACACCCATTTTATTACTTGAAAATCTGTACTGTATTATAATTGTCCTCCTGGCTCCACCACAGAGAGCGAGCCCTGGGTGTTTTACCGTGGAGCTGAGTACCTGCTGGCGAAGCAGCCCTTTGACTGGGATGCTGTGTCTCTGGCCTGTCAGATGATGGGAGCCTACCTGCTGTCCATTCACTCCAGAGATGAGCTGCACTTCGTGAAGGAGCGCTTGCGGCGGGTCTGTTTCATCTATCTATCTATCTATCTATCTATCTATCTATCTATCTATCTATCTATCTATGCAAGTAAAAGAAACATGAAAAATGTTATGGTAAAATCCATAAAATTGATTTTTAAACAAAAAGATGATGAAAGGGAAGGAAAAATAAAAGGAATGAGAGGGAATAGAACATTAAAAAGATGAATACAATAAAACAAATGATTTAATAAAAGAAATCATGGCCATAAAACATTCTAATGATAGACTGGAAGCATGTCTGAAAATTAGGCTGATGCACCAACATGAATTGCTTTAAAGACAAGTACAAGAATTGTAAAGTGGCACCATTCAGCATTGACAAAACAGTATTCTTATTCTTGACATTATTTTTTGGCATTTTATTTACCACAGACAAAAGATGAAATTATAGGACTTTAGCAGTTTCAAAATGCAACACATCTTTTTCTATATTCATAAAATGTGCTCCGTAGCTCATTTTAAAACACAGAAATAACTGAATTAATTAAACTCAATCGCACAAAATAACAGCTGCACTCAAAATACAATTATCTCTTTTAAGGTACCACAACTGTTTTTTTGTGAATTATATTTTTCCCACCTCTTTACTCAACATATCATGATTTTCTATAAAGATCATCGGAGTTTTTCCCAGAGCAAATACTCCACCACCTAATGACCACAGTGACCAAAATGATGCCAGCAGGACTGTTGGGACATTTACTCTGTTTGTTTGTTTTCCTTGAGCAGGAGCACAGTTTCACACAGGAGTACGTGTGTGCACGTGCATGAAAGAGCGAAGTGTGTCCCCAAACAGTTTGGTTGACACACTTCGCCCCTCATACAAACTCAAGTGTTTATAGACACACACTGAAAAGCCAAAACATACCTCATATGTGGACACTTCCATGCTCGAGTGCCTCTACACATAGGGAGTAAGAAAAAGGCCGCTGTTTGGCAGCTGCCTTTTGGACCAGACTAAAGAAATCTCTTGTGGTGTCGAGGCTTGTGAGGGATAAAAAGGAACAAAACAAGGCGATGAAAGAGGCGAAGCACGGGCCAAGGAAAGCGGCTGAATGGATGCTCATGTCAGAGAGGGGCTCAAGTCCTCATTCCAGCCCAATGAGGACAAGGTTGCAAAGGAGAAGCAAAATAAAGGTCGTTTTCATCTCTTTTCCTTTCACTCAGCTCTCCTTGGGCCCGACTGACTGGTGGATCGGCTTGTCCATGGGGCAGCCAGGAGAGGAGGTCAGGTGTGTATGTTTGGGAGCCTGTTGAACATTTGCCGTTGCTGCCACTGATTCCATCACAGCATTCGACACTTTGTTCAACATCGTGAGTAAAGAAATGTTGATGTGAGAGCACTATTTCATGAATGATGCTTCGTAGGGCTGTGTGCTTGTGCGTGGTTCAATGGTAAGGTTTGTTTTCATAGTGACACATGTCAAAATGAGCAAGAGGAAATAATCTCATGTTGCAAATTGTAGTTTGCATGTTGCAAATGTGGAGAAATGAGCCCCAGGGGAAAGCAACATAAAGCAAAGTAAATGATTGTATGGGGCAAATCATTTAAACAAACTTGAACTGAATACATATAATAAGAAATAGATCCCAGCTACAAAGAAAAAGGGCCTGCAGGGGTCTCCAAAAACAAGAGAAAAAAGAAATAAAACAAGAGAGGAGTCCTCACTCTGGGCTTTTTAATAAACTACTCGTCTAAAAAGACAAATAGATAACCTATGTGTCACTGCAAAGAGCTTTTATGTGAAGATAAATTGAACTAATCCTGCTCCTGTCTCAATGAGGGATTCACACAGTATTAGTTGCATGCATGAAAACACACTGACAGCTTCATTTAGACCAGGACATCAGCAAAGCCCATAAGTATTTGTGCATCTGTTTGCAGGTGGAGCGACAAGACAGGGCTGGACTTTCAGAACTGGGCAGACGCGGGCCATAGGAAATATGGGTCATGTGCGACCATGTCTTCTTCAACAGGTAAACGTGTGCACATGCAGAAACACACAATGTATGTACTGTCTACTGTGCACATAAATAAACCAGTTTTATCCTTCACTTACATTTTACCACATGTCCATTAAAGTCTATTTTTAGGGAAACAAGACTGAATTTGTTGAGGTTTTCGTGGTATGTTGCAGGGAAGTGGTCGACAAGTAAATGCAGTGATCTCCACGGCTATGTGTGCAAGAGAAAGACTGTGTCTGTGGTGGAGACTCCCAGGGAGCCGCACTACATTGGAGGATGTCCAGAGAAATGGCTGTACTTTGGACACAAGGTTCAGACACGCACTTGGACATGCCCACACATACACTCCCTCAGCTTCATAGAAAGGGTTGTTGTGGAGAATCTATCTGAGAAACCACACCTGAAGCGCCTCTGCACTCGATTAAGTGTCAGCCTTAGTAGCTGCCACTTTAACTAATAGTGCATCAGTAATGAACACATTTTGAGATCTGTCAACTGAAACTTCATGATCAGTGCTTGCACATTTTATACAGTATATAAACGTATGAAAAATGATTTATAACACATGCAGATCTCGGTGTTTAATCATGTGTTTGCCAACAACTATAATAACTTCTATGGGCATCCATAAATGCTGTCTTGTCTATAAACAGATTATGAATCACCATATTGTAAAACACAGTTGATAAATACATGGGGTCCAAAAGTCTGAGACCACTTTCCAATTCAAGTGAATGGGAATCTGGGATCTAATGTCTCAGCTGCCTCTGGGATTGAAGCAGGATGTTTGTGTTAACATTCACTGTTCTTGAGTGAATAACCCCCAACTGATGATGCTCAAGCTGAGTCAACCTCAGTGAACACCAAAACCAACTGATCTTCTTTAAAATCATCTAGTCAAATAGTTTTAAATTTCAAAATGTAGTTTTCTTTAAGAAAATATGGCTGCATTATTCAAATTATGTACATTGTTTCTAGCATCAATGCAATATTGGGTTATAAAAGAAAAAAAAATCATTTAGAATTTTTTTTTCCTCGGGAGCACATAAAATCAAAGTTTACAGTATCAAAGTGAGTAACTCTATCAGGGTAAAAAGCTGCAAGCTTGGCACGCCCCCACACAATGCACAGCACATAACTACTTATGATGAAGAGTTTTCACTAGTTTTGTAGCCAATGGCGTAAATACAGTGTTCATAATTTACTGCAGAAATCGACTTCATTTTTCCACTGTTCTCCACTGCTCCAAACATTATAGTGTGAGCCCAAACATCAAGGAGGACTGCTTCAGAAACCACGCACAGTTAGACGTTTCNATAACTCTATCAGGGTAAAAACACAATTTTCTCCTTTGTATGAAACGCCTCGTTGGGGGTCCAGACATTACTTCCTGGTCCTGTTGACATCAATACTTCTCTTAGTGTTGTCCACCTGCAAGCTTGGCACGCCCCCACACAATGCACAGCACATAACTACTTATGGTGAGCCCACTGGGCTCTGATTGGTCATCTCCAGAGGGAGGAGGGGGGTCTTAAAGAGCCCTGAGCTCTGCTGTTGCTATGTGTCAGGTTGAACCTGCTTTAGTTGTTTGGGTCACTTGGGGAGTGAGAGACTGCCATGGTCCCACAAGGCCTGTGTCAGTGTGCAAGCCAGAAATTGTGTCATTCAGCCAGTTAACCACACTCGTCCAGCTCCAGAAGCCAATGCAACATTCGAACGCCTATAGCCCCCTGTCCTCCAGGATGGTGGGCGAGAATCACCACTCGGGCTGGCTCCTGCTGCCTTTTAAAGGTTTGAAATTCATAGTTTAATCTTTTCTCTGCTTCATCACGTCCTGACTCGTTTTCTGGATTCGTGGCTTTCAGCTTGTATCTTCTCTCTTTTAAGCCTCTCTTCGTATATCAAAGGTGCATCAGCTTGTATGAAGGGAACGTTTCTTAGGTTATAAACACTACCTTAATGCTCATTAAGTAGACCCCAACATGACAGACGTTAATTAATATTTGCTTTTAAAAAGATGGTTTGCACGCGCCTTGCGAATGATCCCAAATGCACACAGGAGTGCAGGTTGACACTTCTAGAGGTACAGCTTGAGCACAGGCACACTGGAAACACAGGCGACATAATAAGACAAAAAAACTTAATTTACCATTCACAACCTGCAGGAAATGTATGCTTCATTATTTATCTGATTTCCACAAAGGATTGCAAGACTAAAAAAAGTCTTTTCATTGTCAGGTCAGTCTTGTAAGTCTTTTTTTCTCAAATTAACGAGAGAATCAATTTTAGTCTATAAGAACTTCATCAAAAATTGCTGAAAAATGGTCCTTGACACTGATTCTCGCACAAGTGACGTTTTAGCAGGAAATGTTGTTTGTGCTCCAACCAGCAATTCAAAGCCTCAGAAAGGATATTCATTTATCTACAAAAAGTAAAGAGAAATAAGAAAACAATATATGCAAAAATCTTTACCACAGCTGTGCAAAAGAATCCTCGTAACTCATGCGTGCTACCCAGTGCGTGTTTCCTCTTCTTAGGTGTTCCACGACCGAGAGAAAGTCCTGATGAAACTTGTCTCTGGTGGAATGGAGCAGACTTCTGTCTGCCCAGGCCCTCGTGGCTCAAGCTGCGCCAGTTATTACTCACTATGAGCGAGCAGGTGTTTGTTTAAGGCAGCTCGTCAGCTACCATGTTTGAAGGGTGGTTGGTAGCCAGCCCTCTTGGAGCCTCGTCAATGCAGGTGAATGTTCTGGGAGAATTGATCGGTTTTGTTTATTGATGATGTGCAAAGATAGAGCATGTGGTATAGATTAAATTACGTGGTGGGCCTTACTTGAAAATGAATATTCTGACACTGGTATTGGGATTAAATTTGTTAATCTGTGTCACGCAGAGTGGATTACTTTTTCAATCAAAGGAAAAAAAAACCTTGATAAAATCAGTATAGCTAAATAGTTACATTTTTAAAGTGTTTTTCGCATCAATTATAATTATGTAATAGTTGTGATATATCAAGGGCTATATGATGGTTTTACGGTATGGCTAGATGTAGACTTGTGCAACTGTGGAATTATATAAGTGTGTTTCATTTAACAAGTTATCTTTCCCTTTTTGATACTTTTTTATATATATATTAAATTTAATCAGCAATCATTGTGAATGTTGTTATCACTTAGATAGCCAAGACATTTTCTTCTGGATATTTTAATATATGAAATATTTTAGACCATAAATATCACCATAAGATAATGATGTATAGAAGTGATGGACGAGATTTTCTTACATTGCTTTCTTCCCACTCACGTTCCTCCGTGAAGGACAGCAGAATGGACCTGTTTTCTCAAAAGGTTTAAAATGACTTTCTCAGATGCACTTGTTTGCAGTGTGGTTTTTTCTGTTTTAGCTCCTCTCTGTTGTAGAACAGGAGAGGTCGCTAGGGTTCTGGGGTGGTTTAAACAAGAGAGACCCTGAACATCCGGAAGTGTGGGAGTGGGTCCTTACGCTCTGGCCTGTAAGCACGCAGCATACAGTGCGACACACAATGGTCTACTGCCTGCCTCATTTCACATCTCGGTAAATATTCAGAGGAATTTGTTCCGTCTATTGGTTATTTGTCTCGTGTCTGTTTATTGTGCAGGTGGTTGACGTCCTTTCATAGAATAAGATATGAAAGAGGACGAGCAGGAGGACTGTGCTGTTGTACAGTGAGCCTGCGACCAACACTTCTCAATAGCCGCAGCCCTGTGATACCAAAACACGAGTGGGATCTGCGAGCTGTTCAAGAGCGTGAACGCCTGCACATCATCAGCTCACCAACACCAGACTTATAACTAACCCAACACCTTTTGATTGATTTCACCAAACTGCTACTTATGGTTGCAGGTGATAAAACTTGAAAAAAACCCTACTGGTACACTGAGCGTAAGTAAAATGATTGAATTTATTGCTTCTGACACACACAAACTTCAGACTCTGATACTGTAGACATTGTTCACGTCGTGTCTTGAATTGAGGGCCTTGAATTGTTGTACAAATTGTAGACTCTTGCAACATAGTTTATTAGGGCGGCAGACAAAGCATGAATTAGCCTCTAACCAGAAATCAGACATTCTTGTTGTGCTCTTACTTAATCTTAAAACAGTGGAAATTCTTTTCCATGGGGTTCATATGTTTTGTTTTATGTTTCATATGTTGTCTGCAGTAGTTTTTTTTTTTTTTTTTTTTTTTTAGTAAGAAATCTCGAGTCAACCAAAATCTGTTTTTTAAATGTGGGATGACGATTTCTGAATGAGTAACCAGCCATCAGTCAGTCAACAATTAGACCAGTACATTAATTCATTTAACACCCATTTATTACTTTGAAAAATCCTGTAGCTGTATTTCATATATTGTCCTCCTGGCTCCACCACAGAGAGCGAGCCCTGGGTGTTTTACCGCTGGAGCCTGAAGTACCTGCTGGCGGAAGCAGCCCTTTGACTGGGATGCTGTGTCTTCTGGCCTGTCAGATGATGTGGGAGCCTACCTGCTGTTCCATTCACTCCGAGAGATTAGCTGCACTTGTCGGAAGGAGCGCTTTGCGGCGGGTCTGTTTCATCTATCTATCTATCTAATCTAATCTATCTTATCTATCTATCTATCTATCTATCTATGCAAGTAAAAGAAACATGAAAAATGTTATGCCTAAAATCCATAAAATTTGATTTTTAAACAAAAAGATGATTGAAAGGGAAGGAAAAATAAAAGGACAATGAGAGTGGAATAGAACATTAAAAAGATGAATACAATAAAACAAATGATTTAATAAAAGAAAATCATGGCCATAAAACATTTCTTAATGATAGACTGAGCATGTCTGAAAATTAGGCTGATGCACCACATGAATTGCTTAAAGACAAGCTACAAGAATTGTAAAGTGGCACCATTCAGCATTGACAAAACAGTATTTCTTATTCTTGACATTATTTTTTGGCATTTTTATTTACCACAGACAAAAGATGAAATTATGGACTTTAGCAGTTCAAAATGCAACACATCTTTTTCTATATTCATAAAATGTGCTCCGTAGCTCATTTTTAAAACACGAGAAATAATCTGAATTTAATTAAACTCAATCGCACAAAATAACAGCTGCACTCAAATACAATTATCTCTTTTAAGGTACCACAACTGTTTTTTTGTGAATTATATTTTCCCACCTCTTTACTCAACATATCAGGATTTTTCTAAAAAAGATCATCGGAGTGTTTTTCCCAGAGCAAAATACATCACCACCTAATGACCACAGTGACCAAAATGATTCCAGCAGGGACTGTTGGGACATTTACTCTGTTTTGTTTGTTTTCCTTGAGCAGGAGCACAGTTTCACACAGGAGTACGTGTGTGCACGTGGCATGAAAGAGCGAAGGTGTGTCCCCAAAACAGTTTGGTTGACACACTTCGCCCCCCTCATACAAACTCAAGTGTTTAAAGACACACACTGAAAAGGCCAAAAAACA
This sequence comes from Seriola dumerili, assembly GCF_002260705.1. Lineage (NCBI taxonomy): Eukaryota > Metazoa > Chordata > Actinopteri > Carangiformes > Carangidae > Seriola > Seriola dumerili. Next base: position 1,399,260 of record NW_019175704.1, read on the forward strand.
TACCTCATATGTGGACACTTCCATGCTCGAGTGCCTCTACACATAGGAGCTAAGAAAAAGGCCGCTGTTTTGGCAGCTGCCTTTGGACCAGACTAAAGAAATCTCTTGTGGTGTCGAGGCTTGTGAGGGATAAAAAGGAACAAAACAAGGCGATGAAAGAGGCGAAGCACGGGCCAAGGAAAGCGGCTGAATGGTGCTCATGTCAGAGAGGGGCTCAAGTCCTCATTCCAGCCCAATGAGGACAAGGTTGCAAAGGAGAAGCAAAAATAAAAGGTCGTTTTCATCTCTTTTCCTTTCACTCAGCTCTCCTTGGGCCCGACTGAACTGGTGGATCGGCTTGTCCTGTGGCAGCCAGGAGAGACGTCACGGTGTGTATGTTTGGGAGCCTGTTGAACATTTGCCGTTGCTGCCACTGATTCCATCACAGCATTCGACACTCTTGTTCAACATCGTGAGTAAAGAAATGTTGATGTGAGAGCACTATTTCATGAATGATGCTTCGTAGGGCTGTGGTGCTTGTGCGTGGTTCAATGGTAAGGTTTGTTTTCATAGTGACTACATTGTCAAAATGAGCAAGAGGAAATAATCTCATGTTGCAAATTGTAGTTTGCATGTTGCAAATGTGGGAGAAATGAGCCCCAGGGGAAAGCACATAAAGCAAAAGTAAATGATTGTTATGGGGCAAATCATTTAAACAAACTTGAAACTGAATACATATAATAAGAAATAGATCCCAGCTACAAAGAAAAAGGGCCTGCAGGGGTCTCCAAAAACAAGAGAAAAAAGAAATAAAAACAGAGAGGAGTCCTCACTCTGGGCTTTTTAATAAACTACTCGTCTTAAAAGACAAATAGATAACCTATTGTTTCACTGCAAAAGAGCTTTTATGTGAAGATAAATTGAAACTAATCTGCTCCTGTCTCAATGAGGGATTCACACAGTAATTAGTTGCATGCATGAAAACACACTGATCAGCTTCATTAGACCAGGACATCAGCAAAGCCCATAAGTATTTGTGCATCTGTTTGCAGGGTGGCAGCGACAAGACAGGGCTGGGAACTCTTCAGAACTGGGCAGACGCAGGGCCATTAGGAAATATGGGTCATGTGCGACCATGTCTTCTTCAACAGGTAAACGTGTTGCAACATGCAGAAACACCACAATGTATTGTACTGTCTACTGTGCACATAAATAAACCGAGGTTTTATCCTTCACCTTACATTTTACCACCATGTCCATTAAAGTCTATTTTTTAGGGAAACAAAACTGAATTTGTTGAGGTTTTCGTGGGTATGTTGCAGGGAAAGTGGTCGACAAGTAATGCAGTGATCTCCACGGCTATGTGTGCAAGAAGAAAAGAGCTGTGTGGTGATGGACTCCAGGGAGCCGCATCTACATTTGGAGGATGTCTCGAATGAAATGCTGTACTTTGGACACCAAGGTTCAGACACGCACGTTGGACATGCCCACACATACCACTCCCTAGCTTCATAGAAAGGGTTTGTTGTGGAGAATCTATCTGAGGAAACCACACCTGAAGCGCCTCTGCACTCGATTAAGTGTCAGCCTTAGTAGCTGCCACTTTAACTAAAGTGCATCAGTAATGAACACATTTTTGAGATCTGTCAACTGAAACTTCATGATCAGTGCTTGCACATTTTATACAGTATATAAAACGTATTATGAAAAGATATTTATAAACACATGCAGATCTCGGTGTTTAATCATGTGTTTGCCAACAACTATAATAACTTCTATGGGCATCCATAAAATGCTGTCTTGTCTTATAAACAGATTATGAATCACCATATTTGTAAAACAAGTGATAAATACATTGGCGGTCCAAAAGTTCTGAGACCACTTTCCACATTCAAGTGAATGGGAATCTGGGATCTAATTGTCTCAGCTGCCTCTGGGATTGAAGCAGGATGTTTGTGTTAACATTTCAACTGTTCTTGAGTGAAATAACCCCCAACTGGATGATGCCTCAAGCTGAGTCAACCTCAGTGAAACACCAAAACCAGCTGATCTTCTTTAAAATCATCTAGTCAAATAGTTTTAAATTTCAAAATGTAGTTTTCTTAAGAAAAATATGGCTGCCATTATTCAAATTATGTACATTGTTTCTAGCATTCAATTGCAATATTGGGATATTAAAAGAAAAAAAAATCATTTAGAATTTTTTTTTCCTCGGGAGCACATAAAATCAAAAGTTACATATCAAATGTGGAGTCAACTCTATCAGGGTAAAATAGCTGCAAGCTTTGGCACGCCCCCACACAATGCACAGCACCATAACTTACTCTATGATAAGATGATTTCACTAGTTTTGATGCACAATGGGTCGTAAATACAGTGTTTCATAATTTAGCTGCAGAAATCGACCTTCATTTTTCCATACTGTTCTCCACTGCCTCAAACATGTATAGTGATGAGCCCAACCACATCAAGGAGGACTGCCTTCAGAAAACACGCACAGTTAGACGTTTCATTTTCACAACAGTTATTTCTGTAATATCACACTTGATATG